>NC_081407.1:707575182-707928822 GCF_030272615.1 Cryptomeria japonica
GCTAGAGAAGGCGAACATCATGGCTAGTAGGATAAAGCTTAAATAGATCTGATGACTCTTGCTACCTCGCGGTTGAACATGCTCGAGGGATAATGATCACGAAATCGTGAGATGATGCCACGTGTCTAGGGTAGGCCAATATAAGCCGAAGGGTGGGGGCCGCTAGCGACAATGAAGAGGATGATGAGTTGGAGGTGCCACGCCATGATTTTGATGTGTCCGCTTGCCACAAGGGATGGTCATTGTCTGATTGACTAGTATGAAACGTGTGATATACCATCATGGATAGGATAAACGGTCCAATTTCTATCTTGGTTCAAATATGAATTTAAGTCGTTTACTACTCGTGCGAGCAGTAATGGCGAACAAGACAGTGACTCTTGGTTCCAAAATGATAATAAAAGCCTTTTCAAAATCATTATTGACTCACAAAACAATTTAGTAGTGACCAGAAGGTGATTCCAGAGCTAAAGAAGATCTAAACAAGTTCTTGCAATGCGAAATTGAGGTTCATCTGGTGCATATAAAGCAGTAAGTTGTTAAATTCCCCTTCTGTGTTTTCAAAACTGTTGAAAGATATGAATTGCGTGAGATTGTCGTGAAAGGATTGTGAATTGTTATAGGGTTAAAAAATCTTGGCGTAAAAGGAGTGAGATTTTTTATTTTTCTGTGTTGAGATTTTAAGTCTCGTGTTAAGCCCTAGTTTCCCTCCTTCGTTTGTCGGTAATTGTTAAAAAGGCCCTAATCAAGTGGGATGGCTCCCTCATGAAATCACTAAGGACATATAGAGTATTTGAAGAGAAATATGTTTGATGACTTTCTTGACCAATTGAAACCCTCAACAAATATAAGTATCAGGGGTAGAGGCTTATACAAGGTAAAACCCTAGGAGAAGGGTTAGTTGATAAAGCATATGTTAGGTCCCAGAGATAACTGAGAGGGGGGGGGGTGAATCAATTGTCCAATAAATTCAACCAAAATTAACTTAACCAAAACTTAATGCTTAATACCGGTAAACCAAACTTTATGCCGGTAGACAGTCTTAATAGTTAATTGTAGTACCGGTAAAGATTGATGCATGAAATAGAAAGACAATAACATCCACAACACATAACACAAATATTTGTATGTGGAAACCCTATAAGGGGAAAAAACACGGTGGGAAGCCTTACCCACAATCAAATGATACTACTGCAGATAGTATGTGTGTACAATATGGATTCTGCACTGCTTAGAGCTCACTGCTCAATCACAAAATGAGAGTCACACTGACTACAATTGGATGGTTAAATCCAATGATAATGTACTACACAAAATAGCATCTTCATATGCTCGATTCAATAATGTACTAGAAGAAATTAGGTAAATTAATTAACAATTTGTCATTTATAAATTAATTTACAAGAGGAAGAATAATTAGCCAATTAAATAAAGATTTAATTGTAATGAGAAGACTTAGGATAAATAAGTAATTTATTAATCCTAAAGGAAGAAAATGATAAGCAAGGTTAAATGACTAAATCATGAAACCTTAGAAGACGAATTAGGTCTTGAAAGATAATTGACTCGATTTGATTTGATTTTTGGATTGATAAATGACCAATGTGATAAATGATTTGATTGATAAAATGCGCCAATTGACAAGGAACAATGACAAATTGATCCAAATTGACATAATTAAGACAGACAATGATCGATAGCAAAATTGATCACAAAATGACAAGATCGAACAATGACAACGATCGATGACAAATCGATCGCATGATGACAAGATTGAAAAGAGGACAAAACCCTAATTAGGATTGACGATGTCCAAAATGATAAGATTGATGAGAGGACAAAACCCTAATTAGGATTGACGATGTCCAAAATGATAAGAATGATGAGAGGACAAAGATCGACCAAAATCATGATTGAAGATTGTTGTCAACAAGACCAAATTCGAAGGCGAGATGAATGAAGAATACAGAAGAATGACTCGATGCTCGCAAATGATAAAGATCAAGTGCGTGACATAGGAGAAATGTTAATGCGACGCAAAAACCTAAAATGAGGCAATGCACAAATGTTAAAGTATGACTTCGCAAGCGTTGACCATTTTTGGGTGTCTACAGTTAATTGTAGTACCGGTAAAGATTGATGCATGAAATAGAAAGACAATAACATCCACAACACATAACACAAATATTTGTATGTGGAAACCCTGTAAGGGGAAAAAACACGGTGGGAAGCCTTACCCACAATCAAATGATACTATTGCAGATAGTATGTGTGTACAATATGGATTCTGCACTGCTTAGAGCTCACTGCTCAATCACAAAATGAGAGTCACACTGACTACAATTGGATGGTTAAATCCAATGATAATGTACTGCACAAAATAGCATCTTCATATGCTCGATTCAATATCGGTTTAATTCTGATTGCCTCCACAAGATCCTTCCTTCCACCTTCAAATGATGTCTGCTTGTATAGCTCTGCTTATTTTCGCATATACCTTATTGCAATCCATTTTTGCATTCACATATTAATCTCACAAATGAGATCTTACATTTATACTATAACCCAAGACCAATTGAATAGGTCGGCTCACTAAAAGATATTACAATAAAATCAATTACAAGTAAATCAATATCCGATGCATGATGTCGGCTCAATGCATTTACAATAATAATAAATCATCTCAATAACATGTCATGCTGATCTCGAATAGATATGCCTGCCGGTGCTTATCCTTGACCTATTTTCCGGTAACAACAAATATGCAAACCTGAATAAATAATTAACCAAATTGCCAAAGCCAAGTGATCAAATAATGTCTTCAACATAACCAAGTAGTCTCCAAGTCATTCCAAGTGCCGGTGAACAACATAATTTGTCGGTGAACCAAATACCAGTGACTTTGCATTAGTCTCTGACTTGCCGGTGAACATAACCAAAATCTCCAAGTGTTGATAAGTGTTGACAAGTGATGATAGATGTTGACATCAATGACAAAACCATATCAAAATATCCAAAATATCAACAATCTCCCCCTTTGGCATTGATGGCAACACAAGATGGAAAAACCATCAAAGTGCCAAAACAGAAATGTCAAAAACCAAAAACCAACAATCTCCCAAAGAGATCATTAACCAAAAATAAAAAATACATAATATCTCTCCCCCTAGGAATTATCTCTCCCCAAAAGAAAAAGATAAGGTGTTTTTCGATATCAATCTCTCCCCCTTTGACATCAAATGCCAAAGCAATACAAAACCAAATATAAAATACCAACTTATTATACCAACTACTCCCCCTGAGAAGTAGCTCTCCTCATCAAAGTCGGAATAAAAGATTTCTTTGTTAATTATGTTGGTTGATGACAAACATCAACTGTCTAAGTCTCTACCGGTGGGGGTAGGACTCCAAGTTTCTCTCTGAGATACTCAAATGTTTCCTTAGGCAAGGGCTTTGTAAAAATATATGCAATCTGCTCTTTAGTATTCACATAAACCAATTTTACTTCTTTTGCTTCAACATTCTCCTTTAGAAAGTTCAGTTTGATAGAAACATGTTTAGTTTTAGAGTGAAGTACCGGGCTCTTAGAGATATCAATTGTTGTTGTATTGTCATAGTAAATAGTGATAGGTTCCTTGCATTTTACCTTTATGTCCTTCAACATTTGCTTGATCCATAATACCTGTGTACAATTAGTTGTTGCTGCAACATATTCTGATTCTGTTGTTGATAGACTTGTACAACTCTGTTTCTTGCTCAACCATGAAATTAGTTTGCTGCCAAGAAAAAATGCTCCGCCAATGGTGCTTTTTCTATCATCCACATCTCTTGCCCAATTATCATCTGTGTATGCACATAAGTCAAAATTTTCATCTCTAGGATACCATAAACCAAGATTTGTAGTGCCTTGTATGTATCGGAAAATCCTTTTCATTGTTGATTCATGATTTTCTTTAGGATTACTCTGAAATCTTGAAACAATACATACTGCATTCATAATATCAGGTCTTGTTTGTGTCAAATACAATAAACCTCCTATCATAGACTTGTATCTAGTCGGATTAACAGGTGTTGATTCATCCTTCAAAGATAATTTATCATTTGTAGTCATAGGTGTGCTTACCGGTTTACAATTTTCCATGCCAAATTCCTTTAGTAATTCCTTTAAGTACTTAGATTGACATAGGAATATACCTTTATCAGTCTGTGAAATCTGCAATCCTAAAAAGAATTTTATCTCTTCAATCATAGACATTTCAAATTCTTGCTGCATTTTGTTAGAAAAGTCTTTACACAAACCATCTTCTCCTCCAAAGATTATATCATCAATAAAAACTTCAATAACCAAGATGTCATCATTAGTCACTTTGTAGTATAGATTGTTGTCAGCATTACCTTTAGTGTAACCAAGCTTCAAAAGATATTTGTCCAATCTAGCATACTAAGCTCTAGGAGCTTGTTTCAATCCATATAAAGCTTTCCTTAACCTACAAACCATGTCTTTGTTATTTGTCAAAGAAAATCCATCAGGTTGCTCAATGTAAACTTCTTCTTCAGGATCTCCATTCAGAAATGCACATTAAACATCCATTTGATATACTTTATAGTTCTTGTGTGCTGCAAAAGCCAATAAAAGTCTGACTGCCTCAATTCTAGCTACCGACGCAAAGGTTTCATTATAATCAATTCCTTCTTTCTGAGAATATCCCTTACACACTAATCTTGCTTTGTTCCTGATTACCATACCATCTTCATTAAATTTATTCTGAAAACCCATTTAGTTCCAATTACATTTTTGTCTTTAGGCTGGGGAACTAATGACCAAGTGTTATTCCTTTCAATTTGTTCCAATTCATCTTCCATAACTTTAATCCAATATTTGTCTTCGCATGCCTCATTAATTGATGTAGGTTCAATTTGAGAAATAAGACATACCTCCTCATTTTCCAATCTTCCTCTAGTCATAACTCCTTGAAATTTGTTTCCAATTATCTAATCTTTAGAATGATTCAATCTTACATACTAGGGTGTTTTTACTTGTTGTTGTTCTTCAGTGACTGTTGAATCTCCAGATGATGCCGATGTAACTAGATCACCATTCAATACTGGTGTATTCATAATAAGTTCATTTGTGATTATCTCTATTGCCGGTTCAGAGTCTGTGTACCTTGAATTTCCTCTAAACTATTCATCAATCTTCACATTTGCACTCTCAACAATTTTCTGCAATCTCTTGTTAAAACATCTATATGCCTTGCTCTTAGATGAATATCCAAGAAATATTCCTTCATCACTTCTAGGATCAAATTTGCCAATATACTCATCTCTTCTAATATAGCATTTACTTCCAAATATTCTGAAATATTTAAGAGTAGGAGTATTACCAAACCATAGTTCATGTGGGGTCTTACCAATTTCACCTCTGATGTGAACTTTGTTGAATGTATAAACAACTATATTGACCGCTTCTCTCTAGTATATATGAGGTAGATTTTCTTCTGATATCATGCTTCTGGCTACATCCAAGATAGTTCTATTTTTCCTTTCCACAACTCCATTCTGCTGGGGTGTCCGGGGTGCTGATAACTATCTTCTGATCCCTTTCACTTCACAGAATGTATTAAATTTCTTAGATGTGAATTCACCTCCTTGATTTGATCTCAAACATTTAATTTTCTTGCCGGTTTCATTTTCTACCATTGCCTTGAATAGTTTGAATTTCCCAAATGCTTCAGATTTTTCTTTGAGAAAAGTAACCCAACACATTCTAGAATAGTCATCAATGATTAGCATAAAATATCTATCACCTTGTATACTTCTAGTTATTGCTGGACCACATAAATCAGTATGAATTAAACCAAGAATATTGTTAGACTTCTCTGGAATACCCTTGAAGGTTGCTCTAACTTGCTTTCCAAATTGACATTCCTTACATACCGGATTGTGAGGTTTAACAATCTTAGGTAAATCTCTAACTGTCTTAGTACTGATTTTCACAATGCAATCAAAATTTACATGACAAAGTCTCTTATGCCATAGCCAACTTTCATCAATATGTGCAATCAAACATGCTTTCTCATTATTGTTCAAATGAAAGATATTACCTCTAGCCTGATTACCGGTTGCAATTTCCAAACCAGTTTTGTTTAAGATTTTGCATTTACCATTCTTGAATTGTAACCGAAATCCTTTCTCAACTAATTGACCAACACTCAAAAGATTATGCTTCAAACCTTCAACATAGTAAACATTATTAGTATTGTGCTTACCATCAAAAGATAATGCCTTTTCCTTTGATCAAGCAAGCTTTATCATCTCCAAATATTACTAGACCTCCATTGTAATCCTGAAAGGTTAAGAATTTACTCTTATCTCCAGTCATATGATGTGAACATCCTGAATCAATAATCCATTCATCCTTATCTTCAACTTTAGTTTCCAGGGCCTGCTCTACCAGTTGAACAGTAGGTATTGGTTGATCTTCTGTTATAGCAACAAAATCCCATCCATTGTCTGTCAGATCCTCATCAGAATCATCGGTAACTCCTTCATCAACATAATAACAAGATTTGTCTCTATTCTTCTTAAACTTGTATTTCTAATAGTCAGGGTTAGGCTTATATGTTCTTTTATCTTCTTCTCTTAATATTGCATGTCTATCAGGACATCTAGAAGCCATATGACCAATCTTATTATAGTTAAAACATTTAAAGGGTGCTTTACCTTCATACTTACTTCCAATTGGACCTTTAGGCATTTTCCTTGCAAATAGTGCTTCAAGTTCTTCAAGTTCTTCATTTTCTCTCCTGCTTTCTTCAAGTTCTCTTGCATAGAAGGCTTTCCAATCAAATTTATCATGTGATGATGATGATGCTGTAGTTGATGATGATGCCTTAAAAGCTATATTTGTCTTGATAGTAGTAACATTCCCAAATTCCTCAAGCTGAAAAGTTGAAAGCTTTCCAACCAAAGTGTCTTTAGATACTGATGCATTAGGCATTGTTCTTAATTCATTTATAGTAGTAACTTTAATTTTATATGCTGGTGCAAAGCTCTTAAAACTTTAGAAACAATCTCATCTTCACTTAAGGTTCCTCCACAACATTGTATACCCAAAACAATTTCATTTACTTTTTCCATAAAAGCAGAAATTCTTTCATCTTCTTCCATTTTCAGACTTTCATACCTGACCCGAAAGCATTCCAGTTTTGCAATTTTGACTGTGGAATCTCTTTCATTCAATGTTTCCAATTTATCCCAAATAGATTTAGAAGTAGATCTACCTGACAATCCCATGACTTGCTGATCTGACAATGCGCTCAAAAGTGCTTCTCTTGCTTTGCAATCATTTTCCCCATCTTTAGCCAGGTTAGGTGGAATAGGTTGTCCTTGAGTAGGAGCAGTATAGCCATTCTTTGTAACATCCCATATGTCCTTTCCAATGCAATTCAAATGTGTCTACATCCTGATCTTCCATATGCCATAGTTAGTTCCATCAAGTTTTGGACTGTCCTTCCTGAAATAGTTAGAAGACATTAGATCTCCTCAAGTTGTTAAACTTCTGCAAAAAAAGGACTATGCTCTGATACCAATTGTTAGGTCCCAGAGACAACTGAGAGGGGGGGGGTGTGAATCAGTTGTCCAATAAATTTAACCAAAATTAACATAACCAAAACTTAATGCTTAATACCGGTAAACCAAACTTTATGTCGGTAGACAGTCTTAATAGTTAATTGCAGTACCGGTAAAGATTGATGCATGAAACAGAAAGACAATAACATCCACAACACAACACAAATATTTGTACGTGGAAACCCTGTAAGGGGAAAAACCACGATGGGAAGCCTTACCCACAATCAAATGATACCACTGCAGATAGTATGTGTGTACAATATGAATTCTGCACATGCAGAAAGGCCAGCTACCTAGAGCTCACTGCTCAATCACAAAATGAGAGTCACACTGACTACAATTGGATGGTTAAATCCAATGATAATGTACTACACAAAATAGCATCTTCATATGCTGGATTTAGTACCAGTTTAGTTTTGTTTGCCTCCACAAGATCCTTCCTTCAACCTTCAAATGATGTCTGTGTGTATAGCTCTGCTTATTTTTGCATATACCTTATTGCAATCCTTTTTCGCATTCACATATTAATCTCACAAATGAGATCTTAAATTTATACCATAACCTAAGACCAATTGAATAGGTCGGCTCACTAAAAGATATTACAAGTAAATCAATATCCGATGCATGATGTCGGCTCAATGCATTTACAATAATAATAAATCATCTCAATAACATGTCGTGCTGATCTAGAATAGATATGACTGTCGGTGCTTATCCTCGACCTATTTGCCGGTAACAACAAATATGCAAACTCAAATAAATAATTAACCAAATTGCCAAAACCAAGTGATCGAATAATGTCTTCAACATAACCAAGTAGTCTCCAAGTCATTCCAAGTGCCGGTGAACAACATAATCTGCCGGTGAAACAAATACCGATGACTTTGCATAAGTCTCTGACTTGTTGGTGAACATAACCAAAATCTCCAAGTGCTGATAAGTGTTGATAAGTGATGACAAGTGTTGACATCAATGACAAAACCATATCAACATATCCAAAATGCTAACAACATATACTATTTCAGATGCTAGGGTACCCATGACTGGGGTGGAGATGTTTAAATTATGGCATGGGCAAAGAAATTTGCAATCTCCATTCTCAAGTACATGGCAATATGACTTGGGCAAGTTAGTGGTGCCCATTGTATTCATGGATGTCGACCTTATCAAGGTAGTTGCATACAGATATGACCTTGTTTCAAGAGTAATAAGGGGGAACGATGGAGAAGTTTTGTTGACAGTCCGAAGGGAGGAGTTCCAGGAAATTTTTGACTTATATGAACCTTCTTCCATCTTGGTTCAAGTGGATTTTAATGAAATAAAGGCTGAGTACTACATAATGAAAGGTTTCATCAGATCCAACCTCCTCCCAGCCCATTTGGTGAAAGCAGGAGACACAACATACCACATTGGCCCAAGTTCAGTGGAGCATTTTCTTATTGGTGCTTTCGCCAGATATCTTCAAGCCACTTTCTTTTCTCTATGCCAAGTTTTAAGTTTCAATCCTATTACAGTCATACCACCGGACTTCATGTGTATGGCTATTCAGATTCAACATCCTGATTTCACAGTGATTTTTGACTTCGCATCGTATCTTGAAGAAAAGATTCATGAGGGATTGATAGATATAAATAATGATGTATTTAACACTCATTTTTATTGGCACTCATTGTTAATGCATATGTTATTATATAGAAATGCATATTATTTTGAAGGTACCATGAATCTTAGAAGAACAGTTGATAATATTGAGATACCAATGCAATTATGGATTATGGATATGTCATGCGACATGCAGGAGGCCAATTTTGTGAGATTTGATAATGGTTTTGCTTCTAGATTGAGGTAAATATTGACAACGAATCCACCAAATATTCCCACGTAGCTGCATGATTTTGTAAGATCAAAGGAAAGGTTGCCACTCATGAAAATTGAGCATAATTGGGGGGATATTATCCCCTATCTAGTCAGTACAGTTATCAAAGTTTATGGTTTCCTTAGTCAGCTGCATGTACTACCTTTTAATGTTCCTTTGAGATTAGGTTTTACTGAAGTAATCTGGCAAATAGGTTGTATTCATGACAAGGAATTGAAGGGTAAGGGCAAGAGAACTATTTTCTCGGATTACACTGTCATTCAATACTTTGGAATTATGAAAGAGGGATATGTGCATTTTGACAAACTCTTTGCACCATATCACTTGGGGGTCAGCATAGTTAGGCACAGTGACCCAGAGGGATTCTACAATATTTTCAAACAAAGACTAAAATGAGGTTCATTGCCTCATGAGCACAATTTTCCTTGAAGATATAATTATAAATGAATTTGATTTCATGACCCAAGATTGGAGGAAGGAAAAATGGATAGCTTTCAAGAAGCTATGGACTATTGTTCAGAAAATGGATCCCAGTTAAGATCCATTAAGAAACTTCACTCCATTCTATGCTAAAGTTGATTTTGTTATGAACAATTTTGATGAGTTAATTCTTGCATTAAAGGAGAAGAAAACCAGACTTGAAGAAACCCATGACCATCAAGTTGAAAGAAGAAGAATACAACAACCGACACCCATCACACTTGAAGAAGAAACCCTAATTCGCCAGATGAGGATGAAACAACCAGGTTCACCTCCTCCTCCACCTCATAGGACATATGGGTTAGAAGAAATTATACCTAGCTATGTGCCCCCTCCAAAGGGTGATATTGTGATAAAAAGAATAAGAGATGAGACGAGTAGTGGAGAAGAGAGTGGCAGCGGTAGTGACAGTGGGAAGTTGGTGAGAAGGAAAGGAAAGAAAATAATGAAGGTAGAGCCAGCCCCAAAGATGTAAGTTAGACCTTTAAAAGGAATCAAGATCATTGATCTAGATTCAGACAAGAGTCCCTCACCACCACATGTGCCTTTTTCACCTCCAAGAAAGAATGAAGAACAAAGAGAAGAGAAACATATGGAGGAACAACAGGAGGAGGATACCATTGAAATTACAAATGCAGAGATGCAGATTGGTATTCCTCCTGTGCCACCCACTCTGGAATTAGACCTTACTCTTCTAGATATTCACGGAAGAGCTTTTAGAGATACCAGGAAGGAGGCATGTGATAAATTTCTCAAAGATGAAGCTTTTCTAAAAAGCTTGGCATTCCTTCAATTGGTGTGGAAGATGAAGATAGATGAATATAAGAGGAGAAGTGCTGAAAGAATTGCCCAAAGGCCAAATAGGTCTGACCAGGACAATTAGGAAGAAGTCAAGGGTGAAATGATGGAGGAATTTAAAAGAATCAATGCAAATGAAGGCATGTTGATTGTAAATTAGGTTGGTATTTTAATTCTTATGGAATGGGACATAGCTGATGTAGTGGCTTTTGATACAATCAGAAAATCAAAAGACCAACAATTCAGTTAAGAAGAAGAAGCAAGGTTGGAATTAAAAGGATCAAAATTTGTAGATGATTATGCAACCTTAGCGATATGGTCACTAGAATAGGGGCCTAGAAGACCTGATATAAATGATATAAATCCAAACTTGAAAGGAAGCCTCATTGTAAAGAGAGCCTATGATACATCAAATGTTGAGGCCTCAAAATTAGTTGTTGATGTGACCAAATTGGTCCATGAAACTTCAAAGAGGGAGGCTAAGGAAAAGAAGGAACTAATGAAGAAATTTGAGAAGCTTTTTAATGATTAAAATGTAGTTCAACAAAGATGTATGGAGCTCATGCAGACTAAAGTTCATCTCCTTGAGCAGAAACATGTAGGAGCACCCTCTTCAGTTCTTGCAATCGCATCAATCCCATCAACATCCAGGTCTCCACCAGTCTCACATATAGATGCATCAGTCCAGTTTGACAGTGAAACTGATACTCCAATCACACCACTAGTACCATATGTTGATGAAGAACCTGAGCCCACTAAATCTACTAACCCAACAAGAGCTCAAATTTTGGAGAGAATTAATGAGTTAGAACAAAAGCTAAAAGAGTCAGAAAATCAGTCTACCAGTAAGCAAAGGGAGATAGTTAGCTCCGTGTTGACTCATTTGAATGAGAAAGTAGACATTCGATTGAATAACATTCATTCTTTATATTCTTTGTTGTTTAATGCTATTCAAAGTTTTGACAAAGATAAAGAGTTGGCAATCCCTTTGTTCACAAAGTGGTTACAAGGGGGGAACAAGCTCAAAATAATGTCAATGGATTCCAAGTACCATGTTGAAAGGCCACCTTCACTCCAGCCAACCTATTTGTTGGTAAAATCAATGCCGGAAGCCCAAGTGCTGCCAGACAATATAGAAAGAAAAATTAGAGAGTTGATGAGAACTTTTAGTGAATTGAATAAAACGCTTTTGTCATGTATTGACGGTGAAAATGACGTAATCAAGCCTTTACAACTTTGGAAAGAAGAGGCAGAAAGAGTCATCAACACTCAAGTGGACTTTATTTGTGATGATTTAGATACTACCATGCTATAGGACAACATGGACAAGATAATATGCACAAGCACATTTTTTGAATCTTTTGAAAGGAAGGCAAATCAAGTAGAAGTTAAGTATACTCCATATAGGGCAAAAGCTGAAGAGGTAATGAGTTTCAAATGACCGTCAAATGAGGAATATGTTGAATGGAGTAATACTTATTTAAAGGATGAATGAGGACATCAAATAGTTAGCTAACTATGTGATGTGACAATCTGGCAAACGATTTTGATTCTTTGCAGCATTCACTTTTGGACGTGACCAACAAAAAGGTGTGCCCATTTCAAATATTCATCGACAACAACAAAAGGGAAGAAAAGGTACATAAAGTGCTATGATGAATCAATTGCAGATATTTGGTCTTGGTTGTGACATTCCTTAAATGAAATCTTTTGTAACTGAATTATGGGTAACCGGTCACTTTTTAATGACATGTGTCTCCTCTGGCTAATAGCTTGTTTTGTTCCCTTATTTCTATAAAAGGGAATTCAAGGCCAAGAGATAGGGTTCTGAATTTGGTCTTTGTACTTAGTATTTTCTAAAATTCAAAGTCATAGGTTCCTGTAGCAAGTTTTAGGTGGAAATGAGCAATTGTAAGGATTTTGAAGAGCAATAGATAAGAGCCTTGTGTCTAGTTTCTTGCAGGTTCTTGAAGGAGTTATGTGTAAATTGCTTTATGACAGAAGTAGCAAATTTATTCAAAGGAAATATAATTCTGACTTATTTCTCTCCATTGCGCAATTCTATCATCTTTTAAATGAAATGTAATCAGGGATTTCTTTCATTTAGTGCATTGTTATGATGTATGTAGTTTTTGTTTATGCTTTGATCTAAGGGATCAATTAAACGCTAAAACAAAATTGCAAAGTGATAGGGCTTGTTCAAGGAATTGATAAGTAGTTTAGGTTGGGATTGCAGATAAAAAATATTGAAAAGCAATATTGGTGCAAGGCACCCATCACTCCAAGCAATCAATTTTGGTTTTGTTCTAAGTTTTGTATTGTCTTTAAAGTTGTAATAATGGACCAATCATTTGAGATTCAGTGGAGCCATGGTTGAGTTGTCCAAGCTTTGATATGTTTCAAGATGTTCTTAAGTCAAGGAAGTTGTAATGTTGATATTGATCACAGGTGTAGGACTCTAAATCAGAGTCATTATGTACTAGGGGTCTTATGAATTATTTTTAGGTCTTCTAGGATTCTTAGAGGGCCTTTGGGAGCCTTGGAATGCACTAGAATGCAAAGTTGCATCTCAGGTGACAAAAAATGTAAAAGTTGTTGAGCAACATTTTGCAACATTTTGCAAAAGTTGCATTTTTGGATGTTGGTGTTGAAAATTTGGTTCAACCAACTAAACCATGGGAATATAAGCCAAAAAACAACTTCATTTTATGGTTGGAGGATCTGGAAGGCAAAGCAAGCTTTTATGTTTTAAAGAAATCTTGTCTTTTCACTGTTTTGGACAATTTTTCCTTTGTTTCATTGCATTGTACGGTCCAGTACGGACTTGTCAGAGGAATCTCATTGCAAGGCATGAGATTTTGTTGATTTTTCTTTCCAAAAAGGTAGATTAGCAAGTTTGATTGTGTTTATTTGCAGAGATCTAATCCATACTCCGCGACTAGGTGCAAAACCCTTGCAAAGTAGGGTTTAAGGGCAAAATGGCTCTAACTTGAGCATCCATTGATGGCACCAGTTGTAATCATGTGGAATGATAGGTTAGGGTCTGTATATAATATTGGAGTAGGTGTTTTTTTTTTTCCAGGCCTTTGTGTTGATTGTGCAATGATGCCCTAGGCTCACAACTAGGAGTTGGTGATTTAGGACATCAGAAGATGTGCGGTTTCAAAGCACAAGTGGATTGGTAGAAGACCGGTTGAAATATGGTTGGAAAGCCCTTTGAGTTCCATTGAATAATACATGAATAGGTTTGGTAGAATTTTTGACTGGTGAACCTTTTTAAGACCAAATTGGAGAGTCACCCGGGTAGGCCTAAACCCTTAAAAATAGGACAGTTTTGGTTCTCATATGTGTACAGAAAACCCAGATGCAATTATTCAATATTATTTGTAACACTAAAAAGGGTACTCAAATCTGAAATTTATTTGTGGCCTTGAGTGGGAAAATTTCAAACTAAGTCTTTAAAACCGCCAATGGAGGGCTAATTGTATTAGGCCTATTTGGAACCGGTAGAGACCTAGAGAGGTTAAGAAAGCTTGGCGATGGGTTTGAAGGTGCTCAAACCCCTAAAAGACATCAAATAAATTATGTAGTTGCATTTTGAACACAAAGAACTAGTTAATGTATTGTGATCCTTGCATAAATGATTGGAGCCTTAGGAGTGGAGTTGGAGATTGAGGTGGAATCCTCAATAGGCAGTTAGTTGTCAAATCTCAATGGATATACCTTGGAGGAAAGCCAAAGTGGACCAGACCTTGGAGGTCTAAATAGAAAAACCCCTACCAAGTGCCATTGGATGGGCTTGAGGAGTTAGAGGGTTGAGTAAGACAAGTAAATCAAGAAAGTGAACATGAATAGCTCCAAGACTCTCTGCATCAAATATTGTCTTAAGATCTTAGTGCTATTAGATTAATTCTGTTATAAATCATTTATATCTTTTGAATTCAAGCGCCCAATGGAAGAAGGCACTGGTCACAGTTTTTTATAAGTCTTTACAGTCAGTTTTATGTTTTGATTCACCTGTGTTTGTTACACAATTGTCAATTATCAGAATACTTTTCATCTTATGTATGTTAATGTATGTTTTGCCTATCTCATGCTCCATTCAGGTTGAGGATTATTGATGGATTTTCCATCCTTGAGCATTCTCCTTGTTGTTGAGCCTATACATGAGATATTCTGCTTACTTTTGGTGAAAATTGTAAGTATGACGCAAAGAATATAAGTTCACCAAGGGACCACCCTCCTGGTTTTTGCAGAGCCCAAAGTGTAGAAGGATTAGCAAAATCCTTGTCATATGTTGGTCCAAGTTCTTGGAGATTTCAATAGTTGGAGTTGTCTTCTCCATAGAAAATCTGAAGAATCAATTTGGTTTCTGCCTTCTTGTTGCGTAAACCCCATTTTTCTTAAGGAACCAACAAATAGGAAGAATGATCCAATGTCAACATATGATGAAAATCAAATGTTACATAAAAGACATGTTAAAAATTAAGGTTTTGCGACAGAGGCATAAAAGATATTTTAGTGTCTACAGTAGGTAAGTTCGGTTGTGTCATGTTTACACCTTGTGAATAGTGGGGCATGACAACTACACAGGTCTGAGCATGCCCACTTCCCTCATGGTGGTTATAGGACACAACACACTAGCTAGTTATGTCACCCAACTCTAGCCATCGTTCCTAATTTGGACGATTTTCCTAACTACATGTGTTTACACACCCTAATTACTACCTTAGTAATGTCCAATTACCCTAATGCATAGTTGTGTAAGACTCGTAATGATTTTTTGTGCATAGTTATGTTAGTGTAGGTTTTTTTTTGGGGGGTTTTAAATATTTATTTAATTAGATGTTAGTGTAGGTTTTTATTTCCTAGTTAATTATTTATTTTCCTATTCCTAGGTTTTTCCTACACTTTTAATTAAGCTTGCTTAGGATTAATTAAGTGAGTATTAGTGTGAGTAGGTGCAAGGCGTTGACATCTTCCATGGGAGTTACACTTGCCTTTTTTAGGCTATTGTAGTGGTCTCTTCCCATTCATCGTATTTACCACCTCTCCCCTCTCTCATTTCTTATATATACTCACTCCTAGCTAGTCTTTGTATTCCATTCTATTGCATTGTACTTGCATTTTGTAGATTTTTCTCTTACATTCTCCTAATGCTATTTTTCTTCTTTAGTATTTGTAGTTTCTCTTTTTGGAGGCTAACTCTATGTTGTTATTTTGATATTGTACCATCTACATTCACACTTTTATTTCTATTTGTTTTCACTAGTTATTCTAGGTTATTCATCTTTTTTTATTAACATGGTGTCAGAGCTATTCTAATGCAAAAATAGATTTTAGTTTTCTTATTTGAGAGATCTAGGGGGGATAATAAGTTTTTTGCAGGGTTCCTAAAAACTGAGTATGCTCATCTCTTGCATTTCCATATGAACTTGAGAATTAAAAAAGTTTGAGGAAAAATTTTAATGTCTAGGGTTTTTTTTGTGCAAATATTTTGTTTGTAGCACCTAATGGCTCTTTTAGTTATTCCATACCAGAAGGCTCAAGAAAGTCAGATTTGACTTTTATTTCACCAAAATTAGGGCATAGAAATTCAGAGAAAGATTGGACGCATCTTCTTTTTTTTGCATCAAATTTCTATCTTTTGTATGTCAAATCAAAAAAGGTTTTTGGGTTTGTTTCTCAGCCCCCAAAAACCAACTGGATATTTTTTAGATTTTGTAGATATTGATCAAATCTGACAAAACTTGTTATCCAAAAAGTGTCACGTGGTCATTTTTTTGTTTGCAAAAGGTTAAATTTAATTTATTTTTTTCAGCTTTTTCTTGTCGGATTAAAAAAAATATTTTGGCTTTCTAATATGATCTACATACAGTGAATAGATTTTTCAGAAATTAAAATAGAAACAAAAATTTTGTTGCCAGAAAAAAAGGTTCCCGTGGGACAAAATCAGTGTGTCAAAAATTCATCTTTTGCCTCGGGTGTCAGATTTCAACGAACAAGATATATTTTGAAAGATAAAGATAAGAACTTTCCATCCATATTGCTCTTAAACAGATTTCATATCTCCTTTTTCAAGTATTGCATGCTGATGTTGGTCCTAAACACATCTACATAGCTAAATTTTCAAGATTCTATGATTGTACTTCTGGCCATTGTGGGCCTTAACAATATTGTACTTTGGGAAAATCTTGGTAATTGCACTATACTATAAAGTATCAACATTGTAACATTTTGGGGGGGTTGATTTCTGAAACTAGTTAAAAGGGCGAGGGTGTACTGGTGTACTTGTGTTCTCTTTCTTTCAACACTTATTTCAACATTTTTGCATCATGGATCAAATAACAGTTCCCATTCTAAGTCCTTAAAATTATTTTGAGTGGAAATCATGCATGACAATTTATTTAAGAAAATTTAGTTTGCATAGGATAACAATGGGATTGGAAACTGAACCTACTGTAGATGTAGAAAAGCCTAAGTGGTTTAATAGATGTGATGAAGCATATTGAACTTTGTTTGTTTGTTTCTCCTGACCTACTATTTCATATTGAATCTTTGAGTATTCCTAATGAAATTTGGACAAAGTTAGAAACTTTATTTGGAACTCAAGATTTAATGAGAGGTCATATGTTGGAAAATGAACTCATAAATCTGTCCAACCAATTTTAACGCAATCCAAGATTTCTTCACAAAATTAAAATCAGTAAGGCTACAATTAACACAATTTGGAATTGAAAAGAAAGATGAACAATTGATTCTTAGTATTCTCTCTAAGCTAAGTTTTGAATATTTAGTATTTTTTTCTACCTTCTATTCTACTAAGGGTGCATTTGGGACTCAATTTACCATGCCACCATTAGACGATTTTTCTATTTCTCTTACATGGGAGAAAGATAAGCTAATCCATATGGGCACTCTAAAATCCTCTAATTCACATGCCCTGACTATCAACCAAGGCACAAAAAAATAGAAAGGACAAAGTAGTAACTATAAAGAGAAGAAACAAAAGAATAATAATGAGAAGAAGGATAAAAAATAAGGTACCTCAAAAGTAATTAATGAGACCCAATCTTCTAATGGTGACAAGCCTAAGAAATAGAAGATCAAATGTGCCTACTATAAAAGATCTGATCATGATGAACACAAATGTTTGAAGAAAAAAATTGATCACTTGACACACATTCTTGAAAAGAATAGTATTAGTGTACCTAAATAAGTAAAACAAAGTTCAATTGAGGGGTTTAACAAGGCTAAAGAAAACAAGGGGAAAGGAAACTGAAAGGCCCTTGTAGGATTTGCTTCACCACCATCCACTTGGGTTCTTAATTCGGGTGCCTCAGACCACATGGATATTGGCAAAATACAACAAACTGAGAGGGGGGGAGGGGGTGAATCAATTTGCACAAAAACTCACTGCAACTTAAATCACAAATCACATCTGATAATTAATAGTTAAAGCATGAAACAACACCACTTCAATAACACACATAACACCAGGATTTTTGACGTGGAAAACCTAGTTAAGGGAAAAACCACGATGGGAACCTATCCACAATGAGATAATATCCTGTTAGCAGTAAATGTAAATATTATAATGGGGAATGAACATGCATTCAGGCACATTGCCTAGAGATCACTTCTCAAATAAGAAACCTAGAAAGGCTACAACCTTTAGGGAAGGCTCAATGCCTTACAAGAAGTCTCATCGACTTACAAAAACATTCAGACAACAATCTGGATTACATGAACTGTGAAAATAACATCTCCATATGCCTGGGTACATTTCTGGTTAAGATCACTGTCAATTCTTCTCTGCAATACACTTCTTCACATAACTTCATACAACTTCCCTACTACTAAATGATTGATACAATATTTGCATATAGCATGGTATCTCACAATGATTATTGCATCTATTTATACAAGTCATCAACCCATGAAATACAGGTCAGCCAAACCCTCAACACAAATAACAAGATAATGACCTCACACATTACATGAATACATGCAGACCAAAACGATGCCAACTAAGACATAGTTTGGACAAAAATCTATACCGCAAACACGCAACACCTCCAAGAATTACGCCTTGACCATCTGCAACACGCTACAACCATCAAGATTGTCGCATAACATGAAGAACATCTTCGATAAAAAAAAATCTTTAATAACATGCACTATAATTAGTGCGGACCAACAATACACATAGAACACTATCTAGAGATATTCACAAGAAACGTGAATTGCACCGCAACAACCTGGATTACCAAAATCATCATCATATTTCTACCAAGGCTCAAGAACACCATCATAAATGACTATCAACCTGAAAGATTCGCTTGTGGATTTCCAAATCATGAACCAATCAAACTGAGGACACACATCAACGTCCAGAACACATCCCACACATCCACAACTAAAGATATTATAATTTTGGAGCAATACGAAGCATAAACCAGAATACCGAATAACATGAACAATTGAATAACATCCTAAATACTGGATCTCATAACTCGATCAAGATATCATGTGGACCTGTGCAAATGGGAATGAACCATCTACAGATAATATACCAATAACCCTTTAAACTGCATCAACTCATCTGCAACACACAAGCTAAACCAACTCATCCAACCAAACTGCAACACTGGAATACACAGGAGAATATGTTGACATCAATGACAACACATCATTCTATCAATCTTCTCAGCAACATCCAACAATGGCTTTATTAAAGGATGAACTTGTATCTTTGGAGCCATGTTCTATGTCTTCTATTTTCATGGGTGATGACACTCTTGTTGAGGTATGTGGGAGAGGGTTTGTTGATGTGGGGGATGACACACTTCATGATGTTCTTTGTGTGCCCTTAGTATCAACTAATTTCGTATTAGTATATCTGATTGCTCACACAAGTTCAAGCAAGTGGGTTGAGTTCTCTCTTGATTCAGTGGTAATTCATGAGTTGCACAATGATTCTACAGTTGTAGTTGGAAAAGAAGATCATCAATCTTGACTTTGTTTTGTTTTCTCATTTTGTTCTTGATCCTCCTTCATCTATTTTTCTCACTCATTATGATGAAGTAACTTGTAGCATCAATGGTTTGGCCACTTAAACTATCGCTACTTGCAATAACTCAATCAACATAACATAGTTATAAGAATTCCTCGAGTTCACTTTTTTGATGGTGTTTGTCAAGGATGCATTCTTGGCAAGCATCCCGAGGATAAATTTGACAAAGGCAAAGTTTGGAGATATTCATAGCTTTTGGAGTTGGTACATAGTGATTTGGTTGGACCATTTCCACATCCATCCTTCAGTTTAGCTTGATATGTTTTGACATTTATTTATGATTTTTCTAGATACATATTTGTATATTTTTTCAAACAAAAGCTTGAAGTCTTTGATTTATTCTTGGACTTCAAAGCATTTGTAGAGAAACAATCTGCTAAATCTATCAAAGTTCTACGTACAAATTATAAGGGGGATTATGTCAACAATGGGTTTGAGCAGTTTTGTGTCTTTGAGGGTATTGGATTGTAACATGCAATTCCATACAGTCCTCAGCAGAATGGAGTTGTAGAATAGAAAAATCAATCCTTGAAAGAAATGGCCAACTATATGATTCACTCCAAATCTTTGGCACCACCATATTATGCAAAATCAATTATGTGCATTTTATATCTAGAAATGAGTCCCTCACAAAGTTGTAAAGGGAGTAACACCCTTTGAAGCTTGGACTGGTAAAAATTCCTTAATTAAGCACTTTCAAGTGTTTGGTTCTCATGCATGGGCCCACATTCTAGCAAAGAATTACAAGGCTATGGATATGCAAAGTAAGACTTGCATATTTGTTGGATATCCAATTGATGTCAAAGGCTACAAGCTTCTTGATCCTACCACTCATGAGATGTTTATTTAAAGAAGTGTTTGTTTTGAGGAGAGTCATTTTAGCTCTTCTTCTAACACTTCTCCATCCACTATATTATTAGAGCCACTTCATCATGATGATAGTTCTTTAGAGGATCATAATCCTCCTACTTTTGATGAGGATTCTTCTTTCTCCACTTCAGATGCTGATAGTGATGATGAGGATTCACATTCCTCCCATGGTCATCATTTAGAAGATGTTGATTCTCTTCTAGATTCTCCAATCTTGAGACCTCTTTGGGCTCATAAAACACTAGAGTCAGTAGGTGACTAGGTTGGTGATCCTTAAGATGCTAGAAGAATAAGGTCACAATTTCAACAAGATCCACATCTCTTCATTGCTCTAGCTTCTCATCCATAGTGATTTTGGGAAGCTTCAGGTATGCTTGAGTGGGATGCAACTATGTAGGAAGAGTTTAGTTCCTTAGAGAGGAACCACACTTTGGATCTTGTCTCTCTTCCTAAGGTAAGAAAACTTGTTCGATGCAAGTGGATCTATCAGACACAATTTGTTTCAAATGGGTTGGTTGATAAACATAAGGTTTGCCTGATTGCTAAAGGATTCTCCTAGGATTCCTAGGATCGACTACTCTAAGACTTTTGCACTAGTTGCTAGAATGAATTCTATCTAGCTTGTCTTTGATTTTACTGCAGCTCATAGATGGGAAGTTCATTAAATGGATGTGAAGAGTTCTTTTCTTCATGGTGACCTTCAGGAGGAGATATTCATGGAGAAAACACAAGAGTTCAATCAAGATCCTTCACTTCTTTTTTGTCTTTGGAAGTTTCTTTATAACCTCAAACTAGCCCTCAGACTTGATATGCCAAGATGGATTCCTTCCTTCTAACAGTTGAGTTCACTCATTTCCATTTTGATCCAAATGTCTATATTTTGAAACAAGATGATACTCTCACTTTTTGGGTTCTCTATGATGATGGCTTGTTGATCACATGGAGTCACTCATCCACCATTCAGGCAGTAAAAAATTTCCTTCATGATCATTTTTTAATGTTAGACTTTGGCCTTTTGCACTATTTCTTGGGGATGGAGATCACCCAGTCTTCTTCAAGGATATTCCTTGCATAACCTAAGTACACTCTTGATATGCTCTCTATGTTTCACATGGATGATTGTAAGCCTGCACCAAGTCCATTTTTGTATTCTTCACCTTTGGTAGATGGCACTTTATATTAACAACTTGTTGGTAGTCTCATTTACTTGACTTGCGCAAGACCTGGCATTTAATATGTTGTAATCATGGTCTCTCGATTCATGCAGGTGCCCCATGAGTTGTGTTGGAAAGAAACTAAGAGGATTCTTCACTACATTCATGGTAATCATAGTTATGGGATTCACTTTGCAATGAGCGTGGATTTCAAGTTGGTGGGATACACAGATTCAAATGGAGCAGGCGATTCTCTAGATCATAAGTCTACTTCAAGATATTACTTCTCTCTTGGTTCTAGTACATTTTGTTGGTTGAAACAAAAGTAGTCAATGATTTCTCTTTCATCTATTGAGGTTGAGTATCAAGGAGAAGTTAATGTTGCTACTAAGGCTATTTGGCTTTAGATGATACCCACTAAGTTTGGTATTTATTTTTGAATGTTTACAATCATCTTTTGTGACAACCAGAGTGCCATATAGATCTCTTGCAATTTGGTCCATCATCAGAGGACCAAACATATTGATATCCAAATGCACTACATTCAGGAGTTGATTCATGAGCAGATAATTGATCTCAGGTACCGTCCAATATTAGATCAAATTGCAGACACCTTCATCAAACCCTTCACTCAGAGAAAGTTCCTTCATTTATGAGCTTTTCTAGGAGTGCAACATGGGTCCACTTTAGGGAGGGGAGGGGGGCTTCTTATCTCTCTCTGTGTGTGTGTGTGTGTGTGTGTGTGTGTGTGTGTGTGTGTGTGTGTGTGTGTGGGCCCTTCTTCTATATCTTTGGGGGGGATTCTTCTCTTTAGGTTGGGGGGGAGGAAGGAGGGCTAGCGGGGAATTCTTTGTACATGGGTACCTAATATGGCCTCACTTTCTGGGACCCATTGACTTTTTACTCACCTAAGTTGCGCTTAAGGGGGATGTTAGTGTGGGTTTTTATTTCCTAATTGGCTATTTATTTTCCTATTCCTAGGTTTTTCCTACACTTTTAATTAAGTTTTCATAGGATTAATTGAGTGAGTATTAGTGTGAGTGGGTGCAAGGTGTTGACATCTTCCATGTGAGTTACACTTACCTTTTTTAGCCTATTGTGGTGTTCTCTTCCCATTGGTCATATTTGCCACCTCTCTGCTCTCTCATTTCCTATGTATACACACTCCTAGCTAGTCTTTCTATTCCATTGTATAGTATTGTAATTGCATTCTATAGATTTTTCTCTTACATTTTCCTAATGCTATTTTGCTTCTTTAACATTCACAGTTTCTCTCTTGGAGGCTAACTATGTTGTTATTTTGATCTTGTATAATTTACATTCATAGTTTTACTTTTATTTGTTTGCACTAGTTATTCTGGGTTATTCGTCTTTTCAAATTCTAACAAGTTAGTCATTTGTAAATTGTCATCATTTTAATGCATTTTTTAATGATATTTTAGTATTATGGTAGTGATTTAATATTTAATTGTAAAATGTCTTATTTAGATTGAAATTAATGAGAATTGCATGATTTGTTTATATGGGTCATTTGGGGGTTTATTTGCTATTTAAGTTTTAATTTGATTTTTATATGATTTTATTGTCACATCAAATAGTGAGTTTATATTATGAAATTGGAGCTCTTTTTCAACACTTAGTCTATTTTCTCATTCTTGTGCTCTCAAAAACCTACACCTTGATTTTGTATTGATGATTGTGGGAGATTTTTTTGGAGGACTTTTGTGGGTAGTGGCTCAAAAGAATTGTATTAGTGGATACTATTGCCTATCCGAAATAATTGCACTCATCCAATGTGTGAGATTTGAATTTTTAATTTGAAGATTTGAGGAAGTTTGAGGTAGGAACTCAATTTCCTTCTTTTTTTCAATAAAATTGTTTTTAGTTTGTTGCAAATGGTTTAATGTGATTTAAAAGATTCTTTCAATTCAAATCCCTCCATTTTAGTGATTATATAAATTGTTTGTTTCAGATTTTGAAAACTTGGTTTTATATGGGATTATTTTGCCCAAATTTCTTTGAAATTATTGAAATGCCAAATTGAGGGTGTTTTTATGTTGTTGTGTTGATAAGAAACAAAGAGTATTTTCACATTTTTATTTTATGCATTTTGAAAATTCAAGCTTTTTGAGATCCATAAAGTGAATGGCCTCATGACTAGCTTTTGGCCCATATTAGGATTTGTTGAAAATCGCATTTTGATAGTTTTTAAGTGGTATTGTTTTGTGGAATGATGATATTATTGTAGCGTCGTAAATTGTACACCCTTGCTAGGGTGGTACAATTCTACGCTTAGTTTAGCACCCGCCTTAGTGTGTTTTCATCTTGCATTGTAATTTCCCTTTAAGAATTTAATTAATTAATTTAATTAAATCTAAAGTCATATTTCATCACTCCCTACATCATAAAATTGGGCCCTTTACCCTAAGTGTTCCCCTTTTTATTTTATTCCTCCAATAAATTATTAAATCATTAACCCTAATTATGTCTTATTTTGACCTTTAAGGCTCGATTTCGCATATCAAAACACCTTGAAATCAGATGTAACTTTCGGATTCGATCTAATATCATCATATCTAACTGCCCTGAAAATTTGGTCGAACCAGGTGCAAAGTGCACCTGGTCCCTGATATTTTTCCTGAAATTTTGGGAGCATAATTCTATGATATTATAATGCCTAACCCCAAGAAATTGGCGAGAAATTCAAATCCTAGGTCACCCTAAAGATGAAATTAAAATATAGGATTTCATACATAATAGCTCTCTTTCTTCATTTGCAGGGATCTATCTAATCTAAGGAAGTTTTTAGCAAAGCGATTACAAGGAGCCTTCTATGCAGCGAAAGAGAAGATGTTTTGGAGTTGTCAAAAACATTCAACAACATTCATCAAGAATTCATCAAGTAATCATAAAGTATTCATCATCAATTAGGATCCTTGAAGACACTGAAGGATAATAGGAGATCAAGTGGCTTATGTCTATCCCTTGGGGATTGGTATGGTTTCATGTTATTTTCATGTCTTTGTATGAGCTTCTTTACACTCATTCTCACATTTACATTCATGATTTAGATCATTTAACATATTTTATTTATGACATTCTCATTTACATTTACATTTACATTTACAAGAATTTTGGGTTTACTCTCCAAAGCGTAGGGTAGCTCTAGTTTCTTATCTTTCTCATTTAGGATCTTCTAAGGTTCTAGCACACACATTTTCAATATATTATCGGTTATTTGTTGAGGTGGAAATCACCAAAATAGGGGTTTGACTAAGGAAAAACTCCACATAGCCACCCATACCCTCTCTTTTTAGTTGAAGGTACAGGTATAGGTACCCGGGAGACTTTCAGGATCAGCAAAAGACACAGGGACAGTTGTAGCCTCAAATTTTCCCAAAACCATCAAGGATAGGGGTGTGGCGCCTTGGTCCTACTTAGGAAAGGGGTGTGGCGCCCTGTTCCCTCCACTTTTTGGTGATTTTCAGTAGGGTGGTGTCTCAGGACCTTCAGTTTGTAGTCTCTTAGTTGCAACCTCCTGTCAGACAAAATAAGACCAGAGTGTGGCACTCTTGTCCAGGTTAGTTTGGTTCATTTTTCAACACCAGGTACACATTCAAATTCCCCCACCTTCTTTAATTTCAGTATCTCAGTTTCAGATCTACAAGTTTCTGCAATTTCAGTTTATGTATGCTTCATTGTTTATCTCCTAGTCCAGTTGATCAATCACACCCTATCTTTCACATCTGCTCTTCATAAACAAAAAGAGGAATATAAAGAATAAGAGATAATCCTTGGCTCTCTTTCTCACAAGAAGTAGCCAAAGTGAGCTATCTCCCTAGGCTCTTTCGTATTCCCAATATGTTGGCAAAAGTGAGATTAGGTCCTAGTCACCCAATCTCGTTTTTCCCCCTCCACAATTATATATGTAAATTTCATTTTGGGATCGATTTGGATCCATTTTCATGTGGTATTGAGACAATTGAGATTATATTGAAAATGTGTGGAATGAAATTTTGGAGTTGAAACCATTTGATGTATTAGAGATGTTGTGCATTGAGATTTGGCATGAGCTTAAGGTTAGGTCCTAGAGTGAGGCTAGGGAGTCGCTTCCAATTCATACCTAACTCATAAGTGGCATGCAGGAAATCACGTTGGGAAGTTTCAATCAAGTAATAACATAATAATTAAACTTGGAGAAAAAACTAATAAGATAATTGGATTCCTCAAACACGCCTTTAGCACTATCATGAGGTCAAGGGTGTGTTGAGAAGGCATTCCCACACATGGAGTGATGGGACTTGTCTAGAGAGACATGCCCGCTCATGTAGCACTGGGAGTTACATGATCACCATTCTTGTTTGTATGAGAGAATGCTCATATCTGTATGGTGCATCCTTTTAGGAACATACGATGGCACTACCCCATTGCACTCTATAATAAAACATCATGAAGGTTTCACAATGATGCAAAAACAATCATGACATGCTGAGAACAAACTGATCACAAAAGATTACATAAATCCATTCACATGATAAGAGCCTTCACCAAGTCAATACAAAGAAAGAGCCAATCATGAATATAATCAAAGGATGAAACCAAATCCATATCAAATCCTCTAAAATGAGGCTAAAAACATCCCATTGGAGTCATATAATTAGTCTTGAACAACGAGGAATTCTCCCTCTCGCTGGAGCAATAGATCGCATATGAAACACCTCAATGATAAGGCATGAATCCTATTATCGAAGCACAAGAAACATCATGAATGATCAAGATACATCAAGGAAAACTTTAATAATGTCAGCATAGTTTGCACATGCCTCTGGAGAAATCACAAAACCCAAAAAGAGACTTAAACAGGTTAAAAACTGACTTTTTAGGACCTCCAGAACAATTCAACGCTTTTGGTCTAAAGAGTAGCACCCTTGGTATGTAGGGTAGAATTTTTGGTATGTACCATGGCATTTTTGGACCATCCTATAGAGTTCTAGGTGTATTTGTCAGCTTTCTTAGTTGAGAACTTAGCTTTCTCAGTTGAGGGTCCAGCTCTTTGGGAGCATTCCCCAGTGCCCTTGGAACATTCACTAGTGCTACTAGAACATTCTCCTATGCCTTGTTCAATATTGTTTAGCATTGATTCTTTTAGGACATGTTGTTGTCATTGATGTCAACATATTCTTATCTATTGCTTTGGTGATTGCAGATTGCGAAGATCTTATGATCCGGTTTGCAGGGTTGTTTTGTTGATCATTGTTTTGCAGAGTTTGATGTATCCTTTGGTATGTTCCAGTGTGATCAGATCTTGTGCTAATATTTTGGGATATTTCTTGGGATGGCCTTGTGTATCTTCATTTCTGATGGTTCATGATTTGGTGCTCTGCAAGTTATCTTTCCTCGTGAGAGTTGTTGATTGGTTGTGTTCTTGAGCTTTCAGATGTTGATTGATGAATATTTGATAAGTGGTGTTGGTGCAGTTCTTCCTGATGATTCTAATGTTCTTTTTGGTGTTTCCTATTTGTTTCCTTTTTTTTTGGTGATCCACATTGATCATTGTGCGAGTTTTTGGTGGTTTCTATCAACCGGTGATGATTTTCGTGCTATGTAGTTTTTCTGGTGGTGTAGCGTGTTGTGGTTGATCTTGGCATGATTTTTGATGGAGTTGTGTGTTTTGGAATTTGATTTAGGTCCATGTTATGTCATGTATTTCACTATATTGGTTCAGTGGTCGATCTTTTTATTGTGTGATGTAATTTAATAATTGTGAGCTGAGGGTTTAGCCGACCTTGTTATCAAGGTTGATGAATTGTATATATAGGTGATATATTCATGTAATTCAGGTATCGATGTTGTGTTTGCATTATCATAGAGTGGTGTATATAAAAATAAAAGATATATCCTTCAGTGAAGTGTTGTGTGGAGATTGGTGTTGCAGAGCAGACATTTGTGCTTAACCGGAACTGTACTCAGGCATTTGGAGATGTTATTCTTTCAATTCATTTCTTCTTAATTATAGTTAGAATCTTATTGTCAGTCAGTGAGACTTCCTTGAGGGTTTGTAGCCTTCCACGCCATTATATTTGAGTAGTGAGCTCTAGGAAGTGTGCCTGAATGCATGTGCATTCCCCATTGTAATATTTTCACATACTAATGCAGAGTATCATCTTACTATGGGTAGGTTCCCATTGTGGTTTTTCCCTTAACCAGGTTTTCCACGTCAAAATCTTGGTAGTGTGTGTAGATAGGAATTTGGAATTCATCAAAGCAAATAGCAAATTAGACTAGCTCAACCACGAAAACTAAATTGCAATGATAAGAAATCCTAAAAAACATTCAATAGAGGTATGAAAACACGACATTCAAATCAAATGCAAACCATCACAAACGTGAATATCTCTTCCATAATTCTCCATTGTCCTTCTTTCTCCTTCAAATTGCTTTGTTTGTGGATCTCACCTACAAATGCAAAAGGCATAGCATGAAAGCAAGATGAAATGTCAGCGTAAGGATACTAGAAGCATGATTGATTCTCTGAAAATGTGATTAGCTCGATAATATGATTCATTGATCCTTTGATTGAAGAAACTCATCAATTTATAAACAAATTGGAGAGATGACAAGATTAGCATGAAGAGATTTGAAAAGAAATTTCAAATCAAGAATGACAAATATGACAAATTATGACAAACTTGACATGCAAAATTGATTGATTGACAAATTATGACAAAATTGACAAGATTGCTATGCAAAATTGATTGATTGACAAATTATGACAAATTGACATGCAAGATTGATTGATTGACAAATTATGACAAATTATGACAAAATTGAAAATGCCATTCCCATGAAATTAGGAGAAATATTAGAAAAATAGGAGAAATAGAAAATTAGGTTAGAAATGATGAATTGGAAATTAGGAAATTAGAAATTAGAAAATTAGGTAAATTAATTAATAATTTTTCATTCATTAATTAATTCACAAAAAGAGGAGGAATTAATTAGCCAATTAAATAAATATTTAATTGTGACAAGAAGACTTAGGATAAATAAATAAATTATTTAACCTAGAGGGAAAATGACAAACAAGATTAAATGAACAAATCATAAAACCCTAGAAGATGAATTAGAAATGCAAGGACAACGATTAGGTCTTGACAAAAGATAATTGATATAGGGTCGATTTGATCATGATTTTGATTGACAAAGGACCAATGCTGATAAATGATTTGATTGATAAATTGACCAAGATTGATAAAGAGATCAAATTGACAGGCGCCAATTTACATGATTGAAGAGGACAAGGATCGATGATGAATCGATCGCAAAATGACAAGATTGATGACAAATTGATCGCAAAATGACAAGATTGATGACAAATTGATTGCAAAATGACAAGATTGACAAGAAGACAAGGATCGATGACGAATCGATCGCAAGATGACAAGATTGACAAGAGGACAAAACCCTAATTCTATCATCGATTAGGATTGACGATGTCCAAAATGATGATAAATGAGCACGCACATTGATGCGACAAGATAAGATCGACCAAAATCATGACTGAAGATTATTATCAACAAGACCAAATTCGAAAGCGAGAAAAAATGAAGAATGTAGAAGAAGGACTCGATGCTCGCAAATGATAAAGACCAAGTGCGCAACATAGAAGAGATGTTAATGCGACGCAAGAACCCTAAAATAAGGAAATGCGCCAATGTTAAGTATGGCTCCGCAAGCGGTGACCATTTTTAGATGTCTACATTTTGCCCCTCTTTGAGACAATGCGATTCTAAGCGTTGTTTCAAAGAACAATAATGAAAATGCCCCAGACAATAACAATGACATATGCATACCCCCTCGAGGAATTGGCCGGAAACATCCAGAAAAGAGGCCAATTGATTGATAAGAATGATAGAAAATGATAGGATCAAACAGATGGAAGATCGGAGGTCGGATACACAAATTACAAGCAGTGGAAGGTGCAAAAGACCACGACTAGCATAAGATGGAGAAGGTGCACGTCCATCTAGGCACTGACAAAGAGCTATAATGAGACAAGGAGAAGGAAAAGAGCTCATTTACACTGACCAAAGTGGGGGAATTGTTGCTCAGGAAAAGGACCGTTGCATAGAGATAGCGAACATTCCAATGGCAGATCACCTCAGGGAATGTGTACACACCTACAGACGACCAGACGATGCAGGAGCAGCGGTATGTATCTCAAAAACCCATATGTCAAATTTCATGAATTTTGCTTGCTTGCGGGACATTGCGAGGCCCACAGGGAATGGAAAAAGGGACATATGCGCCTGTGTGGGTGCATTTTGCACTTGTGTGAGGATGTTATGTGCCTGTGTAGGGTACACAGGTGCAGCTTGTTGCTGTACAGGCGCGAGACAGGATACACAGGCACAGTTGTGCACTGAGGACCCCAATTTGACCGAAAATAGCACACGGATGATCTCGAAAAGAGGGATAAGGGTGGGATAAGTCAAAATAGATAAGAAAAACCCTGATTTGTGCATGAAACAAGGAAATGCAGCCCTTAGGAGAAAACCCTAAAACTGACAAAGTGTGCCCCAATTGTGATGCAGAGTCGATAGTATCCATTGATTACACGAGAGAACAGACCCGACTGCTTCATGTTGCGACATAGACTCAGAAGCACTGACAGAGATACATTAGCAGGACTTAGATTATACTATATTACATTCATGCCTAAGATTAGGGCAAACACGGGACTGCTTACTGTATTGGCAGAGCGATGGCATTCAGAGACTTCCTCTTTCCATCTGCTGACTGGAGAGGCAACGGTAACACTAGAGGACGTGTGGCGTATCCTCCGCATTCTGATTCATGGGGAGATGATAGTATATGACCCAACGACACGGAGAGACTCATTGTGTAGATTATTTGAGTGCAACGCAGATGACCTTGATATCGTAGAGAGGGATATCCGCTAGGAGACCATGGCAGCAGAGTACGATCAGCGATATGTGGTGATAGCATGCCTATTAGCAGGTGACAGATGAGGACATGGATTCCCTATTGGATGGGGAAGAGTTCTAGAGAGGATGGCTACAGAGGGGACTGTATACGCATGCCATGCTATATTTTCAACTGCATCAGATAGCATATCAGAGGGTGTAGACTTTGAGCTGTTGGGTTACACTGTTACAGATATGGGCATTTGAGCACATAGCCATATGTCGACCGATTGTAGAGAGACAGGTAGTACCACATCGACCATATGTGTACTCTTATGGGGGTACGCTGAGACAGGGTCCTTTCGGATACATATTGTATTGGTGACATGAGCTAGACAGATTGAGAGAGTTCACATGGAGGCCATATCTTGATTGCCCTGGATGGTCAGATGATAGTGATGAGCTACTGTATTGCAGATAGGAGAGATACCTGATTGAGCGACCAGTGAACCACCAGAGAGTGATTGAGATGTACCTGCCAGAGAGAGTCAGACGACAATTTGGAGAGAGACAGGATGTACCTAGAGGGACTGCACACTTTGCCCGATCTCATAGAGAGATGAGTCAGTGGGGGAGGATGATTCAACCACACATAGCATATGCTGACTTCGCACAACTATAGCAGAGATAGTGGGATTGGAGATTAGATGTGGTGGACGTTGGGATGAAAAAGGAGTATGAGCGATGGTTTGCACGATGACGGCCTATGCCATTGACAGATCCTGATATTTCGGTACCTAGGAGACAGGAGGACTTCCCACTTGCTGGAGAGGAGGAGGGAGATGATGAGGATGACGAGGATAGAGGTGATGATGAGGACATAGATGATGAGTATGAGGAGGATGATGAGGACGGAGGGGATGAGGACAGAGGGGATGATGAGGACGAGGAGGATGGTCCAGATCCATCCGATCAGGAGGCATTGCAGGATATACCCATAGAGCCAAAGACAACTAGCATAGAGGAGATGGAGATATGTAGGGCCACCATAGCGAGTCAGCATGATCACATTGCGAAATTAGAGAGACAGAATGCTATCTTGAGGACAAAGCAGGATCATTTCAGAGCAAAGATAGCCAGACTGACAGTGGCTCGAGATACAGCAATAGCCCAGGCACAACAAGCAGAGCAGAGAGTGACCGAGTATATTGGGTCGATTAGGGATGCCAGTGCATGTTAGATGGCACAGATGTTGGTAGAGACTGGAGATGAGATATGCCAGTTGAGGACACTATATGAGAGTGCATTTCTGCCAGAGCAGAGAGTAGCGACATATCGGTCATGGTCGAGGACAAAGAGCAGGTCATGCTCTCAGAGGTCAGTGAGCAACATGGGGGTGAGTGGACCTAGGAGACCACCACAGCCAAGACCAGGGATAGGAGGGACATCATCCTTGAAACATGGTAGGGATCAAGAGGATAGAGGGAGCACCCAGTGACAGAGGCACGTGCTCCTTATGATAGAGACATATGTAGTGTGACATTATGTAGTCAGGCTGCGGGCCATACTTAGGACAGACAGTCCAATTTTGTACTCCGATACTTTTTTGATATATGATATGATATGCAGCTATATGATGGGATGCAATGTGTGATGGTTGATGTGTACTTTCCATGTATGGATGGCTTATGCACTATTTATGTACCATTTTGGAACATGTATGAATATATTTTTATGTGTTTTTGATGCATTTATAATATGAAATGGATAAAATGCTTGATATGGGCTTGATATAATGCAAATGTACTAATCAATGAATGCAGGATGCAACTTATGTTTTTGGAGATCGGAGAACTAGACCGAACTGACTGCCCAAACTGACAGAAGAAATGTTAGTAAGAAGAAATTAGATAGAGGACAGTTAGAGATGAAGAAAAAAACTTGCTTTCACCAATGCACAGAAGTAGGTGATAACCTTTATTTAATGTAGCAAAGTGGATGCAGAGCATCATGGCAGTGAAGGCCAAAGCTGAAACGCAACCCCTTTTGCAAAAGATAGACACATCACACAAAAGGAATGAGTGAAGCATCCTAGGGTGCATACATCAAGGGTCAAGGTATGTGCGACATTCACAAAGTGAACGTACTTATCACAGACACCCAATGATATAGTTGCCCCAGTTTGTGACAAACATTCCACAAACAGCAAACACAACAAAAAAAGAAAGGGAACATGAACCATCCCAGTCACTCTAAACCACTCAGTGACATCATCGAGCAACATAGGAACATGATCAAAGCCAAAGATAAATCAGTAAAAAGATAAGACTCACAAATTCGACCAAATCAAACAAACATTCTGATCGTCATTATCAAAAGTGGAACACAAGAATGATCATGATGTCTGGTTCCAGAGAATGCGGTACCCCGTCTAAGAAAGGACACAATCTGGTTTCAAGTATACCACACCTTATATAAGACCCATGATAATAGTGACAAGGACAAATGATATTAATGTTGATTGATGGATATGACAATTTTGATCAGTTTGAATGTCTGGTTTGATTGAAAAGTTCATCTGTTAATGCGTGATTTTCAGTAAAGTGCAGTGTGTGATTGATTGCCATTGGATGTATGCTTAGCAATCTGTCTATGCACAGAGGGTACCATTTATTGACAAAATGCAAAATGCCAAAGAAATTGTTTTTGGATTTTGATATTTTAAGATTTTTTTTATTTTTTTTGTCATTTTTTCAGGACTTTAACTTTTTAGGGATTTTTTCAAGACATTATTCGATTTTTTTTGGATTTTTTCAAGACATTATTTGATTTTTAGGGATTTTTTCAGGACATTATTTGATTTTTAGGGATTTTTTCAGGACTTTATTTGATTTTTTTGGATTATTTCAGGACATTATTTGATTTTTTTGGATTTTTTCAGGACATTTTTCAATTTTTATGATTTTGCCCCCAGTGTCTAGCAAGGCAAGGAATATGGCAGGTGAATAAATAGGCTTGGTGAAATGATGTTGGATAGAGGGAAGACAAAGGCCTTTTATCATGGAGACAATATGGATGCAATTTTCAAGGGCTATTGCGTGATGGGACAAGAGATTGGATATGACAATGTAAAGCAGGAACATGACATGAGGGACATGCCAAGAGGTTTTTGAAACCATGTTTAAATTTTGCGTCCTTATGTCAAATCAAGATCAAGGAATGAAAAAGAGTGTATGGATAGTGATAAGATATGGATAGGATAAGCAAGACCAAGAATGGATAAGGGACATGGACTGAAGGTCGGGGTAGGCTAAGGGATAGTGGCAGAAAGTTGCAATAAGCTAGGGAATATGGATGAAAGGTTGTAATATGAAAATGGATAAATGACCAAAAGCTATGATGGACTAAAAGCTGCAAACAAGATGCATGATGCTCATGACAATCCTCAGCCTTGTCAAGATCAAATGTGGAAAAGGGGATATGTGCATGAGGGACAATAGGATATGAAGGGTAATAGGGCATGATAGGATAATGAAGTGTAATAGGATATGATAGGATAATGAAGGGTAATAGGATATTAATGGATAATGAAGGGTAATAGGATAAAAGGATATGATAAGATAAAACCTGTCCCCAAGTACGGTATGCAAGAAGTTCATAGATTACGCATGACGCCTGTTTGCTAGGTTTTCATCATGCCAGGTTTTCACCAGTGGATGAATTATTTTTGCTTTACTTTTTTTTCCTTTTTCTTTTTTTTTTCTCACTTTTATTTTTTTTTATTTTGACTTTTTCAATAGAAGATTGACACATGATAGGGAATGGAAGAAGGACTCAAGCGTCTTTTTGGTTGGATAGTAGCCTTGAAAAAAATGGACCATGACCTTTAAAAGTATGCTCAAAGACGTTGGTAGGATAAGGACATGGAAAATGAGGCGAAACTAAGGCAAGGATTTATGCAAAGGATGGGATCAAAAGGATTGAAGGATGGAAAATATGCATTGGATAATAGATAGGGTATTGGAAGAATTGGGCTTCACTAGATGGAAATGAAGGCAAGATCAACATTGGAACACACCTTGACAGGTGGTGGATTGATGGAGGAAAAATGGATCTCAGATTGTGAGATTTGGATGGAGGAATAGCTTGGGATTTTGGGACATAAGGGCCCAAAATGGATGATGAAGGTGATGGAGGAACAAATTTGAGAGGGTTGGATGGAGGAATAGCAACTTTGGATGCCAAGTTGGATGTTTCTTTAGGCTTTTGTGCTTCAAGGAGCCGCTTAGGGATCCACATGGTTTTTTATTTTTCATGCTTTTGTGGTTCCTTGGAGGGCATTGCCAACACAAGGGATTTAGGAACCCATATAGATTTTAACTTTTGTTTTTGAGCAATGGGCCTTTGTGACCTTTTAGATTTTTCCTTTTCTTTATAGATCAAATTTTTCTTTGTTTTGACATGTTGATCCTTGAATACATGTGGATTTCTAGACTTATGACTTTTATACTTGGCATCCAAATTGCTTGGAGGGGGAAAGGAATGCATGGATGGATATGAATGAAATGGACTTCTTTTGGATTGATGAAATTTACTCAAGGATGAGTGCCTTTGCTGACCTTGCATAGATGAGGAAGGAATATAAGGACCTAAGATGGATGGAAAGTATGAAGGGGAAGGGATATGTTTGGATTTTTATGGAGGGATACCAACATCTTGAGAGTGAGTTGTGTAGACATGAGCCTTAAGATCTTCTTTGATATGGAGGTATTCTTGCTTGTGGAGATCTACTCCTTTTCCTTTATGAATATCTTGACTTGTAGGATACTCTTTTCTTTGGGAAGAAGACATGAGTCCATTATGAGGTGGATATGATATGAGAGAAATAATGAGATCTTGGAGTGGATCGGATTGCACCAAAGTGGAAGAACCCATTATACATGTCGAGGGTTCATGAACATCTTGCATTGACATGTTAGAATCATGAAGGGGATTAGGATCATGAGGGGGACTAGGATTGTGTAGTGGACATGGTTCAATGACAGGCTCTTCAAGGGATGGAATGGGAGAAATAATGGGATCATCAAAAGAAATGCAATCTTGGAGTGTATATGGAGGATTAAGACAAGGAGATGGAGGAACAAAAGGATCTTGCAGATGATTTAAAGGAATAATTTGATCTTGACAAGGAGGAAGATCATTGGAATCCTCTTTAAAGGTGCTTTGCTCTTGACTTTTAATGGGATCATCGGAGAGCATGGAAGGGATATCTTGATCTTTCTTAGGAAGTGGAATGCCAATGGGATTTGAAAGGACATTTTTTTCATGAAATGGAAGGGGATTGTTTGGGATTGGATGGACTGGGATATCTCGATCTTGCTCAGGGAATGGAGTGTCAATAGGACTTTGGATAGGATGGACAAGAATAGGGGAATCATCGTGAGTGTCTGGGAAGATGGGATCCTGGTCAATAATTGGATGGGATGATAAGGTTTCAGGATCTTGATCTTGATTTTCTTTAGGACTCATTTCTTCGTGCTCTAAATTATCCTCTTGACATGGGGTTGGACTTTGGATATGCATGGAGGATTCTGACAAGGAATCAATGTTTTGACATGAAGGAAATGCACTTTGAACATTTGTGATGGATTCTGGCAAGGAATCAATGCTTGAACATGAGGAAGAAGGACTTTGAATGGGGTCCTCTAAAACAAGTAATGGCGATAAAGTGCATGGTGGCATTGGGTCTTGTATTTCTGAAACATGACAAGGATGTGCATCATGAATTGGATTATCTTGGCAATCAATTATGGATAGCCCTTGGATAATTTCATCCTTGGGTGTATTGTTTGATGAGGAAATTATGGAAGGTTCTTGTGAAACTTCTAAAGGTGTAGGGATAGATGCCACTGGAGAGTCAATTTGTTTGCGGGGGGATGAGGCATTGCTAGACATAAGTGTATTATTTTGATCTTCCTCAAAGAATTCACTTGGTAATTTCCTTAAGAGCCTTGCAATAAAGCCACCTTTCTTTCGAGGTTTTGACATGGTTGTATCTGGAATTTGAACTTGTTTGGAAAGAAGTTGGTTCTGGTCTGATGTCATGTTTTGATTTCGAACTAGATGTTGCTCAAATTGGTTTGACATGTTCAAAATTTGGCTTGGTGCATGTTGCAACCTTTGTTTTTGAATGTTTGGTTGTGGTTGTTGACATTGATATGTTAATTGAACTTGTTGATATTCCACCATTGGTTGAACCATTTGTTGACATTGTATAGTTGGTTGGACATATTGTTGAAATTGGACCATTGGTTGTGTTGGTTGTATATGTTGGACAATTGGTTGTGTCTGTTGGATATGTTGTTGATTCGAGATTTGATTGAATGAAATTTGACCAAATGAATTTTGATTTGGGACTTGATTGAAATTTGTGCTTGTTTTTTGAAATTGTTTCATCATCTCTATTTGAGAGATGAGAGCTGGTATGTCTGATCGTTCGATAAGAGCTTTTACATCAATTGGCTCAAATTTTGGGTTTGGACCTTGAAATTTTTTAAATGTTTTGGACATTTGGGATCTAATCTTCTCACTATTTTTCACTTTTTGTTCCAAGATCTCTTTTTATCGAACTAGTTTTTCCTCTAGTTTTTGTATTTGGACATTTACATCATCATGATAAGTTTGATCTAAGTTCTAAGACATGTAGAGATTGGATTGACATGATTGATTTCTCAATTGTGATGACATGGCTTCGTAAGAAGGTTGAGACCTCATTTCAACAAACATGTCACTATGAAATGCAACTAATGGGATTGACAAATGCAACCTAAAAGGATGACAATGCAATCTATGGCAAGAATGAAACCTATGTTTTTGTTGTTTTTCAAGATTTGGACAAACTTTTTGGAATGCAAACCTAAAGACTCAACCTTGGGAAGTTGAAATGAAGCCAAGACCTTAAAGGACAAAGGACCAAATGACAATAGGACAAATTAACAATGTCTCATCTATATGCTTGGATACTAAGCTAGGTTTGACAAAAATGATATTAATGAAAGGAAAAATTTTAGACAAGGTCAAGACTCCCTAACAACAACTCAGGGTATCATCCAAGGTTTTGATTTTTCAAGTTTGACAAACCAAATTTTTGAGACTAAATGCAAGAAGGCAATGATTATGACAATGAATTAGGATATGACATGAAAAATATCTAAGGATATGATATGACAAGATGAAGCCAAGACAAGATGACAATACAATGACAAGGATACGCGAAGACCAATGACTTGGAATATGCAAAATGCAACCTAGGCAAGACCTAATTTTAGCATGACAAGGATAATGCAGGAATGTCACCTAAATGGAAATCTAGCTTGGATATGACAATGAAATGCAAACTTAGGGAAATGATTTTGAACCTAGGTGCAAAATGAGGACGCTTGCAATGAAAAGGACTAAAATGAAGGGAGATGACAATATGTTCTAGGACCTAAGTTGGACTATGCAAAACCTAGCCTAAAGTGACATGAATGTTGAGACAAAGTTTTTCAATGTGTTTGAAAGCCATGTTTTGAACTTTGTTGGATGAATGTTCTCTTTTTTGTTTGTTTGTTTAAAACCTTGTTTGGACAATGTTTGGACTTGTTTGACACATGATGTTTTGTGACAATTGTATATTTCAACTTTTGACAATCACAAAAGACAAGATGTTTGGACTTAGACCCAAGACAATCATGCTCATTCACAACAACTCCTATGGCTGGCAAGGGCAATATCTGTTGAATCCTCTAGCCATAAAATACAACACTTAGCTAGATAGATAGACACTTGGTAGCACTAGCTCCCCCTTACAATGCACTCACTTCTCGGGCATACCAAGCTTCGATTTCAAGGGGCATCACTTCCCAAGAACTTGCTATCTCTAACTAAGGAGTACATGAGAGGTGTCTTCAGCATGCACGTATCACAACGCCTGAGCCAACAGATAGAAGGATTTTGGCCTCTAAAAACAAGAGATTCTAATAAGGGCATCCGTTCAGGTGGGTATTGATCTGGTGAATAAATCGTCGCAATACCATTCCAGCACCCATTGTCTACAACTTTCGTTGCATCCACAGTTATTTAGAGTGGTTCGAAAGAGCTTGGCTTTAGCCTGTCACCACTTAGGGTCATTCCCTCTCACCAATGCCTGTGCGAAGTGCCAGACAAATTGGGAGGCAGACCCAATTCTAAGGGTTAAAACATGCAAACAAATTAAAAGCAATCAAAGCATGCATGGTGTTCATTAACCTTTAAGAATTTAAATGTGCAACTACTTTAAAAATCACATGCAAGATGTTTTAATAAAAGTCTTTGACCGTGTCGTGCATAAGATTTCTTATTAGTTTCATTTTTAGTCTTCGTCACACATAACGCCAAGGTGCTGCACAGAGAAATCAGTACCACAGAAAAACCAGAATATAAGAATAGAATGAAAACAAAGTAATTTGCAAGTAAAAACACTGGTTTCACCTCTGTTTCTGGTCTTACACAAGCACAGAATGTCTCAACACAGGCGCAAAATGCCTTGACACAGGTACAAAATTCCTTGACACAGGCGCAGATCTCTTTGACATAGGCGCAGATCTCCTTAACACAGGCGCAGATCCCTCCTACACAGGCGCAGAAGTGTCCAAAAAGCTCTGAGTTGCCCTGTTTCTTCAGGTTTTCACCTACAAATCAGCTCAAAAGGCACTCAAAACATGGTTAAATGGTTAGTTCACATCGGGTTCACCAATTAATGTAGATAGGAATTTGGAATTCATCAAAGCAAATAGCAAATTAGACTAGCTCAACCACGAAAACTAAATTGCAATGATAAGAAATCCTAAAAAACATTCAATAGAGGTATGAAAACAAGACATTCATATCAAATGCAAACCATCACAAACGTGAATATCTCTTCCATAATTCTCCATTGTCCTTCTTTCTCCTTCAAATTGCTTTGTTTGTGGATCTCACCTACAAATGCAAAAGGCATAGCATGAAAGCAAGATGAAATGTCAGCGTAAGGATACTAGAAGCATGATTGATTCTCTGAAAATGTGATTAGCTCGATAATATGATTCATTGATCCTTTGATTGAAGAAACTCATCAATTTATAAACAAATTGGAGAGATGACAAGATTAGCATGAAGAGATTTGAAAAGAAATTTCAAATCAAGAATGACAAATATGACAAATTATGACAAACTTGACATGCAAAATTGATTGATTGACAAATTATGACAAAATTGACAAGATTGCTATGCAAAATTGATTGATTGACAAATTATGACAAATTGACATGCAAGATTGATTGATTGACAAATTATGACAAATTATGACAAAATTGAAAATGCCATTCCCATGAAATTAGGAGAAATATTAGAAAAATAGGAGAAATAGAAAATTAGGTTAGAAATGATGAATTGGAAATTAGGAAATTAGAAATTAGAAAATTAGGTAAATTAATTAATAATTTTTCATTCATTAATTAATTCACAAAAAGAGGAGGAATTAATTAGCCAATTAAATAAATATTTAATTGTGACAAGAAGACTTAGGATAAATAAATAAATTATTTAACCTAGAGGGAAAATGACAAACAAGATTAAATGAACAAATCATAAAACCCTAGAAGATGAATTAGAAATGCAAGGACAACGATTAGGTCTTGACAAAAGATAATTGATATAGGGTCGATTTGATCATGATTTTGATTGACAAAGGACCAATGCTGATAAATGATTTGATTGATAAATTGACCAAGATTGATAAAGAGATCAAATTGACAGGCGCCAATTGACATGATTGAAGAGGACAAGGATCGATGACGAATCGATCGCAAAATGACAAGATTGATGACAAATTGATCGCAAAATGACAAGATTGATGACAAATTGATTGCAAAATGACAAGATTGACAAGAAGACAAGGATCGATGACGAATCGATCGCAAGATGACAAGATTGACAAGAGGACAAAACCCTAATTCTATCATCGATTAGGATTGACGATGTCCAAAATGATGATAAATGAGCACGCACATTGATGCGACAAGATAAGATCGACCAAAATCATGACTGAAGATTATTATCAACAAGACCAAATTCGAAAGCGAGAAAAAATGAAGAATGTAGAAGAAGGACTCGATGCTCGCAAATGATAAAGACCAAGTGCGCAACATAGAAGAGATGTTAATGTGATGCAAGAACCCTAAAATAAGGAAATGCGCCAATGTTAAGTATGACTCCGCAAGCGGTGACCATTTTTAGATGTCTACATTTTGCCCCTCTTTGAGACAATGCGATTCTAAGCGTTGTTTCAAAGAACAATAATGAAAATGCCCCAGACAATAACAATGACATATGCATACCCCCTCGAGGAATTGGCCGGAAACATCCAGAAAAGAGGCCAATTGATCGATAAGAATGATAGAAAATGATAGGATCAAACAGATGGAAGATCGGAGGTCGGATACACAAATTACAAGCAGTGGAAGGTGCAAAAGACCATGACCAACATAAGATGGAGAAGTTGCACGCCCATCTAGGCACTGACAAAGAGCTATAATGAGACAAGGAGAAGGAAAAGAGCTCATTTGCACTGACCAAAGTGGGGGAATTGTTGCTCAGGAAAAGGACCGTTGCATAGAGATGGCGAACATTCCAATGGCAGATCACCTCAGGGAATGTGTACACACCTACAAACGACCAGACGATGCAGGAGCAACGGTATGTATCTCAAAAACCCATATGTCAAATTTCATGAATTTTGCTTGCTTGCGGGACATTGCGAGGCCCACAGGGAATGGAAAAAGGGACATATGCGCCTATGTGGGCGCATTTTTTACTTGTGTGAGGATGTTCTATGCTTTTGTAGGGTACACAGGTGCATCTTGATGCTACACAGCGTGGGATAGGATACACAAGCACAGTTGTGCACTGAGGACCCCAATTTGACTGAAAACAGCACGCAGATGATCTCGAAAAGAGGGATAAGGGTAGGATAAGTCAAAATAGATAAGAAAAACCCTAATTTGTGCATGAAACAAGGAAATGCAGCCCTTAGGAGAAAACCCTAAAACTGACAAAGTGTGCCCCAATTGTGATGCAGAGTCGATAGTATCCATTGATTACACGGGAGAACAGACCCGACTACTTCATGTTGCGACATAGACTCAGAAGCACTGATAGAGATACATTAGCAAGACTTATATTATACTATATTACATTCATGCCTAAGATTAGGGCAAACACGGGACTGCTTACTGTATTGGCAGAGTGATGGCAGTCAGAGACTTCCTCTTTCCATCTGCTGACTGGAGAGGCAACGGTGACACTAGAGGACATGTGGCGTATCCTCTGCATTCTGATTCATGGGGAGATGATAGTATATGACCCAGTGATAGGGAGAGACTCATTGTGTAGATTATTTGAGTGCAACGCAGATGACCTTGATATCGTAGAGAGGGAGATCCGCTAGGAGACCATGGCAGCAGAGTACGATCGGCGATATGTGGTGATAGCCGTGGTTATAGCATGCCTATTAGCAGGTGACAGATGAGGACATGGATTCCCTATTGGATGGGGAAGAGTGATAGAGAGGGTGGCTACAGAGGGGACTGTATATGCATGGGGACCATGTGTGCTTGCCAAAGATTGATAAATTGACCAAGATTGATAAAGAGATCAAATTGACAGGCGCCAATTGACATGATTGAAGAGGACAAGGATCGATGACGAATCGATCACAAAATGACAAGATTGATGACAAATTGATCGCAAAATGACAAGATTGATGATAAATTGATCACAAAATGATAAGATTGACAAGAAGACAAGGATCGATGACGAATCCATCACAAGATGACAAGATTGACAAGAGGACAAAACCCTAATTCTATCATCAATTAGGATTGATGATGTCCAAAATGATGATAAATGAGCACGCACATTGATGCGACAAGATAAGATCGACCAAAATCATGACTGAAGATTATTATCAACAAGACCAAATTCGAAAGTGAGAAAAAATGAAGAATGCAGAAGAAGGACTCAATGCTCACAAATGATAAAGACCAAGTGCGCAACATAGAAGAGATGTTAATGCGACGCAAGAACCCTAAAATAAGGAAATGCACCAATGTTAAAGTATGACTCCGCAAGCGGTGACCTTTTTAGATGTCTATTGTGTGTATTGTGCTTTCAATTTGCTTATCTATCTTATTACTACAGTTTGTCATATCTATTTTGTGATTAAATTTTCTGATCCGGTGATGACTGATTCACCCCCCTCTCAGTCTTCCATCTTGGTTGTTGCTAACATGCCCTTGGTATGTCCCATAGTGTTCCTAGTTGCTCTTGCAACATTTTTTAGGAAATATGTAGAAAAGCAAGCTAAACAGGCACACACAGCTTAGGTATTGACTCAAGTTTTCTTAGGGGTCAAAAAAGGCCCACAAACTAGACATAGAAGGTCTGGAAGACTCAAATTTTGATGAGGACAACTAAAAACATAAATATCAGACCCACTGTCAAAAGTTGCTTAAAAAAAACCTTCTCCCATAGTGCTCAGATTGGCACTAAGAACGCATAGTGTCAAGGGAGAGACATACAACTCTGCAAATTTCTCAAGAGGACAATCAAAAAGATTCATAGGGTTCAAAAACTTCCTCAGACCCCATCAAATGGTCTATCCCATACAATGTACATTCACAGTGACATAAAGAGCCTTTTGTCAAGCTACAGGAGGCTTGAAAACACACATTAACAACCTAAACAAGGAAGACTCAAAGAATACGATTTAAGGAGGTAAATAAATCCGAAAAAAACAATTCAAAATCCTTCAAATCATTGGGAAATAAAAACATAAACACTCACAAAAAATAGAGAGAAAACACTTCCAACAAACTTTTCAAAACTTAATATTAACAACTTCAAATTCTCTTTCCCAATTTATTTTAAAACCAAATCAATTCCTTCAATTCCCAAATCCAAATTTCCCAAACAAATTCAATAATACACAACTAACAATCTTCGCATAGTCACAGAGAAAATATCTGCAATTTCCAGAAATCAAAATTTTGTAGGAAAAGAAGAACCAACCTGCAAACACAATCCAAACAAGTTTCAAATCTAAAGAAGAGTAATCCACAAACAAATCCAATCCTTCAAGCAAATCCTTAATCCAATTCGAAAACCACTTCCAAAATCTGTCGGATGATTAACTCGACAACAGTCACAGAAAGCCAATTAAAGAAAAAATTCAAACTCAAAACTTTAGAAATATTCGACCAATCAGAAAATTCCAAGAAACAATATATTTTACCTAACATGTATAGTTTCGCGGAGTATATTATTTAATATAATTTACTTACACATTAAAAAATGACCAATCAAGTGAAAGGGTAGGTAACTTTATAATATATATTCAATTACCGATAAAATAATAGTTGTATAAACACAATAAGTAATAAATCATATCCATTGAAAAATCAAATAAATGAAATAAATAAATATAGCTATATAAATAGGAATATAGAATCAAATCAATAATAAACAATAAATTAATTAATAAAATCAATAAATCAAAACTCAATAATAAATTATCAATTAAATAAAACAAAGCAACAATAAATAAATAAATCATTCAACAATAAATCAACATAAATTAATAATAAATCAATAATAAATAAATAAATAATTAAATACTAAATAAACCATTAAGCAATCTATCAAAACAATAAATAAATAAATAATCAATAAATCACAAATAAATAATAACTAAATAAATTGAATTAATTAAATTAATCTCAATTGATTAAATACAATTCTCACAATGAATAATCATCAATTAATAAAATAACCAAATAAATACCAATAATCATATTATAGGATAATTAGTCCAAACCTTAACAAATAACATTATTCCATAAATTAAATTGCATAGAAAACATCCACTCGCATACTCAAGCAACTCGACAAAGGGAAACATCAATGCAAACTTCTACCATTGACTTGCACCGTGGTGCAAACTAACAAGGTGAACATCTAAGCCTAGAGTGAGTGAAAGAAACCCATGCCATCTCAAACAACTTGGCATTGGGATAGGACACTCTCAGACCTATGAAGCCAGGTGGAGTCGATGTTTGGTACTTACAATCCTGCAACCACAATGCGATACATATACAACATATAATCATCATAATAAATAGGCAAGTGAAATGATAATCACAACAGCTTATCATGCTCGTAATGAGTGATAAGGCATCGTCCCCTTCACGAAGATAGTCACACATCAATACATAAAATGAAACCATATTACCAAATAGGGGTTAGAATCATCATAACATGAACTCATATAGTCCACATAAAATGTCAAATGCAATATAATCCATCAATATAAATCCATCCATCAAATAATCCAGAATGTATCATCCATCATATGAATCACCAAATAGCATATGTCCATATAAGTATCTAGCAATATGAGTAACATCAAAACATCATCCATATGTCCAAATAGGTCTATCAAAGCATGAATAAAAATGTGAGTTTAGGAGGGACACTACACCTTGTTTGTTTGGGAGTAATTTAGAGTGTATTAAAGTCATTCTAGACTCATTAGGGACAACCCAAAAGGTGTACCAAGGTGTCTAAATGTGGTTTCTAGTTGATTTAGACATCCTTGAGAGTGTTGTTCATGGTTTAAGGAAGTTTATGGTGGAACAAGTACGGTTAGTGTCCATCCAAATCTTCACTAGTCTTGTAGGTGCCACTTGGTGACTAGGAGACAATTTTCTTTTCATACCTTTTCATCGAGTTCTCTTTATTTGAGTGTCATATTTATGTTTTGACTTCACCAAGGGATTTTAGGTGTCTAGGGGTCCAATCTATCCTACCGAGAAGCTCTTTGGTCATGCAAGTCTTAGAGGACATCAACACTTGTCTATCAAACTGGAGTACACCAGTGTGTATTAGGGACACCAACACATGTCTAGGACACTATCATGGGGAGAAAACTATGGCTCATCATTCCAATGTCCTATAGACAAATAGGTATCCTTTCTAGGAACATGTCTCTAGTATAGGTTCTTGTATCCTTCTATCTAGTCTAGAAGGGTTTTCAAGAGCTCGAAGTGTTAATGCAATTCCATTTCAGGCATTTTGTGAAGGTAATGATGTTTGGGAACCCTTATATGTGTCTTGAGTTGGTATAGGGTGAGTTTGTATGGTTTTGGGTCTATCTAAGTGTTGTTAGTGTTTATTTGGAGCTCATTAGTGACACCTAGGACCTAGTAGGTGGTCTTGTTTGTCAAATGAGGTCTTGCAAAATTGGGAATTTTCTTGTGCAACCCTAATTAACTTCCTAATATTTCCCTAGGGTTTTGGATACCTTTCCCAATGTTCATTTATAGTTTTAGGTATTAAGTCTTTGGCATGTTCTTAGTCAGGTAACAACAAGTTGACCTAATCTTGAGGTTGAGCATAATACTCGTGTATGATATGCATGTTTACAATTAGTTACTTCAAAAAAAAATTACATGTACTTTCATTTGTATTTTTTTGATATCTCCTAGGGTTCCTTGGTAGGGCATTACATCTACTACCATAGCCCATGTTGATACATTGGAAACTCTAGTGTATATGTACTCATTATGTTTGGTGTGAGTGGCATGTGTTTGTTACATTTTATTGTATTATGTTTATCATTGCATTCTCATTTCCTTAGCATGGATTATAGATGGGTTTATGATTTTTCGATGCCTCCTACAAGTGGTGGTGGTGGTCAAGCTCAAGGCACTCATCTAGATACTCAACAAAAAACTCATCAAGAGGATCATTAGGAGGATGATTATAATGACCATTAGGAGGATCAGGGTGTAGAAGATTAGTCTGGTGGTTGAGACAATGGACTTTGGGGTCCATAGGAGTGCAATTTACTAAAGGAGATCTTAGCACATTTGGGGCACCAATAGGAGGTATCTAAGCATGAGGAGTCCCACCATCCCATCATTGTTAGAGAGATAATTCTTAGAGACTGAGTCATTATAGAGTTGATAATGGGAGGGATCATGATTCCCCTTGTAGGAGAGATCTAAAAAGAAGAAAACCTACCTGCACAAGAGAACTTGCCTTTGTTATTGGAGGAGATATAATTGGTATCAATGTTAGCTTCAACACTTGGTATCAGCATCTTGGGGTCAAAATAACTTTTGCATATCAAAGGGGAGATGATGCAGTTTGACCAACAGGTAAGAAATGATTCACTGACACATCCTTCTAAAATTGAGTGCTTTAACAAATGGTATCAAATGTGCATACTCAATTGGTGTCAGTTGGTGGTTGAGTTCTCCATCTCAAGTGTTGTACCTTGAGAAGATGTAACAAGTGGTATCAAAAGAGGAGATGCATTCAATAAAGATAAAAGGGGAGAAAAATTTATGTCAGTGCTCGGTAGATACAAAGAGGAATGATATCCTGACAGTTCCCTTTGCCATTGTTGTCAAAGGGGGAGAAAGATGTTTGTAGTATACCGCATACTACATGTGTGAGAATCCATTGATTATATAAAGGGGGAGAGATATTATGTAGTATGTCGGATACTACATATGTTGACATCAATTCCAAAGGGGGAGATTTTTGGCATTGTGTTGTCATTGATGTCAACCGAAATAGAAAGACAATCGATATGGGAGTATTGTTGACATGAATTCATTGATGTCAACTAGTGTTGCAGGTCACCGGTAAGGAATAAGAATTCCATTCAGAGGAATGACCACTAGAGTCACTGGTATACAAGTTAGTGTTTGACTTGTGTGGATGATATGGACAGGTTACTAGTTTAGTCTGTCACCTGTAAGGAGAGTATGTCAACTAGTAAGTGATATGTTGACAAGAAGAAGACAAATCAACCAAGTGATTGCTTACCAACCGGAAAGCATATGACCATTGTACAAATAGGGAAGCCACATGAGTGCATTGCAAGATGCAGATGACAAGGATCCACTCCCACCAAGATATGCACTGGACCAACATAGAAGGCATGATAAGCCATCGAGATAGAAAAAGAAGAGAAAAGAGATTAAGTGATGTGCTCCTACCTGATGAGAATGTGCATGCTATGGATAGACATGTCTGGCGAATAGTTAAGGTGTTCCACAGATAGATCAGCAGGGTTAGAGAACTGACATAAAAGAAGGACAGGTTGGGTGTAGACATGATGATTGACTGGTAAAGTGTGAGACATCGACAGGGTTAGAGAACCGACATAAAAGAAGGACCGGTTGGGTGTTTGGTCAGTGATCCTACCTAAACCAACAAAAAGGTCCAAGCTAAGGTGGACATCGACAAAGGTGCCATGTGGAGTCAAGGTGGCAGACATGCATGCAACGGTAGATGGAGTGTGCACCGACAAGGTTGTTGCAGATTTGGTCGATATTAATTGTAGACCCCGTAAATCATGGGATGTGTTGCAGAGGAATTGTAGAGGTGTGTATCTTGAGGAAGGTCGAACTAAGGTGATCAATGCAAAGTGTCCAGGTGAAGAATGAGGTTGGTGATGCAATCTGTAGAACCATTTATGGTGATTGATCTTGTGTCTCGCTGAGTGACTGTCCATTTTTGCTAAACATAGAAAACGTATATTGGAAAGAATGTTAATGGCGGTGATGTGTAGATAGTTGTCTTGGAGCTCAGATCGAATGAGATCTGATTGGATTCGATGTGCCTTGTGATTAGTGGAAGAAACCCTAAGGCACCAAGTTTGAATGTTGCTTCTGGCGAGAAAGTCTGAATACAAATATGTTGGCCAAAGACAGATTTGATCATGCCTCAGAGAGAGATGTTGCAAAGTGATGCACAAGGATGAATAGAGAATTAGATGAAGTATGATATCTACAGAGGATCATAGAGATCAAGCAGTAGGGAGACAATTGATAATAGGTTTAGGTGAAGGTTTAACCGGTGAGGTTAAAGCAACCACCAAGCTACTGAATGAGTGAGTGTAGTTGCTACAATTGAGAAAAGATCAGTCAAGTACTCGTGAGTATCTAAAGAGAGACTGAGTGTGAGAGATTCTAGGGTTGAAGAGTTCAAATAGAAATCGTGAGGTAATCGATAGTGACCAAATCGACAGTAAAGAGTTGCAAAAGAGTGCAGAGTAGTCAAGAAAAGAACTGATAGAAGATAGTACCGGTAGAGAACAACAGAGCAATTGAGAGAAGAGGCAACCAACAGAGAGAATTGATAGAGAGAGAATTGGTAGAGAAGGAGAAGAGGATGAACAAATAGGGTTGCAACTGAGAGGTGAGTAGATAACCTACAGAGCATTGGAGAGAGGAGAACCGATAGAGAGATTTGCGGATTAGTTACAAAATCCATTTGTAACAAGACTATTACTATTGTATTTGAATATACTCATTGTAGACCACTAAGTTGAAGCTCAGTGTAGGGGTTGTATCTCCTTGGGTTGGTGCCCTAAATCAGGGGTTGGTGCTCCTTGGGTTGGTGCCCTAAACATTGTAATCAAAGATTCATTGTGAGGCTGGATTGGAGTAGTAGACTCCAACAACATTTCTCACCGAGATTTTTCCCATATTGGGTTTTCCTTTTATATGTTGGTGTTATGTGATGTCCCTTTGTGTGTGATTGCATTTGTGATTAGTCTCCCCACTAATTGGTAAGTTTGCATTGAGTTAGATCTGATAACCGGTATGCACACATAGGTTAGTTAGAGGGAAAAGATTGAGAACCACTGATTCACCCCTCCTCTCAGTGTTACATTGTGTCTAATAGACCCATCTCCATACACATGATATCATCTATGCAACTAAAATGGTGCATGTAGTAGGGTTGTCAGTTCTTCGCAATCGTAATGAGTGATCTTGATCAAGGTGGGAGTCAGGAGGTATCTTTTAATGATCACCCTATCCTTCGTGAGTTCATAAATGTGTTCCTGAGAAAGATCCAAGGCATGTCACCTAAGAATGACATAGAATTCCACATTGATCTTGTTCCTAGAGAAGATCCCCTAGGGCACCCTATCATATGATCACTTAGTTGTTGAGTGAGCTCCGCTTGCAGTTGGAGTTGTTGGTTAAATCAAAATTTTGTCTTAGTGCTTCCCCTTGGGTAGTACCTGTCATCTTCGTTAATGAAAAATCTATTTGCTTGTGCATAGATTACCAGTAGTTGAATAAGGTGATAGTAAAAAATAGATATCTATTATCGAGGATTGATGATTTCTTTGATCACATGAAGGGAGATAGAGTATTCTCTAAGACTGACCTCAAGTTATGATATCATCAACTTTGCATTTGGTAGGCCAGCATTCATCAAACTAAAATTTGTACTTGTTATGGACACTAAGAGTTCATGGTGGTCCCATTTGGGTTGAATAATGCACCATCAATCTTTATGAGTTTGTTGAATGGGGTTTTTCACACATACCTTGACCAATTTGTCCTTGTATTTCATGATATTTTGGTATATTCAAGGATATTGGAGGAACTTGAGGTCCACTTACATAAATTTTTGTAGTGTCTTCATGACCATCATCTTTATTGTGACTTGACCAAGTGTGAGCTTTTCCAAATCAAGGTGAGATATTTGGGCCACATTATCTCAAGAGACGATATCTCAATAGATTCCTCTAATATTCAAACTATTGTGGATTGGCCATTGCCAACTAATGTCTCAGAGGTTCATTGTTACCTAGGTTTGGTAGGCTATTATTATCACTTTGTTAGAGAATTTTTTAAGTTGGCACATCTTATCACTTCTCTATAGAAGAAAGGGAGGAAGTTTATGTTGTCGAAGCATTGTGAGGAAACTTTTCAAGCTCTTGAGGAGTGGTTGATTAGTGCAACTATCTTGGCAATGACAAATCTAGTAGGAGATTTTGTTGTTTGCACTGATGTATCATTGGAGGGTTTGGGGGAAGTTCACATGCAATATGGATGAGTTATTTCATGAGTCCCATAATCTCAAGGATCATGAGCTAAACTACACCACTCATGAATTGGAATTATTTGCATTTGTGCATTGGAAGAATTTCCTCTTGGATCATTAGTTTGAGTTGCATAATGATCATTGTAGCTTGCAATGCATCTTTACTCAGCTAAAACTTAATTCTAGGCATCATCGTTGGATGTTTTAGAGTTGTGAGAGAAAATATTGAGTCTGGGAGAGCCCTTGAGGGTTGGTTTCCAGGTTACTCTTTGGAGTCAGATGGACTTTTGCGACATCTTGTTTGTATCTACATACCTCTCACAAATGGTCTTCATTCATTGATTTTGCTTGAGGCACATCATTTTCCCTATTTGATACATCCTGGTGTTAAGAAGATGCATGCCAATCTTAGATAGTTGTATCATTGGGCAAGGATGAGATGCAATATTTCCAAATTTGTGTCTAAGTTCTTGTAGTGTCAAACGGTGAATGCATAATATTGACATCCGTCAAGTATCTTGCAACCATATCTCATTCTTGACTGGAAATAGGACATGTAATATCTATTGCTTTTATAGTGGGGATACCTATATCTTTGCATCATCATGACTTTATTATGGTAATAGCCTAAAAGTTGTCCAAGGTGGCTCACTTCTCCCCCATTAGATATTCATATATTATTTCTTTGGTAGCACATGTGGTTATGGTGGCTATTGTGTGCTTGCACAACATACCTCAGAAGATCATTTTAGATCAAGAACCAATGTATACTTAAGAATTATAGCTACAACATGTATTGGGTACCCAACTTAAATTTAGTTTTGCATATAATCTCAAGAAAGATGGGAAAATAGAGAGTCAATCAAGTTCTTGAGGATATGCTTCATTTGTATGTCATGGATTAGTAGTCATGATGGGAGGACTATTTGTCCCTTGCGGAATTTCTTTATAATAATGGGAACCATAGTTCTATTGTCTTGTTCCCTTTTCAGGCCTTGTATGGTCAACCATATTGTACCCCATTCAGTTGGAATCATTTAGAAAATTGAATTCTTTTGGGTCCCAAGATGATTCAAGACATGGAGCAACGTGTGGTAAATATTATAGAGCATTTGATTGTATCTCGGGACTGACAGAAGAAGTATGTCTATGCACATACGTTGGATCGCCAATTCGTGGTAGGTGATCATGTATTCTTGAGAGTTCATTTTTGGAAGAGCCCCATTGATTATTGGAAAGGCTTTAATTTGGTGCCATGTTTCATTGGAACTTTTGAGATCCTAAAGAGGATTAGTATTGTTTCCTACCACTTTTCCTTACTACCCAACCTATCTCATATCCACAATGTTTTCCATGTTTCAATGATTAGGGCTTATATTCCTAATATGACACATATCCTTGATTAGGGTGCTTTGCAAGTTGAGGACAGGTAGTTCCTCTGGATCCCATGGTCATCCTTTAGCGTCAGAGGCTAACCCTCAAGTGTCAAGACACGGAGTAGGTAAGGTTCCAATGGCTTCCAAATGATGAGATTTCAACTACTTGGGAGGATGCTATGTGGTTGAGATATTTTTAGCCCTATATTTTTGCAAGTTTCTAGGAGTAAGCCTAGTTCTAGGGGGAGAATTTAATGCCTTCCATGTTTTCATTATTTCATTTTTTTATTTTGAACTGATATTGACTATATATATGATAACCTTTATTGTGAATATGTTATTCTTTTGTATTGGCATCCATGTGGGGCATCCAACTTACAGTTATATTGTTTTGGTCATGTAGATATCATTGTTGATGTGTATAGATGGATATACATGTAGATTATATAATAGTGATTTATATATATGATGATTGATGAAAAAATGTTATATGATGATATAAGGATTATATTCATGAAAGTACTTTAATCATACTAACAATGATGTGCTTACATATTGATGTGTTGAATATCTTATATAGATTTGATGAGATATTATGCTAATGACCATGTTATTATGTGACCTTGATTTGCGAATGATTATGCATGTATAGGTATGTTATGTTCTGGATGTAGGTACAAGGCATCCACTCCACCCAGGTATACAAATATGACCTTGCCCATTTGCTCGATGGTGGTTATAGAAGATAATACATTGGTAAATTATGTCACCTAGCCATAGATTGTTGTACATAAGAGTATTTGTTGTCATTGATGTCAAACCTTTTGATGGTTCGAATGTTTATCCAGAAGTTTCATGATGCAAAATTATATGGGTGTGTCCAAATGTTGATCTGGATGTTTGTCAATAAGTGATGTTTTTGCGGATTTTCTGCAAGACAATGTGTGGCTTCAAGATCTGCTATAGAAACTAATTGTATGTATTCAGGATGGTAATGTGATGTTGTGTTTCCAAAGGACAAATATATTTTTGCTTAGTCTAGAAACTACTCTGGTGAATGGTATTCTCGTCTCTAATGTATGGTTGTATCAACTATATCAGATAGATTTTTGGATTGGTATAGAATAGTTATGATGGATTGATCTTCCTATATTTTAGGTTTTTAGTTGAACAAATATTTCTCTATGGGTACTATCTATGTCTGTGATCAGAGTGTGAGAATTTTCAGGGTCTAACAGAGGAATGTACTGCATTCCTCATCTTTCTAGTTGTCTATGCATGTTGTGGATCATTGGATTATGTTCCTATCACATTATGCTACCTTTGTGGTGGTTTGCATATCTTATTGTTGGGTCTGGATTAAGTGTTTTGGTAAAACAAATCTATAAGAACTATCTTATGTGTTTTTGGTCTAAGTGGTTGTATGTAAAGCCTATTTGGAAATATTTGGGAGGTGTTCCGACTTGGAGTGAATCTTCATGTTGGGACTTCAAAAATTTTGTCAAATTTTGAAGACCTAGGTTCGAAATTTTGATTTTTGACACTCAGAATCCCCCCTATATGATAACACGTGTTATATTACAACTTTAGCATATAACTAATCAGAGAACAATGTGTTAGTCACACATGAATTTATGGAGGGAAAGCATGGGTTAAACTACTAGGATAGGTAATCGAACAAGGATGGCATTGGCCATTGAGTTGGAGATGCATTGGGCAAGCTTCTCTGATCCAAAAAAATTATAGGTATTGTTAGTTGCACAAATGTTACAAGGGTAGTGCATAACACACAGGTTATCGCTATTTACTACACGACAATAGGTGACAAGATAGGTGCATAACACGTAGGTTATCATACTACGGCAGGCAGCAGGGGTGCATAACACAAAGGTAATTCTAGGGGTGTCAGTAACTCAACAGGTTATTATTCACAACAATGGAAAAATGGAAGACCATCCCCTGCTATCCCAAAAGATGGATCAGGAGGTATAAGGTATGTCATAGGGGAAGACAAGAGCTAAACGAGTGGTTGACCCTACCATCCCGTGAGGTTTGTAGGGACACACAGATATGCTGTGAGATAGCAGGGAAAGAAGGAAGTTCATTCCCTCTGCTATCTCGCAAGGCACTTAGAGGCGTAGATGAAGGGGCACAGGATAGCGAGAGAGATGTCCTTCCCTGTCACCTCATGAGAGTCTTAGAAGGTAAGAGAGTGACTCATAGGTTAGCGGGGCATAAAGGTATCCTTCCCCACCACCCCAAAGGCTGAGGCGAAGTATACAAGGGGTCCTACGGGGTAAGGGCATGCATAGGAAAGGTGCAACATGGGGTTTTCCCCGCCATCCTGCAGGGTGGTTAGGGAGATAAAATGCATGGTGTGGGGTAAGTATGAGTGAATGGGGGAAGTCCTTCCCCGCCACCCCGTAGCCTAAAAAAGAAGGAACATAAGGTGTCTCGCGGGGAAAGAATAAGGTCAAGGATGTCGATGAGGCTATCAGCCATCTCGCGACATTTGTAAAGGCAGAAAAAGGCCCTGCGAGGTAACATATAAAGGGGGAAAAGGGAGTGTTGTCTTGCCACCCCATGAGGTGAAAGCAGGATAGAAAATGGAACCATGGGGAGGGCAGGGTGAGATAGCCATAGAGGAAGGAGGAGGGCCCCACCACCCCATAGTGTGAAAAGTGACAAAAGAGGGTCTTGTGGGGTAAGTAAGAACAAAGAAAATGATGCACCTCACCATCCCGCAACTAGGAAAACTTGAGAAAGAGGGTTTTGTGGGGGTTATAACCATAAAAAGGATATGCATTTCACCAGCCCATAGGATGGTTGTTGTCATGAGGGAGCATAACACACATGCTAATCAATCCACGAAACATGCCAACACACAACTTGATTATGTTAGGATTCCCACAGATACTGAGAGGGGGAGGTGAATCAGTATCTAACTAGTTTGATGATTTTATTAACTTAAAACATGTAGAACATATTAACACTGAATACCGGTAAATAAGAAATAATGCAATAAATAGAGATAACATCAACCACATGAAAAACATACCATAACATAGTAGTTTAACGAGGAAACCCAGTGTGGGGAAAACCTCGGTGGGATTTGTGACCCACAATATTGACTTACTGGCCAATAAGAAAATATTGTTGCTACAAGAGGGGCCTGCACATGCAGGAAGGCCAAGTGCCTAGAGCTCACTACTCAATTACAAAATGGGAAGTCTCAATAACTTACAAAATGGATTATATAAATCCAATGTCTTGTACTGCTTCAAAATAGCATCTACTATGCCAGATCCAGTACCAATTTATAGCTCTGCTTCATACATAAACCCTTAACCTATAATTCGCATATAGCTCTGCCTTATTTCGCCTATATATTTTCTTCCTTCTTTTTTACAAAATGTTCTACAATGACCTCTTATATATATGAGTCATTTTACAACTTGCCAAGTCGGCTTACAATGATTTTACAATAATTAACAAAATATATTACAAATAAAATTCCTGTCGGCTTTTGTGCCAGTATGCTTCCTTTTGTTGTCGGTGGTCTCTGTGCCAGTGTAGAGTCTGTCTTTGCTGGTGCCGGTAAATTGTCTTGTCAGTGTCATAGGATTGTAAGGTTTCCATCAATGAAAAAACCTTCAATCACCTACAATGTTTCATTGGAGTGTGCATTTGCCAACAATCTCCCCCTTTGGCATTGATGGCAACGCTCATGAGAAAAATCCAAAAAACTATCATCCAAAAAGAATCTGTTGGTATTGTCTTACCAAAAATGTGTACCAAAAGAATGTGTACTCCCCCTAAGTTGATGAGTCATTTTACTAATTATTTTTCTCATTCCACTACTCCCCCTTTGGCATCAATGACAAAGGTTGTCAAAGTGTCAATGAGTGTGGTTTCCTGCTTCATCCTTGTAACTGATTGGTTACAATCTGAAAAAGATCTGCCAAAACCAGATTCAAGCTCTCAATGAACTTTTTGTTGTCTTTTATTGTGGCCTTTGTCCTCTGAATTGTACCGGTGAGGTGTTGCATTTGCTCTGCCGGTGTTTTCTGTCCTTGAATCAAGGCATCAGATATTTCTTTCCTTAAGGAGGCGAGATAGTCCAATTTTGGACTAAGTCCCCATTTAAGATCTTTAGCCTTTCCTTTTATTCTTTCTTTGTCTCTTTCCAACTTTAGTAGTCCTTCCTCAAAACCTATTATTTTCTACTCAAAAATTGATAATGAATCAGATGAATTAATGAAATTATCAGCTAGTTGATTTATTTCCTCCTGTATCTTGCTGATTTTCTTGTCTACATCAACTATCAAAAAGTTAGTTTTACATGTATCCCTGTACAAAGTTTTGAATTCCTTCAATGTGCTACATAGTTCCAATAGAAGTGTGTCAAATTGCCTTGTACAATTCTTTATTTCTTCCTCAAATAATTTGTGTTTTTCCTTCTCTAATCTCTCCTTGAATGCTTCCTCTTTTATTTGTTCAATTGTCACAGTGTTTTCAATAATATACTTAGACAAAGTGTCAAGTTGCTTCAAAGAATCTTTATTATCTACATTACATTTTGGTGCTATCATTTTCAAAATTGGAATGGTGTCATCTATTGCCTTGTAAGCCTGTGAGCTACAATCTGTTATCTTCTTTATGGAATCCAAAAGAACTTTTTTTACATTAGTTGGTTTGAATTATGTACTTCAAGAGCCAACACTCTATATTCCACTTGTGGGAGCAACATCCTTGCTTGTGGTGACCTCTGGTAGGTCAGTTTATGTTTCCATTTCTTTAAGCAAAGGTTTGTCTTACTCAGTTGTTGCCGATGGCACTGACTCTGTGTGAACTTGTTGTGGTGATGGAGCCTTTTGCTCTGCTTGTTGTTCTGTGTTATCATCTGTTGGTTTACCTTCTGTATCATCAGTTCCCGGTTGCTCATTAGCCATATATGTCTTCTCAGTTGTATCCTTATCTACCACAATATTGACCTTGTGAGTATCAATTTCCACTATGTATAATACCTCAGAGTTAGGATTTGTGTCCTCTTGTGGTATGCCCATGCTCTCACTATCCGGTTGATTATCAGTAGTCACTACCAGTGGAGTATTCAGAGGCGGTGGGGATAAGTTATCTTTTATTTTTATGCTAGGTGGTCCACCAACCTTGCCTTTTCCCTTATCCTTATCCTTCTGATATACGTTGATGGGTTTAGGGTTTCTATATTCTTCCTTCTTTTCCTTCTCTACAAGGAATATGTCCCATGCATTAGCAGTTTCCTCAGTTACCTCATTCACTCTACCAACCATAAGTGCTACATGTCGGTGTGCAGTTGAAAATACTGACCGGTTAGCCTCTGAGATCAGATCATCTATCTCTTTTGGTGAGTTGATAGGATAAACAACAAGTAGTTTTTCAATTTTCATTTTCTTATCAAGCTCTACAATAGCTTGCCTTCTAGCTTCAAGTCTTTTAAACAGTTCTGTCGGTAATTCATCTACAACTTGCATTAGAAATTTCTTGTAAATGTCCAAGTGTAGAATTACATTGTTTTCAACTTTCTCCTTGTCATCAACTGATAATGAATCATATAGTTTATTGATGTTTTTCATCCATCCTCTATTATTTCATCTAGTAGTTTGTCAATTGGAGCAATGTTTTGTTGAGTCTTCTTCTTGGGTGTTAACTTCTTCTTCATTGGAGTTATCTTCTTAGTCGAGGGCCTTACTGCTTGTTGTTTCTGTCTGGTTCTTCTAGGAGAAGGTGTAGATACCGGTGAAGGTTCTCTTTTCCTCACAACTCTTTTAAGTGCAGCTGGCATGTCACTTTCCAAAGAAGTTTCTACCGGTGAAAGGTGAGTTTCTAGCTATAGTGTTTCTAACCCACCTTCAGTGATACCGGTTTGTTTAAGTACATCTTCTTTGATAGCCTTTTCTTTCCTAGATCCTCTTATTATTGTTGCTTCTACCTTCTTTACCCTTTTCTTAGATTGAATTTGATTCTCAATAGTCTCAGCACTGCCAAATACCTCTTCTTTAGGTTCCTTGGGTGCTTCCAGAAGGGCTTTTGCATATGTTTAAATTATGTGGTCATTAGTTTCATAACCCATTTCAGTAACCCAAATGGTTCTTGGGACAACTGCCTCCATCCAAATTTCATCCTTCTTAATAACAAAGCATATTTCATCCTTATACTTATTTACAATTGCTTGTGAAAGTCTGACTCTAGTATTCATCTGGGCCTTCAATGTCTGAAAGTACTCATTTATATTCTTTTCTCTGTTTTCATCCATGTTATTTAGTAAATCAGACAATTGTTTGCCTACCGGTATATCAAAACCAAGATTCTTATTACCGATATCGGGCACCTGTTTTGTTATGTGTAGCATTAAACAGACAAGTAGGTTTCCAAATCTAAATGTCCCCTTTTTGTCTTTCTTAATTTTTCCAAGATTATCAATAAGCTCATCTTTAAACCATTCAGACACATCTATTTTTGTATTATCCTTGATCATATCATAGGCACTCTTTATGCATAGGCTAGAGACTGAGTTTAACCTATTTGCATGTGTGGTTTTGTAGCCTAAAATCATGCTAATGAATCTGACATTGATGTCGGTTACATCATTCACTCTTAAAGATCTCTTGTCAGATGTTGCACCTGTTAGGTTCATCACCAAGTCATTTGAGACCTTCTTTGTCTTATCAGGTCTGTTACCAGTGGAGGGTAACCCTGTCATAGCCTTCACTGCCTCTTTTGTGATTTTGTGAACTGAGTCCAACTAGAAGAATTCACCATGAACCCTACTTAAAACTATCCTTATAACATCCTTAGGGAAATCCGAAATACTGTGAATTTCAGTGAATCCTAGGGTTTCAACTATTTTGTGTTCAGGTTTCACATTACCGGAATCATCACAAATTATAGTCTTATACATGCTCTTGATTTCCTCATCACCTAATTCTTCTATGTGACAATGTATGTACATTCTAGGGTCTTCTGCAAAAACTACTCCTTTGGGGATTTGAGAAAATGCACCAACATTATCAACCTTCTTAGAAATTTTGGGAACTAACTGAAATATAGGTCTAGGGCATTTAATCACTTCGACTACAGTAGGGTTTGCTATGAATTTAGGAACAGATGAAGAAGCCGTGATTATAAATACCTTTATCTACCTTAGGAAAGATTGCTTGCTGAATTGCTTTGCTTCTTTGCTCGAAATGTCTTTGCTCAGGAATTTTCATGCTCTTTGATTGTTTGAATGCTCGGTGAAATAAAGTTGGAGCCAAAACATTGATTTATAATGTTAATTTTGCCAACCACCACATTTAAGGCTCACTGGTTAGGTAATCACTTAACTTATCTACCGGTATAGAAGTAATTTCAACTTATCACCATCAACCGAGGGAATAATAGCATGTTTCACATTTGATTACTAAACCCTCAAGGAAATTTTCTTTAGTTAGATGAAGAATCTCCTGCCGGTGGAGTGTTACTCTCTTCTGCCGGTGGAGTGTTACTTTGTTCTACTAGTGGAGGAGTATTCCTATCAACATTTAGTTCTGATTTCCTAATCCATTGTTTTGAGAATTCCTACTTAACCTCTTCAACTTTTTCTTTACCTTTAAAACTAGGACCTTTGTTATTTACTGGCGAGGACTTGCTTCTACAAAATTTAGCAATATGTCCAATTTTGTTACAAGCATAACAAGTCACATTATTTTTTTGAATAGCTTTTCCATATCCTATGTCGGTTTGTGTTCTGCATTGATTAGATAAGTGTCCAAATATTCCACAAACATAACATCTCACATTCATTCTGTAATTTTCAGAATATGACCAACTTTGTTGCATTTTGAACATTGACCGGTGGGTGTATTGGTATTCTGATAATTTCTAGATCTACATTGATTTTCTCTATGACCATACTTGTTACAGTTAAAGCATTTTCTATTAAATTTATAAGTAGTAGGTTGTCTTACCGGTTTGCCATGATCCTGTGTGTTTGCAGTACCGGAGCTTTCACCAACTTCAAAGCCAAGACCATTAGTGTCACCATTAGGTTTCTGATTCTTCAACAAGTCACCAAGTTCTTCTGAGCTTTTCTTGAATTTTTCTTTATGTTGATTTGCAGCAGCCAATTCTCCTTCCAAGATACCTTTTTGTCTCATGAGTTCATTTGAGTCATTTTGTGCATGCATCAGATCTGTCTTCAACATATCATTTTCATAACTAAGTCTTGTGTTTTCATTTGCAGCATCATTTAGTCTTCTAGTCAAGTCTTCTTCATTCTTCTTTCTATCTTCAATTTCTTTACAAAATCTCATAGTCATATCCTGCATCTCATTCTTTGTTGTCATGTTTTCTTGTTTCATCTTATTCATCAAATCACTAAGAGTTTCCTTTTCATCATTCTCATTTTGCATCTTTTCACAAAGTTCTCTTCTCTTGTTTCTTGTAATGGTAAGATTTTCTTGAAGTTCTTGAATAATATCCTATGTAGCTTTTAGATCATCTTCAAGTTTGATATTTTTCAATTTTTCTACATCATAGTCTGAGAGAGCTGCTTCTAATTGCTTCATCAAGTTTTCCATCTCTACTGGTGTCAAGATCTTCCTCAAGTTGTTAGGCTTATGAAAATAGAGGACCAAGCTCTGATACCAATTGTTAGGATTCCCACGGATACTGAGAGGGGGGGGGTGAATCAGTATCTAACCAGTTTGATGATTTTCTTAACTTAAAACATGTAGAACATATTAATATTGAATACTAGTAAACAAGAAATAATGAAATAAACAGAGATAACAACAACCACATGAAAAACACACCATAACACAGTAGTTTAACGAGGAAACCTGATGTGGGAAAACCTCGATGGGATTTGTGACCCACAATATTCACTTACTAGCCAATAAGAAAATATTACTGCTACAAGAGGGGCCTGCACATGCAGGAAGGCCAAGTGCCTAGAGCTCACTACTCAATTACAAAATGGGAAGTCTCACTGACTTACAAAATGGATTATATAAATCCAATGTCTTGTAATGCTTCAAAATAGCATCTACTATGCCAAATCCAATACCGGTTTATAGCTCTGCTTCATACATAAACCCTTAACCTATAATTCGCATAATAGGTCTGCCTTATTTCGCCTATATATTTTCTTCCTTCTTTTTTACAAAATGTTCTACAATGATCTCTTATATATATGAGTCATTTTACAACTTGCCAAGTCGGCTTACAATGATTTTACAATAATTAACAAAATATATTACAAACAAAATTCTTGTCAGCTTTTGTGCCAGTATGCTTCCTTTTGCTGCTGGTGGTCTTTGTGCCGGTGTAGAGTCTATCTTTGCTGGTGCCAGTAAATTGTCTTGCCGGTGTCATAGGATTGTAAGGTTGCCATCAATGACAAAACCTTCAATCACCTACAATGTCTCATTGGAGTGTGCATTTGCCAACAGATTATTGAATTGTTCACGTGGGGTGGTTGATGAAGGTTGACCAGAGGAGAGATGGGAGGATTTTGAGGACATGGCACATATGGATTGAGTCAAATTCCACCTGTCAAGAGGGGAGACATTACCAATATATATCTATTATGTCGACACACTGCAGGTGGTGGTTTGCAGCCAAATTGAACCAAATTGCAGAGATGACGCCAAGAGGGAGGTTGCATTAAATGAAGATCAGAGAGATGATCATTGAGTGGCTCCATAAAATTTGATGATCTTTTGTTGGTGAGATTTCACAGTCTCGAGCACATCAGAGGGTCTCCAGTTGTAAGATGAAAGGACACAGGGCAGGTGAGGATTACTAAATGTGGTAATCTAGACTTAGAGATCGATCAAAATGCAGAAAAGGATGAACTTAATGATGGCTAATTAGAAATAGGATAGATCTTTGTGAGGCTCGAGAAAGATACTTCTGAATTTCCTCGGGATGGTGGTTTCAGATTCTAGAGGCTTCCATTGCAGCCACTTGCATTTACTACCTCCATAAGGATTGTGTGTAGAGTAAGAGAAAGGATGCCTCAGGGAATATTTTTGTCTCAGGAACTCAAATTGTGACATGTGTCTCACCTGGCATGTAGCTTGTTTTTGCTCCCTTTTCCTATAAAAGGGAATTTAGGGCCAGTAATTTTATTTTTTTTAGATTCTGATGTAAATTTTGAATGATGGAAGCAGGGCTTCCATGTACAGTCGAAGGTTAGGAGCAAGTTAGAGGTTTATTTTTTGGTTTGTATTCATTTTTCCATTTCAAATAGTGTATAACCAAAATGCATACAGGTTTCAATGTTTTTATTATAGTTGTCTCCAACATGTAAGAGCACCATTTTATGAAATAGGTGATCAAGGATCCTTTATTTTGTACCTGCAAGCTCAGGTGTTTATCTTGTTTCTTGCTTCTCTTCAAGGAAGAGATTAAAGTGACTTTAACAGGATAATGAAATGGTGTTGTGTCCATGTAGGATACGTAAGAATGACTGCAATAGAATTGTAATAGGGGGTATTAATGTAATACATTAATGTTGGGAACTCACTAGTTGTATGTTAGTCTATTTGGGTTTAATGTCTATTAGTTGTAACTTGACTTTGCTACCCTGATTAAGGCACTTGTTATGGGGTGCACCCAGTTGTCAAAATCAATCTATTCTCTTTAAATCTCTTTTATTTCCTATTTTTATTTCTTGTTTGTAGGAGTAGGTTTAGTGTAGGAACCATCCCAAATGTTGAGTGAGAGTTTAGAAGCCAGGCTTGTAGCCAAATATGAAGATTCATACACTTTTCTTGGCATATACACATTGGGATATTTGCTAAAACTTGTAATTCCATGAGTGTTGAAAGATGAAATTTGTTGAGGCATTACTTAGGTATACCCACCTTGGTCTTGCAGAGACAAAAGTGCAGGAGATTTTAATCTTGTGACTGAATCTCGTTCATTGGTCAAATCCAACCCTGAACCTATTGATAAGAACTTGGCTAAGTCTTTACAATTTAGGGATTTGTTGATTTGGGAGCCAATAGATTGGTGACTCCACTGGGGATCAACATAGAGTCTCTAGTTGTAAAAGATTTAACCATCAAATAGTAGAGGCTTCTACATCCAAGCCACAACCAACAAAAAGTGGTGGTTTCAATTTGGAAAATGTTTTGTTGCAACTTTTATGAAGAAGATTTAGGTGGTTCTGTTGAAGAAAGAAGGACCCAGAATGAAAGAAGACCTTGAATAACTTTTAGTTTTTCAAAGGAACATTCCTCAAGAAGGAGGTGGTGACTCTCACATTCAAGACCCTAAAAAAGACAAAAGAGAAGCTTCAGATTTGAAGACTTCAACCAAACAAAAAAGTTACCCACCGCTCTAATTTTTTCCACGTATTTTCTTTTGAAGTTTTGTGAAAACCATAAAAGTGTTTAGTTCTAAAATGAACCCTTATTCAATGTTGAAGCACTAGATATAAGGGAAAAATAGTTATTTTCAGCTTTCATACTTCTTTGTTATAAGTTTCAGTTATTCCTTTGTGTCAAAATAAGTGTGTTATGTTTTTAGTAGGCACATTCAAGAAAGTCCTTAAGTTTGATTTTCAGTCATTCTTGTATCTTTTCTGCTTAAGGCTTTGTTGTGAAAAAGGAAGGGTCATGAAATATGTAACTACCAAATTATTGTATGAGGAGTTATAAAGTAAAAAAATAATGTATTGTCCTAGTTTTGACCTAGGCATAATGAATAATCAACAACTTGAGAAATGTCCACCTAGACAAGTCTTTATCCTAGAAAGGTATAGGCCTTTAAAATTTAGTCACATTCAAGGATACCCACATCCTTTCTCCATTGAGAATAAAGATCAATTTCTTGTGTTCCATGCAAATGAATCTAAGTCATCAGTTAAGCATGTTCAGTTATTCAGTGAGTTCGTTGAAGACTTTCAGATTAGTGTTGAAGATGTGGTCATGAAATTTTTTGTGAGATCTTTGAAGGACAATGCAAAAGAATGGTATGATAGTCTACCCTCACAGTGCATATCTTCATGGTATTGTTTCAAGAGTTCATTCTTGAGTAGGTTCAATGTTGATGTTGAAATCTATGGACAACCCTTTAGTTCTCAGAATTTTCCAGCCAGTGGGGATGTGATGTGTGATCAAATGCAACATGTGTTAAGAGTTGAAAATATTTTTCAAAGTGTTAATGTCCCTTCTGTCCCAACTTATTCTTTTTAGCATCATGATCATTTTTATCAGTCTCAATTCACATATGAGTTTAATCCAAGTCTACTGAACCAAAGAAACCGGAATCGCCCTGAATCGCCTAAACTCGACGAGTCCAAGTCCGAGCCATGCTCTCCGAGTCTCTCGGACTCGGACTTGTCCAAGTCTGGCAAGAAAACTCGCTAGACTCGCTGAGTTGGCAAGTTTGGCTCAAACTCACCAAACTCGGCAAGTCCCGAGCCCCAAACTCGACCATTGTCTGGATTAAGTAAAATGACAAAAAAAAATATTTTAAAAAGTTTTTTTAAAATGAATGGTCTTGTCTTTGTTCAATACAACCTCCGCCTGAGAATGAGAAAAAATAAGGTTACAACATGTCAACCAATAGAAAAATAACACCCGACGCCTTGACCCTTGACCCTACCTTGGGGGCGCTGCCCCCAAACCCCCATCGAAAAATATGGGGGGAAACTACGTCGATAGAAGTAGGGAAAATTTAACCTCCGAGTCTGACACTGATTGGATCGACCAAGTAGATATAGAGGCTGAGACTATAGCCATGGCAAAGGAGGAGTGGAGAGCATGAGCACAGATAGGAGATTCAGAGGCAGATAGTGACACGGATGTTCTTGATGTTGGTGAGCATGGCATGGTGTCACGGGGAGCGGCTATGGCTGTCGAACTATCCAGGACCTACCTTAGACACCTTCACAGGGGGCCGGGGCCGAAGGGTGCTGTCGTGCAAGCTCCTCTGAGCCATAGGCTTGTAGTTGTATTTACCTTTGGTATTTGTATGAAACATTTGATGATGATCTTATGATGACATGGATTTTTTATTCCATGAGTTTTGTAATATTGTATACATTTGACAATATTTATATATCTATGTTTGTTATTTCCTTCAGCTACAATTTGTGTTTATGCTTATGTGATTGATGTATACTTGTGTAAGTAATCAAATGAGCCGAGTTTGATGATGTTATTGTGTCTTTAAGGTGTATTCAATAAAGGGTACCTAAAACAAGTTTTAAATCTTTAAAAATCTCTAAATTTCTTGAGTTTTTCACTTTCCCGAGTCCAGCCGAGTTGGAAGCCGAGTCTAACTCCGAGTCCCGAGTCCGATTCTGATTTGGCCTTACCGAGTTTGAGTCCCGTTTCTTTGTACTAAACCTAATGGCATTTGTTACTGCACAGCTAAACATGAAAATATTAGAGGGTGAACCAACATACACTAACATAGTTGGGTTCATTTTCCGACAAACTATCGTCCTAATTCTGACATATTAATGTCGTAGATCCTACAAAACGAAAAAAAGATTTTCGTCGCTCAAATTTCATCGGGTTATTTGACGGACAGATTTTCATAGAAATTCCTACGCCTTCTTTGGTGAAAGTTGACACATAATGTGGTGATCTAATTCATTGGAATTTTGACGAAGTCGCCAATCTTCCAACGAACCATGCCTTGGGGTTTTCATCAAAATTCTGACAAAAAAGAGCATTATGCTTCGACGAGAATGGTGCATCTGCAATGAAATTTTTCATCACAGGTACAACATTCTTGTCGGAACATAGTACCCTTTTTGTCGAAATTCTGACAACAAATGCAAGGAAGCTCCAACGAGAATGGTGCACCTGCAACAAAAAATTTTGTCTCAGGGACAACATTCCTGTCAAAGCATAGTGCCCTTTGTTGTCAGAATTCTAACAAAAAATGCAAGGAAGCTCCGATGAGAGTGTTGTGCACAACACTCTCGTCGGGGCGTATGTTGGGCATGCCCGTCGGAATTCCGACGAATAGGCTATTTTTTTTTTTTTTTTTAAATTCCCATCAGGGAATATAAAGCATTGCAAATATGGAATATGATTTGATAAGCTTTCATCGATCAGAACACTATTGATGTGTTATTCTGACTTTGTAAGTTATTGGCATTACTTTCATCATCGGTAAAGAAAAAAGGTGTTATCTCGTCTTCACAAGTTATACCGATAAAGGTTTTGTCCTTGAATTCACTATAAGTTTACACTGTCTGGATAGCCTTTTGCACCTACCCCGATCTTATATGTTATTCCAATAGGTCATGCATCGTTACAACCTACCCCTAGATGTGTGTCGGGATAGCTATACTCTATCAAGATTACAAAATATTACTATTCAGCCTTTAGTGACTATTCTGATAGGCATCTCATCGATTGCGTTCGGTATAACTATGTCAATAGCCATGTTCAATACTGACTTATTAGATCAGGTTAGCTATCCTGATATATACATAGAATGTTACTTAATTAGGGTTATTTTGATGATCTTTCTTAGGTCTATGAGGGATTATTCTTATATGATTTTAGTTATAGTATGTAAGGTCTTGTATTGAGTTAAAGAAAACTCTTGTAGCTTCAACCTTTCACTTATGCCAAATACAAAAGCTTGGTGATGACTAACATGCTAGGGGTATTGATTATTGTTATTGGATTTTGGGGTATTAGGTATTGTTACTGGATATTTTAGACTCTCATATTAGTTGTCAATGAAAATGAGACAGTGGCTTGTTCTCCTTTGCACTTTAGGCTTTGCTAGATGTAGGGGGTATCCCTTACTTCAATATCTAAAATATAAATCTCTACACACTGAGATAATGATTAGAGCATAATGTTTAAGGATTGAAATGATCATAATAGGAATTGTCGTATGTAATATTCATCATGTAATCAAATTAAAAATAAATGGAAATCATGAATCACTATTCAATTAAAGAATTTAAAAACAAACTCAATGAAAATAGATGCATGTAGAACAATTTTAAACAATGTAGAACTCCCTATTGTGCATCATGGCTTCCATTGTTCTTCTCTTCTTTGTGGTATGGTGGCTCTCAGATATCATGCTGGCAACCTACAAGTGACACAAAGATTCAAAGTTCGTGATTGTTGAAAATGGAGATTGAATGCTCAATTTATAGATTATTGGAGAGAATTGATTGAGAGGTGGAATAGATTGATCAAGAGGTGGAACTCGGGTGAGCTCACATGCTGATTGATAATTGAATTATTGATTTAGAGGTGGAATAGAATTGATTGAATAGATTAATGAGTTAACTGATTGAGAAAAAAGTTGATTGAAAGATGAAAAAGAATGATTGGAGGATAATTAATTGATGACAAAGAAAACTTTATTTAGAAAAAACTAACTAGAAGATAAAAAGAGAATTATTGGAGGAAATTAAAGAAATGATGTAATTAACTGATTGAAAGCTTTTTGAATGCTTTATTTAGAAAAAGCTAACTAAAAGAGAGAAATAGGAATTGGAAAGATAATGGTTTAATTAATTAATTGATTGAATTAATTAATTTAGCATGTGCTTGCACTTTGACTTTGATTTTCAATTTAATCTTTGCATGAGATTTAATTCAAATATTTAATTTATTTTAAATTAAATTTGTTATTAAATATATTTAAAACTTGACTTTGATTTTCAGTTTGATTTTTGAAATCATGCACATGTATTTGAAATTAGAAGAAATTAGAAGAAATAATGAAATTAAAAGAAACAATTAGTTAATTAAATAATTTAAAAGAAACTATTTCATTATTTAGAAATGGACTTTAATTAAATAATGAAGATTATTTAATAAAGGATTAAAATCACAATTAATTAAATAATTAATATTTAGAAGAGGGTTGAATGATTAATTGATTAAAGATAGAAATTGAAAATGAATTTATCTAAATAATAAAGATTATTTAAATTGAACGATTAATAATCAAAATTAATTAATTGAAATTGGAATAATTAGTAAGATGACAAAGAAATATGAAATTAGAAGAATAAGATTAATTTACTTAATTAAATAATTACATAATTATTTAATCAATTAGACGAATAATTAGTACATGATCAATGAGACATTTTTAGGTGTCTACATTTGCCCCTCTTTGAGACAATGTCGGAACAATGTTGTTTCAAAGATAATTAAAAAACTCCTACCCCAATATGCCGTGACGACGCTTAGGGTGTAATGCCCCCTTAAGAGATTGTTTATGCATTAAAGGTATGAATGATCTCTCAAAAAAAAAAAGAATGTTAGATAGAAGAATAGTTAGTTGATTAGAGATAGAGATACGTGATGTGAAGATGATATTGAACTAGAATATGAGAGAATGAACCTTAGAATGAAATAGAATAATGTTAGATGATAGAAAATTATTTAGAAAGAGATTATGAGAAAATAATCAACAAACTAGCAATAAGCAAATGAGATGAGAATGAGAATGATTGATTCATGAACCTGTGTCATTATTTATTGTGCAATATGTATTCATCACTGAGCCTTATTATTGAACAATGGAGCTTAGCACATCAGGGTATAAGGAACCAATATGTAAAGATATCTCATTGAAGAAACAAACATGTAGTAGACAAGGAGTGAAACCCTTCATTCTGGGAAATACACTAGGGGTCAAGGTATGTGTGGCATTCACAAGCTGAATGCTCCTATCACAGACACCCACTAGAGCAATTTCCCTATAACTTCATTGGTTCACACAACAAACAAAGAAAAAGATAATACCCATCATAGCTCCTCTAGTACCTTGTGGACATCCTTGAGTAGCCAAATGATAAAAGATAAAGATTGACCCAGACAAAATTCAATAGCTATACTGATCTTGTACCTTTGTTCTCAGTTGCTTGATGTGATAGTTGATAATGTCTGATCTCAAAAATTTGCGGACCCCGTTTAAGACTAACCTATATGATTTCGAGTGTATCATCTTCTGTTTAAGACAAGATAATGATCACTTGATATGGATATGATATGATTGATAAGACAGTTTGATCAGTTGATTGCAAATGTTCGACTGGATAGTTGTATCCTTTGTTAACTTCGTGCGAAGCATTTGTTGGTTATTTGCTAGGGTATTTGTTTCTTGCGAGACATTTTATTGCAAGTTTTTTGATTGATTTTTTATTGTTTTTGTTTTTTTGGGGGTTGATTTTTTCAGGACTTTTTATGATTTTTAGAATTTTTCAGGATCATATATGATGTTTATGGTTGATTTTTTTAGGACTTTTTCTAAATTCTTTTGTATTTTCTCAGGATCATATTTGATTGTTTTTGGTATTTTTTGCTTTTTTTAATGTTTTTGGATTTTATTTTATTTCACTATTTTTGGATTTTATGTTATTTCATTGTTTTTGGATTTTTTTAGGACTTTTTAGGATTTTTAGGATTTTTTCAGTTATGCCCCCAGTGTGTAGACCTATATGCCATGATGATCTACAAAATGCATGTGGAGACAATGAATTTTTGACATGACCTATGTTAATGCAAAATGTGTTTCCTATTTGAACAAGGATGATTGTATTTGTTTAGCATTTCGTAATACACCAATTGAATTGGAGGTACAAAACATTTCATAGATAAGTGGTCAATTGATTCTTAAGGTCCCTTGGAACATCCAAATTAACACACTTAGTGACTAGGATTTACAAATAGAGACGTTGAAAACTTCCCCATTGGTTCTTGAAACTTTGATCTTCTTTTGCCCATGTGTGTGCAAATGAGTGTATTCTCACTCTTGTGTTCACTAAAGATCCTTAGAATCCTATATGACTAGCTACATGGATTATTCTAACTTCAAAAGCATCTCGAATAGAGCCTCGCTGCTAGCAAGCTTTTAGAGCTTCGACGAGGTTATAGACTGTAATTTCTCAAATATTGCTCCATTGCCAGTAGATGTTCATAGCCCTGATGGAGTTATTCGAATGTTCCCATAGTCAAGCTTTTTGTCGCACTTTGTATGCGTGATATTTCAGTTATATATAATTTCTCTCTTTTGCCCTGAGATGGATCTTTGGCATAGCATTTTGCCTTTTATTTTTTTTTGCCTTCACTTGTAAGTAATGAAACCTACGGGTGTGTCAATTACAGCGGTGCTGAAGTAGAATTTTAGATTTTTCACTAGTCATATGATCAACTAGGTGTCTCGAATGAATTAGAGATTTTGTTAATGTGTTTGAGATACAGCAATTGATAGATTTTGGGTTAACAAGTCTCAAATAGTGAAATCACTACCCAACCATAAGTAAAGTGTTGTCACAGGGTAATGTTGAAAATGAATGACCTTAGGACCTCAAAGACTTCATGTCTGAATATCTAAGAAAGGAGACAATCCTTGTTTCTCTTGAATGAAAATAAATGATAAACTTGGGCAGTTGGCTTATTTTATTGATGTTGCTAAATGCTAATGCATAAATTTTGTGAATGCGATGCATTTGAAAATGAAACTATATGTGATGCAGGGATTTGAATAAAATGAGATGCAATGCAGATAGAAAACCTAAACTAACCCAACCCTTAGATATAATATCGTTTAAGGTGCATGTTATTCATAGGATCAGGGAGTGGATCTCCCTCCATGGTAGCCAAATTGTATGCCCCATTTCCTATAACCCTTGTTATGATAAAATGACCTAGCCAATTAGGTTCAAACTTCCTTGGCTTTTCTTGTTCCGCTAGGTTCCTTTAGTTCTCCTTGAGAACTAGATCTCCCACTTCAAAATTCCTTGGGTGTACTCGTTTATTGTAACTCCTTCTCAATCTGCTCTGGTAACCTTGCAAATGATTTAAAGCAGTTTGTCTCTTTTCATCGAGCATTTCAAGCTCTTGTAATCTTGCAACCCGATAGTCTTCCTCTAATATGTTGTGTTTTAAAGAGACTCTTAAAGATAGGAGTTCTATTTCAATAGGTAGTATTGCTTTTGTACCATAGACCAATGAATATAGTGTTGCTCATGTAGGGGTGTGTACTCCTGTTCTATAATCCCAAAGAGCAGGATTTAACTAGAGATGCAAGTCTCGTCCTGCATCAGTGACAATTTTCTTTAGGATCTTTAATATTGTCTCATTTGTTGCCTCTACTTGTCCATTGCTTTGTGTATAATAGGGTGTTGCAAATCTCTGTTGTATTTGAATGTTTTCACACAATTCTCGCATTTCTTGATTTTTGAAAGGACGTCCATTGTCAATCACTATGAACATTGGAATCCCATATCGACAGATAATGTAATTAAGCATGAATTTTTCTATTTGCTTACAAGTGGTGTATGTAAGAGGGATTGCCTCTACCCATTTAGTAAAATACTCAGTAGTTGTTAAGATGAATTTGTGCCCATTGGAAGAAGTAGGATTAACTCTACCAACTAGATCCAACCCCCATTGTGAAAATGGCCATGGTGATGTAATAGGTTGAAGATTCTATGCTGGTGCATGAATGAGGTCTCCATGCATTTGAAATTCTTTATATTTTGTACATATTTATTGGCATCCTTTTCTGTAGTTGGCCAATAGTATCCAATTCTTAACAATTTCTTTGATAGTGGAGGGCTACTTTGGTGTGCTCGACAAATTCCATCATGCACCTCCTTTAGGGAAAGTTGTGCTTCTTCTTCATCAAGACATCAGAGAAGGGTTCCATCAAATCCCTTTCTATACAATGTGTCAGCAATAATAGTGTGTTTGGATGCTTAACGAATAAGAGTTTTCTTTTTATTTCTAGACAAATCAGGAGACATATACTCAATATGTAAGTATGTGTATATCTTATTATACTATGGGGATTTAGGACCCACAATTATACATACATATTCTGATGAGGGAATCTCATATGTCGGTATCATCAATTGTTCTTCAATAAACTCAAATTGGGTTTCTTTATTAGGCATATTTAGTAGAGACCCTACTGTAGCCATGGCATCGGCTGCCTTGTTTTGTATCCTTGGAATCTGATAAAAAATGATGTTACTAAAATGTTCTTTGTAATCTTCTACCATTTGTTTATAAGGAAGCAGTTTATCATCTTTTGTCTTATATCAATATTTTTCATACAGGGAAAAATTATTCTGAATGATTTGGGGATAGAATCACCTTGAGGGGTGATGAAAAGAATCCCAACTCCAGCTCCATGATTTGTATAGGACCCATCAAAGTATAATTTTCACATGGTGGATGTTGTCAATGTAAACATAGATTCATCAGGAAAGTCTATTAGTAGTGGGTGACTGTCTTACAAGGGAGCCTCTACTAACTGATCTACTATAATCTGCCCTTTGATTGCCTTTCTGTCCACATACTCTATATCAAACTCACTTAAAATCATGACCCACTTAGCCAATCTTCCAGTCAATGTTGCTCTGCTTAACGAATATTTGAGTGGATCAAAATGTGTGATGAGTTGTACTTTATGACTCAGCATATAATGTCTAAGTTTCTAAGATGTGAAGATCACTGCTAGACATGCTCATTCTATAGGAGTGTAATTAAGCTTATATCCAATTAGGGTTCTACTTATATAGTAGATTTCTCTTTCCTTTCCTTGATCATCATGATGTTCCAACAAGGCTCCTAAAGATGAATTTGTTGCTGATATATATAATAATAGGGAATTTCCTTGGGTAGGTGGAACTAATACTGGAGTATTCAAAAGATTATCCTTTAAAGCTTGAAAAGTTTCTTGGCACTTTTTTCATTTGAAAGTAACTACTTTTCTAAGTAAATATTGAAATGGATGACATTTATCTGCTAGTTGTGCTATGAACCTTCTTATAGACTGTAGTCTTCCTTGTAACCCTCTTAACTACTTAAGTATTGATGAAGGTTTCATATCCATGATTGCTTTGACCTTTGTGGGATCTACTTCAATTCCTCTGTTAGACACAATAAAACCTAAAATTTTGCATGGTGTTACACCAAACACACACTTTTTGGGGTTTAACCTGACATTTTATTGCTCTAATCAATCAAATATCTTTGCCAGGACTTCAAGGTGACCTTCCCTTGTCTGTGATTTAGCCAGTAGATCATCGACATAGTCTTCCATGATATTGTGGATCATGTCATGAAAGAGTGTTTTCATAGCCCTTTGATATGTTGCTCCTGCATTCTTAGGACCAAATGACATGACGTTCCAACAATATGTTCCCCATGGACAGGTAAATATTGTCTTATGTTGATCTTCTAATGTAATCCTGATCTGGTTATATCCTGAGAAACCATCCATTAATGAAAACATTTCATTCCTAGTAGTTAGGTCAATTATCATGTCTATGTTAGGTAATGGGAAATAATCCTTACGACATGATTTGTTTAAATCTCGAAAGTCGGTACAGATTCTTATGTTCTCAGTGGGCTTAGTCATAGGCACCAGATTGGATATCCATTCTGCATAGTCAATAGGTCGAATGAAGCCCACATCTAGGAGCTTTTGGAGTTCTATTTTGACCAGTAATGCAATCTGTGGATGTATCTTACTTAGCTTTTGTTTGTACGGTTTAATTCCTAGTAGTAATGGTAAATGATGTAACACCAAGCATAGGACCAAGCGAAATTGATCGGATGTTGTTTGAAAAACTATATGAAATTGTCCTTTTCTTCCTAGTTTAATGATTTTGCTAAGTGGATATTATGTATAACTTCTCCTTCTTCTATATTTACTTCTTCAGTTTCTTCCATGAGTAATGTTAAATGCTCTTTTTCAATAGGGAGGTTGTCTAACTCACTCTTTTTGTTGTGATTACTTTGATCCATATCTTTTGTCACAGAGGCACTTGCCTATCCAAAGTATGTTGTTCTATCCAGGTTTACAACAAAGCCTGCCTTGTGATCACCTTTTGGAAACCCTTATCTAACACACAGGAATTCTGCAATAGCTTCATCATTCTCAAACCAATCTAGACTAGTTGGTTTTCCTTCTCATCCCCAGTCAATCAAATGTGAATGCACAAGAGGTAATTCATTACTCCCTTTTGTTGTAATAGATTCTGATAACATGCATACCTAGTTATTTGAGTGACCTAATATATTTTCATCATCAATAGGTGATTTGTGGTCCTCTGTCATGTATATTGCTTGTGGGCTGGAATCATGATCAAATAGGAATTCATAGTCGTGAGAATTTGTCTCACTTTCTATGTATGTTTCAACTTCTGAGGTTGTATCACTTATCTCCTCTTGTTCTTGCATATGTTTTTGTTGTAGATTTGCGGGCCTCCTTTGTATGGTGGTCACCCTTCTTAATCCTGGTAGTCTTTCCTCATCTGATTCATCGGGTGGAGCTTGAGTTGTTTCCCTTGGAAAAAGTATTGACAATAACCAAGGATTAGGCTCATTTACTGGTGCTAAGCTTATGTCTGTTACCATATTTGCTTGTGCGGATGTTTCAGATACTGTATTGTTGGGTGACTCGGTGCTAGGTTCTTGTAGAAGTTGTCTAATATCTTCACCATCTGATTTCATACTAGGAGATGTTGGTGCTTTCTTGCTTGTCTGAGATGAAGAGGAAAACACTTGTGTTGACAAATGACTTTGAGGTATGTCCTCTGACGGTATCCTTGGTCTGTTCAGTATATCTAGTATATGTTGTCTTGCTTATGTTATATTTGGTACATGTTTATATCCTAAGCCTTGATTCTTTGGATTTTCATTTGGTACAACAGGTTCTAATCTTCCTTGCTTTTGTAATCCTAAACCTATGGTACCGTCATACCCATGTTTTTGTAGCATCTTGAATCCGTTGCCATACTAAAGGTAACCTGGGTATTGTCATGTCATACTCTTCTCTGTATATCCAGTGATTGACATCTTCATTCAGAGATTCTTCTTGTAAATCTCCCCACCTAATGAAAGAGCATGAATCTGAGTATCTTACTATCTCTTTTCCTTTGTCTTGTTTCATTACTGTGTTCTAAGGCTTCCCAAAAGACCTAGGAGAAACAGATAACTATTTTCCTTTTGAGGTATTTGAAATAGAGTATTCCCCATAACCAACATCCTTAATCTGCAAAGAAGATGTTGTAGGTGTATTCTTCTGTATTTTTGTGATTGTTAATGACTCCATTTGTGTAGTGAGGGGTGTTGCTTGATTAATGGGTACCTGGTTATCTACACTTACCTTTAAGTGATTACAGTTTTGGAATGGATTTGGATCACCCTTTATGGTGATTCCAATGCTATTGTATGGGAATTTAACACATTGGTGAAATGTTGATGGTACAACTTGCATGGTATGAATCAATGGGCAGCCCAATAACATGTTGTACCCTAGTTCTTTGTCCAACACTTGGAAAGTGACCTTTGTTGTTATAGGTCCTATTTGCACTAGTAGCGTAACTACACCTCTTTAAGGACACTCTTCATCATCATATGCTTTCATGTTTATTCTTTTTGAAGGATCAATATGAAGCTCAGAATATCCCAATGCCTTAACCAACTTTAATGTACAAATGTTGAGACCATCTCCTCCAGCTATAAGTACTCTTCTGATTCTACACTTATGTATATAAGCTTCTAGATGTAGCGGGTCATTATGGAGAAGTCTATCACTAGGAATATCTTGTTCTGTGAATACAATACAGGTACCATTATCCAAATTCCCCATCATGGATTGCAAGGTGTTTTCATCTATATCTCTGTCAACTACTGAATCTTGAAGTGCTTTATCTAGGATAGCTTTATGAGTTTGTGATATATGCAATAGTTCAAACAGTGATATTTGTGTCGGGGTTTTCTTGAGTTACTCCACAACATTATAGGTCCCTACTGCTGGTGGTGGGTTTGATGGTACTCCTTGTAAAGTTACTTTAGATCTACGAGTAACTACTGCATAGTCTCTGTCTCTAGTAGTTATCATGATTATAGCCATTGTATCATCTTTTGTGAGGGAACTGTCTGCACCATATGTTGTGCTATCAAGTTTCATTTCATATCCCTTCTTATAGTCATTATGTGCAAGTCTGACATCCATGATATGTGCTATAATTTCATCTTCAAACCATCCTAAATGAAATGGTTCTTCATGCCCCCAATCCATAAGACAAAGATTCTTGTCTTCATAATATTTTGGTGCTTCTGACAACTTGCAAATTTGGTTATCATAGTTGTAAGTCTCTTGATATTGCTCATCATTATCAAGTGCTTCTCTTGAATCATCATTTACTACATCTCTTCAACTAATGGCATGAATAGTATAGTCATATGAGACTTTTGTGTAGTTAGTTATGTTGTCTTGTGTTCTTGATGTAGATGCCTCCCCTTTATCATGTTTGACAAATGGATCCTTAAAGATGGTATGATTCGTGTTTGCTGAAGTTTTGTTGGTGTCAATTGTGATGTCACCTTGATCGATCATGTCTTGGATTAAGTTTTTCAATTTATAGCAACTTGTAGTTTTGTGACCTTTAATACGATAATATTCAATCACTATAATTCCACCATGTAGGTTTGAAAGGACCTAGTTCATATACTCTTACTTCTGGCAAAGTGATCATGTTTGTATGTATTAACTTTTTTAACGTTGATTCAATAGGTTCCCCTAGAGGTGTGTAATTCCTTTTTGGAGCATTTACCCTTGGGAATTTTGTGTTCATAGTTTGTGTAGTGTTTATGTTGGTCGATACAGTGTTATTCTCTATATGTGGACTAAATGATTTACTTGGGCCTTGTAAAGACAAAATCGGTTTAGTTTTGTTCACTGTACGGGCGTCTACAACACCTTAGTTGGTCATATTTTTGTTTTTTGACCAAAATTTGGATTTATCATTGTTGTTGTTATTGCCATATTTTATGAGACCTTGTTATACTAGTCCTTTCTCACACTTTAAGGCCTTTTTAGTGATTTATTTAAATGTGGTCAAACATTGCATTTGTATCGGGTACTTGATTTTAGGGATTAAGTTTTCTGTAAACATGTCAACTTGCTCCATTTCGAGAATAATAGTCTTACACCTTTTATAGAGATCTCTCCAACTTTTTATGAAGGATGCAAATATTTCATTCTTATATTGTTTTGCGGTACACAAGTCCATCAAAGTGACTGGGGTTTCAATGTTATGCAAGAAGTTAGCAATGAAGTGTTCAACTAATTCACCCCATGACATGATAGTTGGTGGTAGATGTGAAAACCACTCCAAGGCTGAGCCTCCCAGACTATTAGGAAACAGTCTCATTAGATAAGTGGCTCCAGTTGCAACCTCTATACATGCAGTAAAAAAATCTCTGATGTGATCTCTAGGATCACCTTTCCCTCGATATCTGTCAAATTTTGGTGTTTCAAAATGTGATGGGAAAGGCAGAATGTATAATGTGTGATCAAAAGGATAAGGACGTAAGTCCTACATTGTGTAGATATTTTTATCATTACCAATTTGCATAGTTGCCATCTGTTGTTGTAGATTTTGTACCTGTTGGGACATAATATTTGTTTGAGTCAGGGGTACACTTTGCACATGTATATTTCCCACAAAAGGATTTGTGGTAGTGTAACTAGGAGGTTGTTGAAAGGTACTGTAATTATAATTTCGTGTTATGGGTTCCACTAGGTACTGTGAAATAAACGACATGTGAACCCATGTTTGATTGGGTTGTACTCATTGTATTAGCGAAACTTGGGTTTGTATTTTGATGACTGTATGTAGATCCTATGGAATAGGAAACCAAAGGTTGAGTTGCACTTGTTGTATGGGAAACTTGTGTTTGAATAGGTGCTGAGACACTTGACATTATCAGTATTGTGTGAGAAGTTAGGATAGCATGTGTTAGTGGGCTAACATTTATTGTTGAGGATGATACACTTTGAGAAGTTGTCTTTGAAATGACATTTGTTTGTGTAGATGATGTTGGTGCATTCTGAGGAAAACTTGAGGTCATTTCTTATGTTTGTGTTGGTATTTGACTATTATTTGGACCTAAAGTAGTTCCTAGTGGTAAGATTGTTGTGATATCAAAATCTTCAGGTAATTTGGCCCCATTTTGTAATAACAACGAGAGATATTTATCTCTATCATTATGTATAAGAGCATCTAGGATCATAAAGACATGTGGGTCTTGTTGAGCTGACTCAATCTCTTCGCGTTTTAAATTTTGTTGTAGCTCATGTATTGTGGGCATTGCCTAAGAATTTAATTGTTGACTACTTGATATGTACATGTTCCAAGATGGATTAACTGATAGGTTGTTGTTTGGGTCCATCTTACTTTTTGCCTTTTGTGACCTTGTGACAGGCATTTAAGACTTCTATATGAAGATGGTTTTAGAACCTAATGCAAGACGACAATAATGGAAGACTCTAGACCTAAATATGGAATATGCAACACTAGACCAGACTCTCTATTGGGGATTTTGACATGAGACTTGTTGAGTATTTCAAGATTTTTGCAACGCAAGTTTTTCAAGCTCTTCTCTTAGAAGTTCTACAACAATTTCTCTATCAATTCTACTGGTAATTTTATACTCTCTATTTAAATTGTACTCGAATCCTATATAATGAGGTGTGGTTCTCTTTAATCCCCAGGCCAAGTTACCTAATCCATCAATGATTTCTCATTGACCGTCATTTGACACTAGATTAGGTTGCTTGAAGGGGAGAAAACCATCACCTGGGAGACCCATTAAGACGCATGCTATGACTTTCTAGGATGATTATGCAAATGATGATGGACTAAGATAGATGTATATGAGGTCTAATAAGGACTAAATCTAAGGACATATATGAGGACGTAAATGAGGACTTATGCAACGTAAATGAGGATGATAATAAGGATGTAAATGAGTAATATGCAAAGACTTATGCAACTCCTAAGGATGATAATAAAGAGGTAAATAAGGACGATAATAAGGATGTAAATACGGACTATGCAAAGACTTATCCAACTCCTAAGGATGATAATAAGGAGGTAAATGAGGATGATAATAAGGACATAAATGAGGACTACGCAACGACTTTTGCAACTCCTAAGGACGATGGTAAGGATGTAAATGAGGACTATGCAAGGATTGCCTATGTTCACAAGTATATAAAATTTTGATTTTGTAGGATCATCTGATGTTTCAAGATGAACTTTGTTTCTAGTAATTTTGTTTGTAGGACAAGTTTGTTGTTTTCCAAATCTAAGAACAATTGTTTGAAGATATGTATAGCTGACTGAATTGTGTTCTAACCAAATCTGAGAATTCAGAGATACATAAGATAGGGCCTAAAATAGCCCGAATACTGACTCAAAATTGGTCTGTTACAATGATACATATAAAAACATAGAAGACAATCTTAGGCTGGAAAGTGGATACCATTCAATGAGGCCCCCGCAGCAAAATACCGAAACAAGATGAACAGATAGAGAGTCTGGCAGCACTGGCTCCACTTCATGATACACACTTCTCAGGCATGCCAGTCTCTCTTACCCTGAAGATCTGAAGATCTTATCACTAAGGGATTTTTGTCTCATAATGCAAGGTACATGAGGGGTATCTATGGGGTACGATCCGCACTCTCGGAATCACTGAATGTAGGATTTGGGCTACTGAGTTGGTTCTTATTGTAAATTTCAAGGGGTCCCAAACGACGGATTCTCAGAGAAAGCCACTTAAGAACTTATTTGAGCGTATCAGTCTAGGGAAGGCCCCCACATACGTCAAATTCACTCAACACTCTAGCCGCTTGATCGATATATTTATATAGCGGCTCAAAAAACTCGCTCGAGAGTACGCTAGGAGAGATGATATCTCCAACGCATCCCAATTTGAAGTACCTCTGTGGGGTGATGAAATCCCCAGTTAAAGATACCCCTCACTACTAAAATGAAAAATTTGGGTGTTGTTATCACCTTCTCCCTTTCTCCCAAGACCCTGAAGGCGGGTGGGAAGGTAGTTAATGCAACAGTAGGTCCACCCCAAACATGGCAAATAGTTCGTTCCCTTAAATAAAAATAAAGTGTGTTATTCTATAGATAAGCTTGATTCACGTACATTTTAAAACCCAAATTTAGGTGTGAGATGCATGTGCATGTCAATTTTAAAACACCAAACTAAAGTGTGATAACATGCATGCCAATTTTAACCAGGTTTATTTTAAGCCCAAAACTGATGTGTGATAACATGCATGTCCATTTTAACTAGGTTTATTTTAAGCCCAAAAATGAAGTGTGATAGCATGAGTGTTTATGATTCAATAATAATCTGATCCTCTCTATAAATTTGCCAAATGTTGCAGACAAATAATCAGTAACCCAAGAAAATCCACAGAAAACATAAACTTAACCATAAAAAAAATATGAATGCATGATGATACCTTAGCAATTGACTGATTCTATATGAGCGATTGTGTGATTTTGTATGAGTGATTGCATAATAATGACAAAGAAATTATGTAATTATGACAAAGAAAATGTGTGATACTGATAGAATGATTGTGTGATCTTATCTAGGCGAATGCGTGATACACAGACAGACCAAACGAAAAAAAATTAAAATAAAAAGCTAATTGTGATCTGGAACCTGCAAAATAGATTGTGATGCCCTAGCAAGATCTCTCATCATCCACTCTATGTTAAGTAAATCATATTTTACACTATATGAGAGAACTAAGTTGTTGTATCTATCAATGGCTGGTTGGTCCTCTAGATTTCGTATCTGCTTTTCTGCCTTTAGGATTCACCGAAAGCGTCTGGCTTGTCTTCTTTGTTCCTTCATCCTCCTGGCACCTAAAATCTTGAATTGTACCTTACGTGCCATAAGATGCCATAATTAAAGCATGTAATAAGTGTAAACCATATTCAGATTGAACAAATTTATTACAGAATCAAGACAGAATAGAGTGTAGATAATGAGAAAAATAAGAAGAACAAAATGCATAAACCAGCCAATGAATGCGTAACAAGATTTGATCGATTGCGTGATAGGATCTAGACGATTGTGTGATGGGTTTCGCATGAATATGTGACCCTATGTTCTCGATTGTATGATCTTGTCTATGCAATTGCGTGATTGTGTAAATGTGCTTGCGTGATTCTGAATCTGTTGTGCAATCCATACAAACCTGCAAAAAAAATAAAAAATTCGTATGATCTGCAAAATCACATAGAAAACAGAGAAGGTTAAATTGTTGTTAGTTCACATCGGGTTCACCAAAATGTCGTATGTAAAATTAATCATGCGATCAATGAATGTTTCTCGGCTTTCAAAGTAATTCACTTTCGGTTAGTAAGATAGGTGGTATTGGCCTCAGGGAAGAATTAAGTCTAAAGGGAAATCATGAATCCCTATTCAATTAAAGAATTTTGGATTAGATATCATATAAACATTACATATCATCAGGAATGTCTAATTTTAGTAGTATCAAGGCACCAAGGGAAGGTGCATACACAAAAAATATACAGTTGACAAGCACCTCCACTATGGGGAGATGATTACATTAGATACACATATTTATAACAGCAAAAACAAAATAGACAGTCTTAGAGAATAAGGTTTCGGATTCTGGTGCAGAGTTGGCTCCTAATGGAGGGATCCAAGCCACCCATCCCAGATTTCCATCCTGCCAAACTTCCACTCGACCATCAAGTATGTCCTGTTTGTGGGGGTGTGAGGTGTGCTCATGGACCAGGTCAACTTCCTCCCGAGAGATCTCCATGTGTAGGTGTCTACGTTCCATTTGCCTCATGAAGGCCATTAGTGCTTGTTCAAATGCGGCCTTGCTCGGTTCATCCCTCTCCCACGTGAAGCCGTGAGATAGCTCTCGGATGTACACAGTGGTGGCTCCTTCCTTTATCCATCTGTCAAATTTGTCTGAATCCAGCTTTATTACCACAGTGACCTGCATCGAGACAGTGTAAAAAATGAGTCTCCTAAGAGACTCAGTGAGGTGCCTGGTGCTATTATCAAAGACGTCATCATTGTGATACTTCCAAATGAGCCAAATAAACTCTAAAGAAAAACAAGACCAAAAGGTATTTGCAGTTTTCCTACAGCCCTTAATGTAACCTAAAACAACATCTATGATTTCAACAAAATTAGATTCCAGATTAAGGCCGAACAATCTCCATATTTCTTTTGCAAAGTGACATTCAAAAAAATTATGTTTCACAGTTTCAAGTACTCTACATATTTTAAAGTTTATGCAATTACCCTCCTTATCTTTTATGGGGATTTTATTTAATGGCAGGCGCTAGCCAAAGAATTGTTTTTTTGGTTCATTTTGAGCCATACAGAACTTACCCAACCTATCTTTCCAATCCTTTGGTTCCCAGTTTAGCCCCCAGCATCTGTTAAGGTGAAGAAATATGGTATCAGCCTCATTAAGTGAAGCATAAATGCATTTGGCTTTAAGGGAGGGGAGAGGTGTGCCATCGGTCCAACAAAGTGCAGAGAGGGGGGAGTGAGGGAGAGGAGGGTGAGAGGGGGGAAAACAGAATCTAAGGCTATTTTAAGGATGTTATAGGTCCTGCTCTATGATGTCGGGATAGAGAAGGTGAGTTTCAGCTCCTCCCACGTTCTCAATTGGCCATTCTCAAATATCTGATAAAAATATTTAATACCCATATTGTGCCATTTCAGTGTAGAGCACCCTTGAAGAGCAGCTAAGGGTTTCCCATTATGAAATAGATTCCACCATATTGAACTATTATTGGCAATCTTCCCCTGTATAGTTCCATTCACTTTGATGTGTACCAAGTGCTTCACCTGTTCCCAAGCTTTCCATAGGGACTTAAAAACCTCAGAACCAGTTGGGGATACCTCTATCTATCCAAGAAGAAGGTCAAGCATGGGGAGATCCTTCCATTTCCTGGTTTTCTTAGGGATTGAGGATGCAATATTATTTCTTAATAGAATTTTCCATGGCTCATCCCCTTCCATGGCCTTGAGAATCCACTTGGAGGCGAGGGGAATGCCCTATAGTTTGAGGTCTTTTAACCCCATCCCACCAGAAAGCTTATGCATAGTGCACCACTCCCATTTCACTGCATGTTGCTTCCTAGTACCTTTTCCACCTGACCATAGGAATTCCCTAATCTTTTTTTGGATATGATTGAATTGGTAGTTTTTAAAGAGCCAAGCAGAGGAGAAATGGATATTATATGATGCCAATATCTTTTGAAGGACCTGAAATCTTCCAACTAAAGATAGATAGTTCCTGTTCCATTTAGAGAGCTTCTTCTCTATCTTATTTCTTATCCATTCCCACATTTCTTTTAAATTTGGAAGGACTAAGAAAGGGATGCCTAGGTATTTTACAATCTGTGTAGGGCCTAGCTAGTTGAGAGATAATTTTGAAAGCTAGTTTGGGGGATTGTCATCCCAGCCAAGGAGATTGGATTTGTGCATAGCTATCTTACTGCCAGAGGCTAGGCAAATATATCTATATTTTTCATCATGGCGGCAAAGTTTTCTTCCTCGAGTTTAATCAAAATTGCAGTATCATCAGCAAATTGGACATTATAGATTTCTTTTTTGTTAAGTAAGGATATGCCCCTAATAGGAGGAGTGATAGAGGAGTCTTTAAGTAAGTAGAACATTGCATTAGCAGCTAGAACAAATAGGGTTGGAGCTAAGAGACATCCTTGCCTAATAGATCTAGTTAGTGTAAAATTGGAGGACCTCATCCTGTTTACTTCAACGGAGGCATTGGCATCACATAATAGTGTTTTGACCAGTTTACAAAATCTAGGGGGGAATCCTAATGATTGAAGCATCTGAATGATATATTCCCATTCTATTCTATCATAAGCTTTCTCGAAGTCTATGAGTAGCATAGCTCCATTTTCCCTGATTCCTTTGCCCAATGGAGTGGTTCCCAACATGTGATTAGGTTTTCTAATATATACAGTCCTTTAATAAACCCTGTTTGAGTAGTACTAATAATCTTAGGTAAGATTTTCTCCAATCTGCATGCAGTCAATTTTGCTAAGATTTTATATGACACATTCAACAATGTAATAGGTCTCCAGTTTTTAATTAGGGTTGTGTCACCCTCTTTAGGGGTGAGCTTGATCAAACCTTGGTTAATGTTTTCTCCCAAGGATCCAATGTGGATAGCCTCAATATATAGAGAGTGAAGATCATCCACAACCCATTCAATATTTCCTTTGTAGAATTCTATCGGAAATCCATTAGGGCTAAGGGATTTGTCATTATTGAGGGCCGAAATAGCTTTCCTAATTTCTTCTTTAGATATAGTAATTTCAAGCATCTTACTATCTTCCTCATCAAGAAGTTTGGGTACCAAAGACATGACCATCTTTCTAGTTGGTTCTGTAGAGAACAATTGCTTGTAGAACTGAGCAAAGCACTCTAGAATTTCAGTTGGCTTAGAGAGGTTCTTATTATGTTCCCATATGGTGTCTATTCTCTCTCTTTCTTGTTTCATTTTAAGAATCTGGAAGAAGAATTTAGATCCTTGATCCCCATTATCTAGCTAGTTTAACTTAGCCCTAGTTCTCCATCCTTTGATTTTCTGATTTTGCAATCTTCTAAGATCATTCTTGGCCTTAATTAGTTGACTGGTGAGTGCTACATTCTCAGGATCCCCTTCAAGATCAAGCTCAGACACTTGTAGGGAACTATGCAATTGCATCTCAAAGGCCCTGGCATCTTTAGCCTTCTTTTTACCCACAACCTGACAAAGTGAGGTCCAAGTTATAACATTTTGGTTCCATCTATCAATGTTGGACAAATGGTTGCTGCCATATTTATTAAACATTCTGACCAAGAACAATGCACATTTTAGGTCATCATCCTTTAGAAGACTAATGTTCATTCTAAAGTTCAAACTAGGACTTGGTGGGGCCACTCTACTATTAGTTATCTTTAGCCCAATCATAATAGGGTGATGATCTGATAGTGTATATGGTATGACAACATATTGAACACCCTCCTCATTTTTAACAATTTCGAAGAAGTCTTTGTTGAAGTAAAATCTATCTAGTTTGCAATAGACTCTCTTGTTATACTGTTGGTGGTTACACCAGGTGTACCATATTAACTTATGCTCTCCCTTCTTTCATACTATCGGGTCAGTCAGTCTCATCTTGTTAACCATCCTTTCCCGGTGTATTATCTCAGCACCTTTCCATTCCACCTTGTTCCCTCCATGTTTATATTGTGCATTAATTACCATGTTGAAGTCCCCTACCAAGAGCCAAGGGATGTCTTCCAATTTTGCAAGCCATTCCCACATCACCCCTCTTTCTTGGTAGTCATTAGATGCATAGATTGAGCAGAGACCAAATGTAGAATTGTCATTTTGTATGATAGCCCATACAGCCCTTTCACAAGGGGATTGTCCCCATTTAACAACTTTATTCGCCCATTTAGAGTTTAATAATGTTGCATCTCCACCCTTTCCTTTAGCGTGATTGGTGTGGAAGGGAGTGGCCTCCCTCCAGATGGATTTTAGACTAATTTCTAGGGTAAACCCCACTGATTTTAGTTCTTGGAGCATAAGGCAATCAATGTCCTTGTGCATATTTAGAAATATTTTGACCAGATATTTCCTATCAGGGGCCTCTAGTTCCCTGATGTTCCATGAGATGGTTTTCAGCATTAGGAGGTTAATTCAGAAGTGTCCACTAGGGATTTAAATCCCTCAAAGCACTTAGGCCATTCCTCAGGTTTAGAAAGATGACTGGCATCAAAGGCCACTATTGAGAGTGGTCTACCTCTCTTGTTCCTAAGTTCAGAGAGTTAATCAGGTCCCAATGATTCTTTCCTAGTTGTAGTCTCTTTATTGGCCTTAGGAGACCTTTTTCTCCTTTTTTTGTTTTATTACCAGCTAGGTCTTCTCCCCCATTATTAGTTCCAAAATCAAAGGTTCTAGGATCAGGGGAAAATGAATTATCCCCCTCATTACTGCTAGTCACAATTTCATCAAACTTCAACCCAGGTCCAATACCATGACCATTCTCTATAGGTTGGTCGGAAGGGGGAATGGTAGGCCCCATCTCCCCATCAGTGTTATTAGATTCCTTCTCAGAAGGCTTGGTGGGGTGTGGTGCTGAATCACCTCCATCCTCAGTCTCCAAGGGAGTATTTGCAATTTGAGGAATGCTCATATCCCTGGTAGGGTCATTTTTATCCCTACATTCAGGCCCTAGAGGGGAATGACTAACAACATCAGTAGCACTGGTGGTAACATGAGCACCACCATCCTCCCCTTCAAGAAACTCTTGGAGGAAGGGTATGGTACAAGATTCAATCTACTTTTTTTGGTTACTTAATGTTAATTCAAGTTGTTTTCTGTGTTCTGCAGCCATTTTCAACTTTTCCAAGATAATTTGTTGAGCATTTTGAGTTCTGGGTCCACCTTTAGTGGAGATTTTAATTCCATCTAGTTCTAGTGGCTTAGATTCATTGGCAGCCACATTAGCTTCTTTCAGGGCCAACTTATACTTGAGTAAGGATTCGGCAATCGAGGGAGGAGCACTGGCAGGAATAGGGCAAGCTTGTGGTCGGCAGGGTGGGGGAGTAGGTTCGGATGGGGGTAGTGATTCAGTAGAGATAGGAAGAGTATTGATGGATGGGTTGAGAGGTGAAGGGGAAGAGTGCATTAGGTGAGGAGTAGGGCCATTCTACTTAGAATCGAGGGGTCTTCCGAGGCCGAATGCAAGTGGTTTCGAACAGAGGATTTCTTGGAAGAGGTACCATTTTTCCTTCCCATCAGAGGCCAATTTTTAAGGAAGTGCCCACTTCTTCTACATTTATGACATGCATCAATACCCCCCAAATACTCTAAGGGACATGAGAATAACTCATTTTCAATACATATATCTATTCCAGAGGGGAAAGTAGAGCCAGGGTTGAACCCAATGAATACCCTCGCATCCATATGGGGTAGTAATGCAGTAGAGGAATCAATTTTAATTACTTTGCCTAGAGCTTCAGTGATTTTTGTGATACAGTTCCATAAAAAAGGGGGGACATTTTTAATAACTACCCATTTAGGGTTAGAGAGTGCCATGATTTCTTCGTTACATGCAAGAGGGGTCCAGGGAATGGCCCTAAAACAGGCGTTACCTATATTCTAGAATTGTTTATCGACCACCTTCCTCTGTGTTTCTATATCATTAAAAAAAATAAGAAATAACCCTTTTTGCAACATTCTACAGAACAAAAAATGAATTCCAAATTTTATACACCAAGTATCTTGAAACCATTTGTTCAAATATTGTCTAGATGGTATTTTATCTACATCAAGGGCTACTAAAAATTTGTAGAATCCCTAAGCCTAGAAATTTCTTTAGAAATGCAATCAGTCATAGAAGAATTAGGTTTAATGACAACCCTTGAGGCCGAGGAAACCTCACCTTCTTTGCGGGCTTGGGTTGTTGCTGCCTCTTGAGCGACCTCTGGTTCAAATCTCACCTCATCTGGGAAGGCCATGCAGAGCCCTTGGACAGCTTGACGAAACGTTTTTTTCCCACTGTTGGTGTTTTGGTGGGTATTAATCCCAGCGCCATCGGAGTTCTTCTCCATTAATGGAGGCACGAGCAAGAGTAAATGCGGGGGCTTCCCACTAGGTCAGGGAGCCCCCGGGTGGAGAGCCAACCTACCGCCAAGGACTGTTCATATTCGTCCTTGGTTGCAGAGCTCCGCCAAAAAACTTCCACCTATTCAATTAAAGAATTTAAAAATAAACTCAATGAAAATAGATGCATATAGAATAATTCTAAATAATGTAGAACTCCCTATTGTGCATCATGGCTTCCATTGCTCTTCTCTTCTTTGTGGTATGGTGGCTCTCAAATATCGCGATGGCAACCTGCAAGTGACACAAAGATTCAAAGTTCGTGATTGTTGAAAATGGAGATTGAATGCTCAATTTATAGATAATTGGAGAGAATTGATTGAGAGGTGGAACAGATTGATCAAGAGGTGGAACTCAAGTGAGCTCACATGCTGATTGATAATTGAACTGTTGATTTAGAGGTGGAATAGAATTGATTGAATAGATTAATGAGTTAACTGATTGAGAAAAAAGTTGATTGAAAGATGAAAAAGAATGATTGGAGGATAATTAATTGATGACAAAGAAAGCTTTATTTAGAAAAAGCTAACTAGAAGATAGAAAAAGAATGATTGGAGGAAATTAAAGAAATGATGTAAGTAACTAATTGAAAGCTTTTTGAATGCTTTATTTAAAAAAGCTAACTGAAAGATAGAAATAGGAATTGGAAAGATAATGATGTAATTAATTAATTTAGCATGTGCTTGCACTTTGACTTTGATTTTCAATTTAATCTTTGCATGAGATTTAATTCAAATATTTAATTTATTTTAAATTCAATTTGTTATCTGGATATATTTAGAACTTGACTTTGATTTTCAATTTGATTTTTGAAATCATGCACATGTATTTGAAATTAGAAGAAATAATGAAATTAAAAGAAACAATTAGTTAATTAAATAATTTAAAGAAACTATTTAATTATTTAGAAATGGACTTTAATTAAATAATAAAGATTATTTAAATAAAGGATTAAAATCACAATTAATTAAATAATAAATATTTAATTAATATTTAGAAGAGGGTTGAATGATTAATTGACTAAAGATAGAAATTGAAAATGAATATATTTAAATAATAAAGATTATTTAAATCGAAGGATTAATAATCAAAATTAATTAAATAATAAATATTTAATTAATGTTGGAAAATGATTAAATGATTAAATGATGATAGAATTGAAATTGGAATAATTAGTAAGATGACAAAGAAGTATGAAGTTAGAAGATTAAGATTAATTAAATTTATTAAAGAATTAAAGAATTATTTAATCAATTAGACGAATAATTAGTACATGATCAATGAGACATTTTTAGGTGTCTACAGGAATCATTGTGTTATTGCATAACAAACCATTAAAAGGATTCATCCATTAATTTTTCCATAAATATCTCAGTAGGGAACACAACATGATGCAAATATTTGTAATGTAAAAGTATAAATGACTTGAAATGTAAATATACATGTAAAGATAATCACAAAGTACAAGTCCTCCCACATAATTACTGTAGTGTCATAAAATTGCGACACCTGCAAGTTTAACCACATTTGGGGTCCTCACCTTGGCGACGACATCTCCTTCCTTAACTAGGACCTATTTCTACATTTCCAACCCTTCTCTCTTCCTCCTTCATGTCTAGTGTCTACTTTAGACCATGTCCAAGCCCCAAAATAGGGTAGGATAGGGGCATGGTGCCACTGTCCCCATCTCTTAGGGTGGTCCTATGTTCGGTCTTCCTGATCTCCTATGCATTTCTTATCTCCGGGGTTTGTTATTCCTCTTTGTAGGCCTTCAGTGGTTAAAAGTTAATCCTTGAGGCATGTATAAAAGGGAATTCAATGCCCTCATTCATGGATGGATGAAAAATGAAAGGACAGATAGAGAGCATAAGGAGAAGATACAAGATTTCAAGGTCATCATCAAGCATTCAAGCATTCAACTCTTCTTCATTCATCCATTGGAGAAAAATTACAACATTAATTTGCAAGCATGTGTGTGTGTTATGGTTTTGTCATGTTACATTCCATTTCATACAACATTTGTGGTTACATTCAAGAAGCAAAGCAATCATCATCAACAAGTTACAAATCTACAAGGTATACATCTCCATTGTTTACATTCAAGCATTTGCAATTACTTTCTTTCTAGGTTGTTTCCTCAACTAAGGTTTGACTGAGGCAAAACCCTATCCACAACCCCACTTTCTTCTCTTTTATGTGTGTAGGTTGCAGATGCGCAACTGTAATTGCAGGTTTGGGCTTCATTTGTAGAGACAGAAGAACCCTTTTTCGTTTTGCGGATTTTGTGGCGAACCATGTATATTCCCGCCATGGTCCCATTGACTTTTCTCCAAATTTGCAGGGCAGATCTGCATTAATCTAATTAGCTTAAATCTAAAGTTGCATCACGATCCCAAACTAGTAGCTCCTTATTTCACTCATTCCCTCTCTCTTTTCCACATAGTCAACAAGTCCACTTTCTCATTTACAAAAGAGGGTAAATCATACTTCAACCACTTGCAATCCACTCAGAATTCACATCCTTGTTTCCCTTAGATTTGGATCTAGCAGATTCAACCCCTCTTTTGAATGTAAAGTTCTTCCCAAGTGAAAATCATCCTAGTGGCTTCCTTTCTCTCTCCTAGGTGGGGAGTCACTAGGATCCAATTTTCCACTTTATAATTACAAACAAGTCCTCCCACATAATCACATTTATATTTTACCAAAAAATATCAAGAAATCAATATCAAATAGATAATATACTAATCGCATACCTCATACGTTTAAATCATGTCATTGATCTTCTTCTTCATCCAACTCTTTGTCTGTATCTTCCAATCCAGAATCGACATTGTATGGATTGGTCATATCATCATCATCATCATCATCATCATCATCATCATCATCATCATCATCATCATCATCATCATCATCATCATCATCATCATCATCATCATCATTATCATCATCATCATTGATATCATCATCATCATCATCGTCATCATCATCATCATCATCATCATCATCATCATCATCATCATCATCATCATCATCATGAACATTAACTCCTACATCATCATGATCTTGTTCCTCTTCTTCAACATCTTTGTCAGGCACATCATCAACTAACTGTTGACCCTGATCACTATGTACATCATCTTCTAGTTCTTTTGTATCTTCTTCTTCCATGACATTATACTTTACCGACCTTCCTCTAGGATCATGTCTAACAACAAATGACCAACCCGGTTTATGTGGAACCTCTGAGTAAAATACCTGCTCACATTGGCTTGGAAGAACATAGGGCTCATTTCCAGCTCCCTCAAATGACCTTGTATTGACCATTGTAAATTCATTATCATGTTCAATAACAGTTCTGTCAGGATCATTTTCATTCAATCATAGCCTGTACAATTGGACAACGAAAAAAACTAATTTGAAGGACCCAAAGTCACACTCAAGTATATCATCCAAAATCCCATAGTATCAGTTTTCAGAGACTTGAGGATGTATGTCACTTCTAGATGAAACATTAGTCACGTAAAATACTGCAGTTATCCCAGAATCACAAGTTTTCTTCGTGTCATCCAACTTTTCGATGGGAAATTTATGACCATTGCACCACATAGCCTTGTGGTGTTTCACCTGCAATATGTCAAACATGTAAAAATTATTGCATCGCCAGTTGATAAACATGTTTATTCTTGGTCAAATGTATGCAAAAAACATGATATATATATACATCATTACAATTGAAAAAAAATTAAATAATATGGGTGATTAATATATTTATACGTACCTGTTTATCTCTCAAACCATATGCCAAATCAATTTCCCTTGGTGTAACATTGGAATCTCCATTACGATGAGCTTCTTTAACCAATGAAGCCACACCTTCCAATGTTAATGCGTGACCAGATTGTTGACATCATTCAATCCATACCATCATCCAATCAATATTGTTTGCGACATACAAATGTAGTGCATCCCACTCTCGAGCAACTGTAGAAAAAATGACTATAAATTTACAACTGATGTATATTGAAGATTAAGAATTAATTAAATACAATATATATAAAAACCAAATGTAAAATGTATTCAGATTAATGTCCATGAACATCCAATAATTACCTCTCACTTTCCTCAATCTACCTTTCCCCATCAGGTACTCCCCTTCGAATTTGTTAATGGATTTGGGATCCCAAATGCAATCTACATGGATCTTTGCCGCAAACTTAGGAAGATATTCAGTAATGTACACCATAGTCTGGTATACCATATATCCCTCCACCATAGAACCCTCAGGATGTGCTCTTCATCGAACCAAAGCCTTAAAAAATTTCAAGTGCCTCTCAACCATCCACATTGACCTTGTGTGTACAAGTCCACACAATTCAATCTCCTCAACTTGGTGTATGAGGTAGTGTTCTTGTGCATTGAAAAATGTTGAAGGTAGACACTTTTGCATTTCACACATTAGACGAGGAATTTTTGTCTTCCAATATTTTATATCTTCTTTATGAATTTATTTAGATGACAACCATCTACAAGTGATTCAAGACGCAAATATATTAACGAGAATTAACAAAATAATATACAATATATTACATAACAAGTAAAACAAATGGCAAATATAATATCTATACAACAAATTGAACAAATAACACTACTTTACCTCATGTATTTTACAAGATCATAAATAACTTGCTTGACATTATTATCGAAGTGGTCTGGGAGAGATAGAGGTAGAACGTACTGCAACAATTATAAAATGATCTTTTCATTATTTTTCCAAAACTAGTACTAAACATAATACAATGAAAAGTACATGCAGTATACAAATATATAGAAAATATACAAGAACATGAATTACCTTAATGAAGGTATGTCAATCATGTGTTTTCATCCCTCACCCAAATTCACTTTTCTTTGTTATGAGATTGTTTATGTTCGCAGCAAATTGTGTGGGAAATCGAATTTTTCATATGACCTCTTTTATAGCATTGCTTTGCTGCTCCATTAATAACCAAGTAAGGGCACTTATATTAATTTGGTCTCCATTGCTATTTAATTGAATGACATTTTTCATTGCAAGATTGGATATCTGAATGTCACTACATATTTTGACAATTTTTTCTTTGTCATGCCTTCCATCCAATATTTTCCATAACGTCTCTATTATATTTTTTCCAATGTGCATAGTATCAAATAAATGCACAATTTGTAGTTTCTCATAGTAGGGAAACCTACTAAATTGTTTGGGATAACTTTTTAGTCCCTTTGGAAGGTGGTAATTAATGCCTTGACGACCTTCATGAAACATATAAGTTTAAAAAGTTAACAATGACAATCATCGTCAATTACAACATGAGTAAACAAAACACAATATAAAAATATAAATTCCAAACATATCATATATGATAGATAAACAATTAGATTGAATGACATTACCTTGATGATTAATTCTATTATATTCCAACTTCCATAGGCAAGGTGTAATTCTTTATGATTTTTATGTAGTCTCTTCTTTGTTTTAAGACTTGCAAGATAGTGTATAATTGGATTAAATGTGTTAATTTTTTATAATTATATATATTGAATCGATATTTTTTTAAATGCAAGATTTATACTTTAAAAAATTGAACATTATTAAAGTGCGCAAGTTGAACATTATAACATACCAGAAAAATGTGTTAGCCCTGGGGCATCATGAATTGTCCATACAAGAATTGCATGGAATTGAAATTGTCTTTGTCCTATTGGTCTAGAGATGTCATACATAGTGACACCATTCCATAACTCCAGCAACTCGTTGATAAGAGGCTTGATATATACATTCATATCTTTAACTTGGTACCTACCTAGTTGAATGAACAAAAACATTACATAATTATTATAACCATTGTACTACAATATATAATTTAATGTATATGACAATTAAATTAAAAAATACCTGGAACAATCATTGCCAACATTATGTGCTCCCTCTTTATTGATGGCCATGGAGGAATGTTATTGTTGATAACAAAAATAGGCCACACCGAGTAAATAGATCTCAGCTCTCGAAATGGATTGACACCGTCCGCTACCAATGAAACCCTGAGATTATGAGGTTCTTCTTTAAAGTGTGGCCATGTTTCCTCTATGTCCGTAAATGCAGAACTATTTGTAGGCATTCGAAGAATGTCATCTCGACTTCTATTGCGTGCATGGTAATCCATAAATTGTGCCAAGCTTTCGCACCTAAGTAATCATTGCAAACGTGGAATAATGGGAATATAACGAAGAACCTTGCGAGACACCTTTTTTGTTAGTTGATCTATTCAATATCTACTGATATGACATTCAAGGCATTCCATTGCAAATTCATTGTTGTTTATGATATATAATATGATCATTAGTACATGCATCTATTGCTTGATACTCCATTCCAATATCTTTCATAATGACAGATAATTCTCGATATGAGTGAGGTAGAATATTTGATGGTGGTAAAAATAATTTGTTAATATAAAGAATATTAATGGTACATATTTCACCTTTTATTTACTAGCGATGAAATAACATAAAAAATAGATAAAAAAAGATGACATATATGACATACCTTAACATACGTGAGATTATTATGTTGGATAATCCATTCATAACCTTCAAGTTCACCAACAACAATACAACAGAAACAAGATTTGTTTGGGAGCCTTTGTAAAGGGGACCATATGCCTTCTCAAGTATAGGTAAATCATGAACAACATCAAAGACATCTTGATCATCATGATCAGCTGCACCAATACTAAATGTGTCATGGATCAATGTATTTGTACCATCATCTTCAACTATGTTTTCTGGTGCATGATCATCTTCTTCCATAGGATCATTATCTTCAGCTTCGATATTCACACCTCCATGTTCCTCCACTTGGAAAACTATTGGCATTTTTGATGATTATGTTGTGATTGTCATCGATGGACACACACTTGCTATGAGATCACTTTTTGAATGTATGAATTATGCTCAATCAGTATTTGTTCCAAACCGGCATTATGTTGTAGTCTTTAGACTACTGGTGTTTTACAGAAAGTGTTTACCAATCTCAAGCGGTTCGAGGATCTCAAGCGGAATGGAGCAAAGGAACTAAAAGCAGCAGTTATCATTTTCCCATTCTTCATTTTTGTCAACCGATAATCTGTTTAATAATTAAATCGGTATTACTCTGAGTTACCAACCGGTAATACTTTGTGATGAGTTACCAACCGGTATATTTTTGTGATGAGTTACCATCCACCGACACTTTGACGGTGATTTTGTGTCATGTTACCAAATGTGTCTAGATACACTGAACCTAGGAACTTGCAATGTAATCCTATTGGACCGACATGAAATCAGATTCCTTTTAAGGACATCATGTCTAGGGTTTTAGGAGTTGTTAGGGTTTTTGGTGGTTGATGAGTTTTTGTATGTGCGATCTTAATAGAGAAGGTCAAGTCTGTGTGCTGTAATAGAGTGTGGTTTTACAGAAAACTAAAGTAATGCTGAAATGCATTAGCAATGAGCTATCATGGATCTAACCAAGCAGACTATGCTATTTGCTAGAACATTCACTTGTTGATTACTCACATCTTTGACAAGTCGGAAACCCTTAACCGGGTAGGCCCACAAAATCCTTTGAAAATCCTCTAACAAGGTGATTCACATCTGTGGATTTGAAATCCTCTCACAAGGTAGTCTTTAATCGAACTTATCTCCTAACAGAGATTGAGATTCCTAATAGGATCTGTTCTTGTAAAGAACATTGTATGACCTTAACCGGTCTGGTTACTATTATGCAGATAGTTACTTTTGAGTTTCAAATCACCGTGGTTTTTCCCATTTGGATTTCCACGTCAAAATCTCTTGTGTTATGGTGGTTGTGCTTATGTGGGTGAATGTCTTACTTGTTGTTTGGTTTGCATTTGAGTTAACCAGTTTGTTAGTTAAACTGTTATATCGTTTTACTGCTAAACTGTTAAAGTGTTTTAGTTCAGTATTTTCTGGTATACTAATTCATCCCCCCCCCTCTTAGTATTCATCAACATTCTTCGGGTCGTGGTAGTCCATATCATGTGCCCTAGGGTGCCCCACCTATATAAAAATGATCAACATAAATAAACAATGATCATGATCTCATTAACAAGTGATTTTTTATGTATATAAATTGTTACAACGATATAAATTTTACAAATGCAATCAATATAAACACATATTATGAACAACTTACCAATGGAAGATAATCATGCCCCCCTTCAATGTGACCATGATGCCTACAATGTTTCTCAGTTGTTGTGATCAAAATTCTTCTAGTCTTTAAGCCCTTACAATTCTTGTAGGGACAATAACATTTCCCATCACCTTTTCTTTTCAAGCTAGACCACAATCTAGCAATTGTTTCCTTATTTTGTTCTTTGCTGATATTATCTAACATGATTTTTCTTCACAGGCAAAAAAATCGGGCTATGAAAAATTCGGTCTATAACCTTCAAAAACCAAGCAAAATGATGTCGCAAGTACAGAAAACATTGTCCACACGATTTTTTATATTATTTACTTGACTAACCCTAAGGGTTTTTTTTTTACTTTTTCACTTTTCTGGTTTTCATCGGAATTCCAATGAACGTCGAGCAAGATTCCGATGATAGTTGGTTTCGTCAAAATTCCAACAAACGTCAGGCAAGATTAAAAAAAACAAATTTGACACAAATTGCCTCCTAAGATCCGACGAACGTTGAGCAAGATTTTCACGATAGTTGGTTTCGTCGGAATTCCGATGTATGTAGGGCAACATTTAAAACAAAAATTGACACAAATTGTCTCCTAAGATTCGACAAAATGAAAGAAATCTCATAGTTCGTCAGAAAATGCACCCAAATGAGTTAGTGATATGCATTGTTGTCTAGGTTTCTCAAAGCACTACAAAATATTCCCATGAGCTTCATGCTTCAAGACTCTGAATGGATAGACTACCTAGTGTTGTTCATTGGTCTAAGGAGTTGAAACCAACTGGTTTGAATCAAATTATTGAATGGATAGACATGATTGAAGATTTCAAGTCTAAAATTGCACTTAATAATGAACATTTAAATGTTGATAATGAAAATATTGAACAAGAAAGTGATGAGAATATGCAAATTGGTAATGATACTCTTTGTATAGTTGAAGAAGAATTGCATTGTCTATTGGTATTATAGATATGTTGCATTGGTTTTGTCATTGATTTCAACACTCGTCAACAATTATCCTTCTGGAGATCTTTGGTTATGTTCACCAGCAAGTTCAGTGACTTATGCACAGTCACCGGTATTTGGTTCAACAGTAGGTTATATTCTTCACCGGCACTTAGGATGACTTGTTATCATCTGAAGATCACTTCGTTATGTCGAAGACATGGTTTGACACTTGGTTTTGGTGATTTGGTTATTGGTCTAATCGAGTTGACATATTTGTTGTTACTGGAAAATTGATCTAGGTTATGGACCGGCATGCGTTATCTATTCCAGATCAACACAACACGTTATGTAGATGATTTAATCAATTGGTATTATTGATTGAGCCGACATGATGCATCACATCTTGACTTATTTGTAATTGATTTAACTGTAATATTCTTAGTGAGCCGACCTACACATTTGGTCTTAGGTTTTGGTATATATGTAAGATCTCATTTGTGAGATAATGTAATAGGTAGAGTGATAGCATATGGTTATGGTATTGTAAAATGGTATGTGTGAATATTGAAGATCATATGAGAAGACCATAGAGAAGGTTCAAGGAAGGTTTGAAGGAGATAATCAAAGCTTAACCGGTACTGAATCCAGCATTGGAATGCTACTTTGAGCAATACATTATCATTGGATTTAATCATCCAATTGTAGTCAGTGAGACTCCCATCTTGTGATTGAGCAGTGAGCTCTAAGCAGTTGGCCTTTCTGCATGTGCAGACCCCATTTGTACACACATACTATCTGCAGTAGTATCATCTGATTGTGGGTAAGGTTTCCCACCGTGGTTTTTCCCCTTATTGGGTTTCCACATACAAATATATGTGTTATGTGTTGTGGATGTTGTTTCTCTTTCTATTTCATGCATTAAGTTTCACCGGTATTGATATTAACTATTAATATGTTAACCGACATTAAGTTTGGTTTATTGGTATTATGTATCAAGTTTGATTAAGTTATAACTGGGTTGAAATTAATAGACAACTGATTCACCCCCCCCCCTCCCTCTCAGTTGCCTTCAGGTCCTAACAATTGGTATCAGAGCTAAGTCCTCTTTTTGCAAAAGTTTAGCAACTTGAGGAGATTCTATGGCAACTAACTTTTTTAGGAAGGACAGCCCAAAACTTGACAGAACTAACTATGGTATATGGAAGATCAGAATGGAGACACATCTAAATTGCATTAGAAAAGACATATGGGATGTTACAAAGAATGGATATGTTGGTCCTACATAGAGTCAACCTAATCCACCTACATTGGGTAAGGATCAAGAGAATGATTGCAAAGCAAGAGAAGCAAGAGAAGCACTTTTGAGCGTCTTGTCAGATCAGCAAATCATGGGATTATCAGACCAATCTACTGCTAAAGCTATTTGGGATAAATTGGAAACATTGAATGAAGGAGATACCACTATCAAAATCACAAAACTGGAATGCTTCCGGGTCAGGTATGAAAATCTGAAAATGGAAGAAGATGAAAGAATTTTTGCTTTTATGGAAAGGGTTAATGAAATTTTTTTGGGAATACAATGTTGTGGAGGTTCCTTAAGTGAAGATGAAATTGTTTCTAAATTTTTGAGAGCATTGCCACCGACATACAAAATGAAAGTAATTACCATTAATGAGTTGAGAACAATGCCTAATACATCAGTATCTAGAGATACCTTGGTTGGAAAACTTTCAGCATTTGAGCTTGAGGAATTTGGTCTTGTTGCTACAATTAAGATAGATTTAGCATTCAAAGCATCATCATCTACAACATATTCATCATCAGCTGATAAATATGATTGGAAAACACTTTATGCAAGAGAACTTGAAGACATCAGGAAGGAAAATGAAAAACTTGAAGAACTTGAAGCACTATTTGCAAGGAAAATACCTAAAGGTCCTATTGGAAGTAAGTATGAAGGTAAAGCACCCTTTAAATGTTTTAACTGTGATAAAGTTGGTTGTATGGCATCTAGATGTCCTGATAGACATGCAAGATTGAGAGAAGAAGCCAAAAGAGCATATAAGCCTAGCCCTGAATATCAAAGATAAAGATTTAAGAAGAATAGAGACAAATCATGTTACTATGTTGATGAAGGAGTTACTGATGATTCTGATGAAGAACCGACTGACAATGGGTGGGCTTTTGTTGCAATAACAGAAGATCAACCAGCACCTACTGTTCCATCAGTAGAGAAGGCCCTGGCAGCTAAAATTGAAGAAAAGGATGAATGGATTATAGATTTCGGATGTTCACATCATATGACTGGTGATAAAAGTAAATTCTTATCTTTTCAAAAATATAATGGAGGTCTAGTAAGATTTGGAGATGACAAAGCTTGTTTGATCAGAGGAAAAGGCACTATATATTTTGACGATAAGCACAATACTGACAATGTTTATTATGTTCAAGGTTTGAAGCATAATCTTTTGAGTGTTGGTCAATTAGTTGAAAAGGGATTTCAGCTACAATTCAAGAATGGTAAATACAAAATCATGAACAGAACTAGTTTGGAGATTGCAATCGGTAATCAGACAGTTGGTTATGGCATAAAAGACTCTAACATGTGAATTTTGATTGCATTTTGAAGATTAGTTCATCTAAGGCAGTAAGGGATTTACCTAAGATTGTAAAACCTCATAATCCGGTGTGTAAGGAATGTCAAATGGGAAAGTAAGTTAGAACAACTTTCAAGAGTATTTCTGAGAAAACAAATGATGTTCTTGATTTAATTCATACTGACTTATGTGGTCCGGCAAAAACAAGAAGTCTACAGGGAGATAGATACTTTATGCTAATTATTTATGATTATTCTAGAATGTGTTGGGTTACTATTCTTAGGGAGAAATCAGAAGCTTTTGGGAAATTCAAATTGTTCAAGGCACTTGTAGAGAATGAAACTGGTAAGAAAATCAAATGTTTAACATCAAATCAAGGAGGTGAATTTACATCTAAGGAGTTCAATACATTTTGTGAAGTGAATGGAATTAGAAGACAACTATCAGCACCCCAGACACCTCAGCAAAATGGAGTTGTAGAAAGGAAGAACAAAAATATTCTGGATGCAGTTAGAAGCATGATATCAGAAGCAAATATACCTCATGTGTATTGGAGAGAAACAGTGAATACAGTGGTTTACACTTTCAATAGAGTTCATATCAAAGGTGAAACCCTTAAGACATCCTATGAATTATGGTTTGGCAAAATTCCTACTCTTAAGTACTTCAGAATATTTGAAAGCAAATGTTACATTAGGAGAGATGAGTATATTGGTAAATTTGATCCTAGAAGTGATGAAGGTATATTTCTTGGTTATTCATCTAAGAGAAAAGCATATAGATGTTTTAATAAAAGATTACAGAAAATCATTGAGAGTGCAAATGTGAAGATAGATGAACACTTTAGAGGAAATTCAAGGTCTATGGATTCTGAACTGACAGTTGAGATAATCACAAATGAACCTATACAAAGTGCACTGGTACAGAATGTTGATCCAATCACACTAGCATCATCAGATATTTCCACAGTGACTGAAGAACAACAACAAGTGAACACACCCAAGTATGTAAGACTGAATCACTCTGAAAGTCAGATAATTGGGAATAAGTATCAAGACAAGAGGAAGACTGGCAAATGAAGAGGTATGTTTAATTTCTCAAATTGAACCAGCATCTATCATTGAGGCATGTGAAGATAAACATTGGATTAAAGCTATGGAAGATGAATTGGAACAAATTGAAAAGAACAATACATGGACATTGCCATTGGTTCCCCGACCTAAAGATAAAAATGTAATTGGAACTAAATGGGTATTCAGAAATAAACTTAATGAAGATGGTAAGGTAATTAGAAACAAAGAAAGATTAGTGTGTAAAGGATATTCACAGAAAGAGAGAATTGATTACAATGAAACCTTTGCACCGGTAGCTAGAATTGAGGCAGTCAAATTATTTCTTGCATTTGCAGCACACAAGAACTATAAAGTATATCAAATGGATGTTAAATGTGCATTTCTGAATGGTGATCTTGAAGAAAAAGTTTGCATTGAACAACCTGGTCGATTTTCATTGACAAATGATAAAGATATGGTTTGCAAATTAAGGAAAGCTTTATATGGATTGAAGCAAGCTCCCAGAGCTTGGTATGCTAGATTGGACAAATATCTTTTGAAGCTTGGTTACACTAAAGGTAATGCTAACATCAACTTATATTTCAAAGTGACTAATGGAGACACCTTGGTTATTGAAGTTTTTGTTGATGACATCATTTTTGGAGGAGAAGATGGATTGTGTAAAGATTGTTCTAATAAGATGTAGGAAGAATTTGAAATGTCTATGATTGGGGAGATAAAATTCTTTTTAGGATTGCAGATTTCACAGACTGATAAAGGTATATTCATATGTCAATCAAAGTACTTAAAAGAATTACTGAAGAAATTTGGTATAGAAAACTCTAAGTCGGTAAGTACTCCTATGACTACAACTGATAAACTATCATTGAAGGATGACTCGGTTCATGTTAATCCGACAAGATACAAATCTATGATTGGAGGTTTACTGTATTTGACACAAACAAGACTTGATATAATGAATTTAGTGTGTATTGTTTCAATATTTCAGAGTAATCCTAGAGAAAATCATGAATCGGCAGTGAAAAGGATTTTCTGGTATTTACAAGGCACAATAAATCTTGGTTTATGGTATCCTAAAGATGAAAAATTTGATTTATGTGCATACACCGATGCTAACTGGGTAGGAGATGTAGATGATAGAAAGAACACCACTGGTAGGGCATTCTTTCTTGGTAGCAAATTGATTTTATGGTTGAGCAAGAAACAGAGTTGTACATCATTATCAACAACAGAATCAGAATATGTTGCAGCAGCAACTAATTGTACTCAGGTATTATGGATTAAGAAAATGTTGAAGGACATAAAGGTAAAATGTGAAGAACCTATAATAATCTATTGTGATAATTCAACAACAATTGATATATCTAAGAATCTGGTATTTCACTCTAAAACTAAACATGTTTCTATCAAATACAATTTTTTGAAAGAGAATGTTGAAGCAAAAGAAGTGAGATTGGTTTATGTGAATACTAAAGAGCAGATTGCAAATATCTTTACTAAGCCTTTGCCTAAGGAAACTTTTGAATATCTCATAGAGCAGCTTGGGGTTATACCCTCACCGGTAGAGACTTAGATAGTTGATGCTTGGCATCAAACCGGCAGAATTCATAGAGAAACATTTTTTCAGGCTTTGATGGAGGAGAGCTACTTCTCAAGGAGAGTAGTTGGTATTTGTAATTGGTTCTATGAACTGGTTGTGTCTGGTATTTGTATTGCTTTGGCATTTGATGTCAAAGGGGGAGAGATATCTATGGAAAAACATTAAAACATTATCCTTTGGGGGGAGATTATTTATTGGGGGAGAGATTTTTACTCTCTGCATTTGTATTTTTTATTTATGGTATTGATCTATTCTGGAGATTGTTGGTTTTTGGTTTTTGGCACTTAGATGGTTTTTCCATCTTGTGTTGCCATCAATGCCAAAGGGGCAGATTGTTGGTATTATGGATATGTTGCATTGGTTTTGTCATTCATGTCAACACTTATCAACACTTATCCTTCTGGAGATCTTTGGTTATGTTCACCAGCAAGTTCAGTGACTTATGCACAGTCACCGGTATTTAGTTCACCGACAGGTTATATTGTTCATCGGCACTTAGGATGGCTTGTTATCATCTAAAGATCACTTGATTATGTCAAAGACATGGTTTGACACTTGATTTTGGTGATTTGGTTATTGGTCTAATCGAGTTGACATATTTATTGTTACCGGCAAATTGATCTAGGTTATGGACCGGCATGCGTTATCTATTCCAGATCAGCACGACATGTTATGAAGATGATTTAATCAATTGGTATTGTTGATTGAGCCGACATGATGCATCACATCTTGACTTATTTGTAATTGATTTAACTGTAATATTCTTAGTGAGCCGACCTGCACATTTGGTCTTAGGTTTTGGTATATATGTAAGATCTCATTTGTGAGATAATGTAATAGGTAGAGTGACAGTATATGGTTATGGTATTGTAACATGGTATGTGTGAATATTGAAGATCATATGAGCAGACCATAGAGAAGGTTCAAGGAAGGTTTGAAGGAGATAATCAGAGCTTAACTGGTACTGAATCCAGCATTGCAGATGCTACTTTGAGCAGTACATTATCATTGGATTTAATCATCCAATTGTAGTCAGTGAGACTCCCATCTTGTGATTGAGCGGTGAGCTCTATGTAGCTGGCCTTTCTGCATCTGTAGACCCCATTTTTACACACATATTATCTGCAATAGTATCATCTGATTGTGGGTAAGGTTTCCCACCATGGTTTTTCCCCTTACATGGTTTCCACGTACAAATCTTTGTGTTATGTGTTGTGGATGTTGTTTCTCTTTCTATTTCATGTATTAAGTTTCACCGGTATTGATATTAACTGTTAACCGGCATTAAGTTTGGTTTACTGGTATTATGTATCAAGTTTGATTAAGTTATAATTGGGTTGAAATTAATAGACAACTAATTCACTCCCCCCCTCTCAGTTACCTTTAGGTCCTAACATTGTCAACTTGATTGGGAGAGTGATTATGAACAACAGGTATATTAAAAGCATGCTCATGAAAATGAATTTCATGACAACCCTAATGTGAATGAACATCTACAAGGCTAGCGCTTTCTTCCAGTTGGTGACCATGATTTTGAGAAGGTTGTTGGAGACTCAATCTCCCATATTAAGATAAACACATGTTCCTGTGAATCCACTGAGTTTTCAGGTTGCAAGGATGATAGTGAAGCTAGAGAAGCCAGTGAATTTCAAGAGGATGATGCTTGCAGTTCTTGTGATGACTTGGAGGAAAGACCTATGGGACATATGGATGAAGAGGAAACATGTTCAATCAACAGTGAGGGAATCTCAAAATTGTTAGCAGCTGAGTATCAAAGGTATGCATGTGGAAAGAGTGATGAATCTATGTACCCTACCGACATAAGTTTGACAGTGAGGTAGTCCATTATGATTCCAAGTGTAGTGCACCTATTGTCTATCTTCCTCCTATGCTTGAACCAGTTAATGTGCAGGATGATGTAAAGAATGAATGCATAGGACCTTTTGAATATGATTATGATTTAAATATTGATAATGAAGATATGCACGCTGATGAAAAATTAGATTCATATTTTTATGATATGTGGGCAATTGAGAATGGTGATGATCCTGAAAAGAGTGATGATGAATTCAATTTATTCAATATGTGTGAGGTCTCAGCCCAATGCATTGGTTCCTATCATGATGAATCAAAGGTGCACACTCATGTTGAATCATGGATGAGAACTGATAGTTGTTTATCATGCATTCAAGTTGTTGATGCAAACAAAACTGAATGGGACTCAAAGTTTCAAGATGATAGTCATGGTTAGCATTTAGGACTGCAGTTACCTAAGAGGATCATGAATGATCCTTTTTATTCTCTTGATAAAATTTTGCATAATGTGTATGGTGTGAGGATGAGTTCTTTTGAAAATTCCCTTTTTGATGAGCAAACTAATGATTTGAATGATGCCTATGTTCTCAACTATGTGCCAGATAGTGTGTTTTTTCCTTTTTAGCTGAATGATGTTTTCATGATGCGTGACAATGATTTGCACCATAAAGACTATTATGAGAAGCATGAGAGTGTGTTGTTTGAAAGGCATAACACATCTATGTCACACAGTAATCAGAATTTTTAGTTTTTGCACGAGCCTCAAATGTTTGATAATGATTAGTGCACTTATGGTATTCAGTATGGTGGTTGGATGGAAAACTTTAACATGCTTAGAATAGGCCTATCCTTTTTTATAGCCTTGGGCCATCACATGTGGTTTGAAGGTTCAAACCACAGTAGTTTGGGGCAGAGAAAACCTTTTTTGACTCTACCTCCAATGGAGTAGGAACCTTCTCTTCTCCCCATAGATCTAGGATCTTGCCTTGCTCGGGTTCAAAATTTTGTTTTTTCACACTCAGAATCCCCCCTGAAGGATAACATGTTGTGTTGTATTACAAATTTAGAAGATAACTAATCAAAGAACAACGTGTTAGTTACACATGAAGTTATCAAGGGAAAGAATTAGATAAGCTACTAGGGTAGGTAACCAGACGAGAATGACTTTGGCCATTGAGTTGGAGATGCATTGGGTGATCTTCTCTGATCCAAATAAGTTATAGGTGGTGTTATTCGCACAAATGTTATAGGGGTAGTGCATAATATGTAGGTTATCACTATTTACTACATGGCGATAGGTGACAAGATAGGTGCACAACATGTAGGCTATCATACTATGCTAGGAAACAAGGGGCGCATAACACAAGGGTTATGCTAGGGGTGTCAATAACTTGATGGGTTATTTTCCACAACAATGGCAAAATGGAAGGCCATCCCCCGCTATCACGTAGGATAGATTAGGAGGTGTAAGGCATGCCGCGAGGGAATACAAGAGCTAAGCAGGTGGTTGACCCTACCATCCCATGAGGTTCACAAGGACACATACATATGTTGTGGGATAGCAAGGAAATAAGGAAGTTCATTCCCTCCACTATCTTGCAAGGTACAGAGAGGTACAGATGAAGGGTCATGGGATAGTGAGAAAGATGTCCATCCCTGCCACCCCGCAAGAGTCCTAGAAGGAAAGGGAGTGACTTGAAGGTTAGAGAGGCATGAAAGGTATCCTTCCCTACCACCCCGCAGTTTGAGGTGAACCATACAAGGGGTCCCACGGGTAAGGGCATGCACAAGAAAGGTGCAACATGGGGTTTTCCCCACCATCCCATAGGTGGTTAGGGAGATAAAATGCATGGTGTGGGGTAAGTATGGATGAATGGGGGAAGTGTTGGATATTGTTGCTGCTAGGATATGTTGTTGTCATTGATGTCAATATATTCCTGCTCCAATGATTGTTGATTGGTTCTTTGGGATTATGGTTTGGTGTATGGAGTTTTTCTTGTATCATTATATTCTTATATATTGGTTTTTGTCATCTAGGAAGCTTAATTGATCATATCAGATGATCCGGTTTTGCAGTTTGTTTATCTGATCAAAGCTTTGCAAAGTTCATTATTTCCTCTGGTATATTCTGGTGTGATCAAATCTTGAGTTGAGTTTTTGCAATATTGTTTTGGATGGTCTTGTGTATCTTCATTTCAAATGGTTCATGATTTGGTCCTCCACAAGTTATCTTTTCTCGTGACAGTTGATGTTGTTTGAGTATTCTTGAGGTTCATATGTTGATCAATGAAGATTTAATAAGTGGTGTTGCTGCAGTTGTTTCTGATGGTTCTAATGTGCTTGTTGGTGTTTACTAAGCATGTCCTATTTGTCTTGACGATCTGCATTGATCATTGTGCGAATTTTTGGTGATTTTGTTGAACTGGTGATGTTCTTCGTGTTATACGATTTTCTTGGAGGTGTAGCGTGTTACGGTTGATATTGGCATGATTTTCGGTGGTGTTATGTGTTTGGAGATTTGGTTTAGGACCATGTAAATCATTGTATTGGTCTGGTGGTCAATCTTTGTATCATGTGATGTAATTTATTATTGTGAGTTGAAGGTTTAGCCGACCTTGTTGTCAATGTTGATGAATTGTATAAATAGGTGATATTGTCAAGTAATTTAAGAATCAAGGTTGTTTCTTCATTATCAGAGATTGGTGTATGTGAAATTGAGTGATTCATCCTTCGGTATTGTGATTGAGCAGAGTTTGGTGTTGCAGAGAAAATATTGTGCTTAACCAAAATTGTCATCAAGCATTTTGAGATTCTATTATTGCAGTTCATTCCTTCTGAATTGTAGTCCGAATATTTTTATAAGTCAGTGAGACTTCCTTGAGGGTTGTAGACTTTTGGGTCATTATATTTTGAGCAGTGAGCTCTAGGCAGTGTGCTTGAATGCATGTGCATTCCCCATTATAATATTTTCACATACGACTGCAAAGTATCATCTTATTGTAGGTAGGTTCCTACCATGGTTTTTCCCTTAATTGAGTTTTCCATGTCAAAATCTTTGTGTTGTGTTATCATCTTGTTTATCTTTGTTATTGTTGCAGTTTATTAGATCTATTTGTGTGATTAAGTTTATTGATCCAGTGAAAACTGATTCACCCCCCCTCTCTCGGTTTTCCCTCATTATTGTTGCCAACAATCGGTATCAGAACTAAATCCTCCAAAAGAATCTTAACTGCTTGAGGAGATCTGAGATGGAAACTGGAAGTGGAAGTGTTATCTTTAAGAAGGAGAGTCGGAGATTTCATGGTAGTAACTATGCTATATGTAAGAACCGAATGGAAGTGCACTTGAGATGTCTTGGAGAAGATTACTGGAAGATTACAAAGAATGCCTATTATGCTCCTTTGAATGGACCGGTTACTGCTGATGAGATCAAGGAAGATGAACATAACATTAGAGTGAAGGAAGCATTGTCGAGCTCCTTGACTAATTCAAAAATGACAAATGTAATAGGACTTCAAACCGCACATCAGATCTGGGAGAAGCTTGAGACCCTGTATGAAGGAGATAAACAAGTGAAAGTTGCTAAGTTGTAGAGTTTGAAAGGAAAATATGAGATGTTGAAGATGGGAGAAGATGAGAACATAAATAATTTTATGGCTAAGGTGAATGATCTTGTCCTAGGTATCAGATGTGTTGGTGGAACCCTTGAAGAAGATGAAATTGTTGCTAAGGTGTTGAGATCTTTGCCTCCTACTTATAAACATAAGGTAGTTTCTATTGATGAGATCCGAAGTGTGACTACTGTGACAAGAGATATGTTGATTGGAAAGATCGCTTCTTTTGAGCTGAGTGAATTTGGTGAATCACATGGAAAGTCTGAGACAACATTTAGAGCATCTACATCAGGAAAACAAAAGTATGAACCTCAAGAATGCAAAATATCCAGATATGAAAGAGAAAGGAGAGAGATGGAAGAGAAAGAAAGAGAACTAGATGAGCTTGAAGTATTGATTGCCCAGAGATTGCCTAAAGGAGTTGGTAATTATGATGAAAAATTGCCCTTGAAATGTTTCTCTTGCAATAAGGTAGGACATTTTGCTTCTAGGTTCCCGGAGAGAATGGCTAAGTATGATAGGCATGATAAATTTGATAAGCATGACAAAAATGATAGATATGAGAAGCATGAGAAGTATGATAAGCCTTACAAGTCTAACCGGAAGTATAATAATCAGAAGAACTACTATTATGATGTTGATGAAGGTGTTACAAATGAAGAATCAGAAGAAGATAAAGTTGTGTTTGTTGCCATTAAAGAAGATGACCGGTACCTGTTGATCCCACTACCTGGACTATCGAGGAAAAAGATTTAGCTGCGAAAGTTGAAGAAAGAGATGAATGGGTAGTAGACAGTGGTTTTTCACATCATATGACTAGTGATGAAAGCAAATTTATGAGTATAGAAAAGTATGATGGTGGAATAGTGAGATTTGGAGATGACAAAGCCTGTGTGATATGTGGTAGAGGTTCTATTTCTTTTGATGGTAAGCATAATACTGATGATGTCTTGTATGTTGAAGATTTAAAGCATAATATTTTGAGTGTTGGATAGATGGTTGATAAAGGTTATGATTTACAATTCAAGAATGGTAAATGTAAGATCCTAAATGCCTCTGGTATAGAGATTGCATCTGGAACTAAGAATGAAGGTAATATTTTTCATTTGAATGCTGGTGAGAAAAGTTGCTTGATTTCTCAGATTGATGAATGTTGGTTGTGGCATAGGAGAATGTGTCATGTTAACTTTGATTCTATGATTACAATTAGTTATATTCAATTTGTTAGAGATCTTCCCAAGATTGTTAAGTCTGCTAATCTGGTATGTAAGGAATGTCAATTGGGTAAGAAAACAAGAATTTCTTTCAAGAGAAAATAGTATACATCCGATGAATCGCTACACCTTGTGAATACTGACCTGTGTGGACCTATAAATGTTAGAAGTGTGTAGGATGACAGATATTTTATGTTTCTAATTGATGATTATTCTATGATGATGTGGGTTGTCTTTTTGAATGAGAAATCTAAAGCATTAGACAAGTTCAAGATATTCAAAGTAAAGGTTGACACTGAGTCAGGATTGAAGGTGAAATGTCTGAGATATGATAGAGGTGGAGAATTCTATTTTGGTGGATTTAATTCATTCTATGAGAAGCATGGGATCAGAAGAAAATTATCTGCTCCAAGAACCCCTCAACAGAATGGAGTTGTTGAAAGAAATAACAAGACTGTCTTGGATGCTGCAAGGGCTATGTTGATTGAAGGAAATGTTTTGAAGATCTATTGGAGAGAAGTTATTAGCACTGTTGTTTACACATGACAATGTAATTTGGATAATTCCATATCCAATAAAATTCTTAACCCATAGGTTGCAGTGATATGATTCTTCATCTTTCTTTAATACTTGCGAAGATAGGGAGTGTGTGGGGGAAAGGCAGAGTAAATCGGTCACATGGAGAAAAAGTCCCAAGACGGGTAGTAAACCTTGAGGGAGCCGCATTAGATTGTGGCATGTGCCCTTGGCACGGTAAATCTTCCATCTTGTAAGGTTTAGCGGAATACGGAAGAGGAGCCTCATGCAATATATGGGAAGTAAATCATACAACAAATTAACAATCTATTCATCTTAATTGAAAATATTTTAACATTTCATTATTGGCAAAATTAAATGATTGATAGGTACGCATAATATTAGTTATGGTTGGATAATATGGAAAAAAGTCATTTTGTATAAAGGTTGAGCTCCTATTTCTAAATCCTAAAATTATTGCTAATTTATTTTTTTAGGGTGAATTTAGGAAGGGGTCATTACAAGTGGTATTTATGTACATGCTTATTCTTTAAAGTCTATTTATGTGAATTCTTATGTATGTGCTTAATGCCTTGCTCATATTTATGTGCTTTACATGTATACTTCATACTACATGTGTATTCATTTGAATGCTTATTTCCTTAAGTATATTCATGTGTATGCTCTATATGTGTATACTTTATGTTTTATGTGTGTGCTTCTTGCCTTAAGAAATGTATGCTTCATACCTTAAGTGTATTCCCATGTCTTATGTATATTTCTCTCAAATGTATGTTTCATGTACTCCTTAGTTTGCAAATATTTATGTGTTTTCTATATGTCTAATGTGCCTTCAGTATGATAGCTCCATCATATATGTGTACTTTCCTCATGTATTCTTGTATTGTATATGTATGCTTTATGTCTTGAATATACTTTGTATCATGATTGATATATTATATGTGCATTTTATGTATGCCTTTCTCAAAAGCTTCATATCTCAAGCACATTTACTTCATGACTGATGTGTTTTCAGAGTGCTACTCCATGTGCATATATGTTTGTACCTTATGTGTATTTGCGTATTACTTCATGTTTGACATATATGATTCATGTTTTTTGTGTATTACACCTTATGCATATCCATGTGTATGACTCATGTCTTGTGTTTCATGTGCATAGTTCATGCTTTATGCTCTACATGTATTCTTCATGGCATAAGTGTATTCATGAGCATACACTACATTTATGCTTCATGCTTCGAGTGTATCCATTTGTATGCCTCGTGACTTAAGTGAATTCAAGTGTATATTCATGCTTTATGTGCCACATATATTCACATATATGCTTTATAACTTACGTGAATACATGTGTTATGTGACAAGTGAATCCATGTGCTATGTATATGCTTTATCCCTTGAGTGTGTTCATATGTGTACTTCATGTTTTCTGTATCACATGTATATGATCCATGCCTTACATGTATTCAAGTGTGTAATTCATGCTTTGCAAATATTCATGTGAATGATTCATGTTTTCAAGTGTGTGATTCATGCCTCATGTGAATTAATGTGTTTAATTCATGTCTTACATGTATTTATGTGTATGATCCATTATTTATGTATGTTCATGTGTATACTTCATGCTTCAAGTGTATTCAACTGTATACCTCATGTTTCAAGTATATGCTCCATGCCTCAAGTGTATTCATTTGTATGCTTCATGCTTCAAATATATTCTTTTATATGCTTTATAAGTATCATTCATACTCTATGCTTTGTAACTTAAATAAACTCATGGGTATTCTATGTGTATGCTTCATGACTTATGCGAATTCATTACAAGCCGTAAGTATATTCAGGTGTATACTTTATGTTGTATGCATCACGTATGTATTTATGACTCTTGACTAATGTGTATTCAAATGCTTTTCACCCTATGTGTATCAAGTGCTTACTTCATATACAAATAATAATCCTCTTGTCAAGTCCACCTAATTGAATCCTTACTACCCAAGTAAAATGCAGTTTGGTATGTGACCACTACTCTATAATCTTTCTAAATTTGGGGAACCAAGCTAAAAGGAGAAACTCAAGATGATTTCGGTTGTGAGGGACACATTTATAAGATCAGGAAACAAGTTAGTGAATAGATAAGAATCATTAAAGTTTGGAAAATCTCAACTTGAAATATCTCCATAAAATACGTAAGGTGTGTGGGAAAACATACTCAAAGAACATTTCAAGGATGTCACCTTCTAGTCAAAATTGAGAGACATTGAGGGCAGTGTGCATACCATCTACAAAATAAATATGAGGGAGGAATAAGAGGAAGTTATGAACTTTGCAAATCCCTAACTTTAGATTACCTTGTCAAAAGTTAAAGCTCAAATGGTAAGGTAATCACAAAAAGAACAAAGGATTACTAAACTTCAAGGGGTAGTGTCGGAGCCCTCGTACCAAAAAGGATTTAATTAAAATCATTGCTTGAGGACAACCAATTTTGGGAGGGGAGGACTGTCATGACCCCAATTCGAAACCCTAATCATGTCAACTAAGAATCTCAATTTTGTGAAGTCTATGGAGAGACAAAATTGTAATAATGAATAAAAAGATCGTACAACAATCAGATAAGCGTTGCATGGTATCTAGAGAGTTGAAGTAATAAGCCAATATTAAAGGAGTCACTAAGCAAAAGAGAACTCAATCAATCAAGAAAGTACCATTGGTAACTAAAGAAGACACGTGTAACATTAAGACATAAGACATAGATAACATCTCCAATAGAGAAATTGTTGATAAGCGATCAACAATAAAACATCAACTAATGGAAACTAAAAATAATCAAAGAAGAGGCATTTGATTTCACTCCAACCAGATCATCAATTCAAAAATTTATTTTTCTCTTATCCTTAACTAGATTGGCTCATCTAGAGAAGATTCTACATGGGAGGGGGAAGAGATTATGTCCCATCCAAATCTTAATTTTCTTGAGGACAAGCAAATTCGAGAGGGGTGAACTATCACGAACCATACCTAATCTATGTTTAATAAAAACCAAATATAATAGGAATCATAAATTGCTCAAATCCTAATCTATAATTCTTTAGTGTGCATTCATACTTACGTTTGATGTCCCTATTTTGTTATATCTCCTCACAATTTATTTATAAGAATTATCTTGATTATATTTAATCAATATACAAATAAATATTATACACTAATACATATTATACAAATGAATATTAACTAACCAAAGTAAATATTAACCAAAGTGAATGCTAACCAAAAATGAATCAAAAGCTAATTTTTTGATAGGCAATTCCCTGTGGGGTTGCACCCCCACCGGAATTGTCTCACACCACAAAATCATCACTTTCCCATAGCCGCCGAATTTTTTTTCGAAAGGCTTTCTGCGACAGCTCCTACAACACATGGTTAGGGTTTATATTCCATCTGTGGTGGACATTGATGTGGTTGCCTGCATGCGGGTTGCGTATCCATCTAGAGGTGTATTGCTGGCAAAGACCGCTAGTAATTAGAAGCAAGCAAATAAATTTGTAGCTGAGGGGATCATTCCCCGTCCTCCACGTTCGTTGGAGGTAGAGCATGCAAGTCGGTGGTGGCAACTGGGAATCTCAATAGTTTTATCTGCTTCTAATATAGTATTGCTTCCATTCATCTTTTCACTCACAGAGCAGAGAAGAGAGGAAGTCGTTTGTGTTTTCATGGCAAGTGCAGCCGCATGGGCCCTCTCTCACCCTTTTACCTGTAAGGCAAGCTTCCATTGCTATGCACAACGTGCAAAACCCTATTCTCTAAACATTGAATGGTGTAGCCACAAGCGAAGGGGATCATGGACCCTTTCCTTTTCTCTTACTAAACCTACAAACACATAGGAAAAGGAGGAGGCAGTGCCCTCTCCACTACGCCTGCAAAAAGATAACACCCATTTTACTACTATAATCATTGCTATTCATATACTCTCTTGTGTTTTTATGTTTTCACTTTCGAGAGGCATCCCAAAAATAGAAATAAGTGTGACTTCTAATAAGGGCCTCCTTGGAACTATAGTCCTTTATTTATGTGGAGAGATCTTTAAAAGAGTTTTATGAAGCGACGAGATTGAGTCCTACATTACAAAACATACAATTTCAGTCCTCTTTTATTTGAATGATGTTTGTGCTCAAATGTTGTTTTTCTTAATTTAAACTCTTTATAATTATGTCTAAAAAATTGAAATAAATCACTAAATATCATGTGAAATATCCTCATATGTGTTCTTGTGCATGTGTGCACACATCATTTGGCATTTCTTCATTCTCATGATGTGTCATGATGCCTGAATCGTCGTTGTTTTTGAGAATTCGAGTGCATGGTTTTTAATAAGAATTTTTGGTCTTAAGCAATGATGGAGGGTGGACAGGTGAAGTATTTATGAAGGAAAATAAACTATCCCTAAATTTTAGCTAGGCTAATCCACTAAGATGCATGCACTTAAGTATAAATTAACTTAGATTAAATATGTGGTAGCCGAATATGATAAATCAGATAATTGCAATTGCTATTTTGGGGAAGTAAATGAGGAGGAGAGATTTACTTAGTTCTTGGAATGATTGATGCCACATAAGCCTGCTAATGCACTAAAATCAGAATGCCTCGAGACTAGAAATGTTAGTCTCTACCTGTCCTTTACATGTTGCTTTCTGATTTTCCTGATCCTCTATTGTCTGCTCTGTTGTAAAGACTATTGGTATTTAAAATTACCTCTAGAGGGTTGCTGGATCATAAAGGGGATGTGGTCTCCCACGTTAGCCTCCAGAAAAGGTTGGCTTTACGGTCAGATTAAGGTTTAGTAAGTTGCAAGCAAGCATGCAAATGTCCTACACGATGATCATGCAGATTCGAATTCATCATTATGCACAAAATTGAAGTAATTTGTTATTAATTGCTCCTTGAATGCTCTAAGAATGTTAATGAGCTTGACTGAGAGAGGGTGTAAGATGAATGGAATTTAATGCTTTTAAATACAAGTGCATAGCAATAATCATGCAAACATGTATTAAATCAGATCAGGGCAAAAAAGGAAAAGGTAAGAGTTGGTCCAAATTTGGATTTTGGAAATCAGGGGTCAGATCTGCAGGCATAGGATTGATCATGGGTTTGTAGGATTGACCCAGGGCAGGGGAATGGTAGGATCTAGGCAGGGAATAAATGCTCAAGCATGGGGTAAATAAAGGTGTGTGGATGCTAATAAAATAAGAATGAAATGGATAGGAACGAGAGATGGAATCAATGTGTACAGGATTGAGGAATGAGCTAAATATTACACAAGATTGTTTCATTTGTTGATATGTTATTGCATTAAGATACTTTCTTAAGATGGGCTCAAAATAAATGGGAATAGGCATGGGTATGCAAATTCAGCATTATAGTATTTAATAGTTGAAAATAAATAAAATAGACTCTTCTGAATTAGTTAGGGTACATAAATACAATAAAGAAATAGCGATCAGATTACTCTAACTTAAGGAGCTGAGTGTAGATACTAGACACACCATACAAACACATTAAAAAAATGGGCAAAGAGGATTATAGTACTGAGCTTTGTTTGTGATAGGAAGATATTTGGCTTTGACTTGCACTTAGTGATCCAACTTTGAACTCCGCTTTTAGATGTGAAACCATGAAGATTGGACAGATTGATAAATGAACTATGCTCTATCTCGTTCAATCCCACACCTACAGTTTTGGTCTATGTGGCTATGTTTTTTACCCTTTTTCTGTGTTATTTACCTTGGTTGATGACCTTAAAATCTGTATTTCTGATCTTTAGAATTTTGTTCATCTATGATACTTGAAATGTGTGGTCCCTGGAAACATCATTATAACTTGCTGAGCTAGGAGAGGAAGGTGACCAACTTCCCAGCTTTTGCTTTAGTCAATCCTTGGATTGATTTAATGATTTTGATCAAGTTGGAAGACATGCCAAGGAGAAAATGGAAAAGTCAATCTTTCCTTATGGTTTTTGATGTTGATGCAATGCTCTCTTGTCATGCCTCCCACCATAAGAAAATAATAATAATATAAATATAAAATAATAAATATAACAGATCACCCTTATAATCAATACAAGTTATGAATAAAGAAAGCAAAAAAATAATAATCATTATGAGATGCGTTTTTCCTTGAGAGATATTAATTATCATTTATCCTTAGCGGTGATAATTATTGTATGCTAAGCAGCAACCCCTTTTTATCCATAACAACAGTGATCAAGAAAGGGCAGTGATTACAAAGTGATAGGGCAGTGATTGCATAAGTTGTATCTTTTCAAGACTAAGGGTTGTAACCCTTCCCACCTTGGAGGGTATAAAAGGAGGAAGCTTCATTTGAGGAAGGCATCAAGTGAGAATTGGAAAACAAAAGGGAAATAAAGGTATAAGGCAAAAGTAATATTTTGTTCTGCAATTATATTTTTTGAGATAAGTTTGAATATAATATTAGATTATGAATTAATAGATTTGTAGATGTACTTTGCAGAAATCAAGTAATTGCTATTTGTAAGTACTTTATTTGCTTTTCCTTTATGATTATTTACTAGCAAATGCATATAGCAAATTCCTATAGGAAATCAATTTTGAATTTATTAGAAATGGCTTGCAAATAGGAAGGATGACCAACTTCTTAAGTTCATGAGATATCAAGCACACCACCTCCAAATGGATAGATAAGAGATTTTGCCATGCTCATGGGCTTAAGTTTGAACTTGTCATTATTCTAGAAGTCTTGCTACCAGAATCAGTTTCCAATTATTTTCAAATATAGATTTTCTAATTACCCTAAAATGATCATTACTTCTAGTATTTGTGCGGCTTGCTGCCAACAACCATATTAATTCAGTCTAAAAAAATGAATACTTATTTTATTTACTTAAATTTATTCTTTTTTCTAATTTGTGGATGATCTTTGACATTTGTAGCCCACTCGCAAGTGATCTAAGTATCTTGTCTTAAATAAATGCATTTTCAGGCATGATGTTCTTCGTCTTCGTCTGAGAAATTGCTATCAGCAGTACAAATTGGACCTTTCTGAGGTCCAACAGCTAGTTAAATAATGCATACACTCGATCCACCAAGTGGCACGACATGGAAGGAAAAGTTGTTGGAGGACATAACCTTCCTTTAAGTCATGTCTCTCACCAAAGATCGGGGCTGCTGGAGATTTTAAAAGAAGGGACAGCAATGGTTCTCATTGGGGAAGGAAGGCAAGGGGAACATAAGAAAAGTTACGGTGGTGAAGAAAGGAATAAAGGAATAAACTAAGAAGCATACAGTCAAACAGCAAGGAAGAAGGAAAGACTGAGATGGTAGTCCAATCTTTTACAAGGAAGTTAAAGGATATTCAAACAGCCATCAGCCCGTAGAAGGTAAGTATAATTTGAATGATTTCTTATTTAATTTCCAGAATTCATTCCCAGAACATAATGCATCTATAAACTATAAAGTATGTAGGATAATTTGTGTTAAATATATTATGATATAAGTAAGGAAGACTTAAGGAAACATTTCAATCAACAAATAAAACATATAAACAAGCAACATGGGTAACAAAATGAATACTACCAACAATTATGCAAAACAATATGATAATGAAATAAATACTATAAATAATTAATTAAAAAATGGAGTACTATAAATATTTAAGTAAAACAATGCTTAGTAATACAACATTTGATCATCATTTAACATTAAACTGTTATCTTTCAGCTAAATAAATCAATACTAATTAAGCAATGCACTTACTATGATCAAATGGACTATTGTAATGATAACAATAAAGTGTTGACAATTCACATACAACATAATTAAGGACTAAGTAAATAATTGACAATGTAATTTGGATAATGTCATATCAAATTAAATTCTTAACCCATAGGTTGCAGTGATCTGATTCTTCATCTTTCTCTAATACTTGCGAAGATAGGGAGTGTGTGGGGGAAAGGCAGAGTAAATCGGTCACATGGCGAAAATATCCTAAGATGAATAGTAAACCTTGAGGAAGCCACATGTAGACTGTGTCGTGTGCCCTTGGCACAGTAAATCTTCCATCTTGTAAGGTTTAGCGGAATACACAAGAGGAGCCTCATGCAATCTATGGGAAGTAAATCATACAACAAATTAACAATCTATTCATCTTAATTGAAAATATTTTAACATTTCATTATTGGCAAAAATAAATGATTGATAGGTATGCATAATATTAGTTATGGTTGGATAATATGGAAAAAAGTCATTTTATATAAAGGATGAGCTCCTATTTCTAAATCCTAAAATTATTGCTAATTTATGTTTTTAGGGTGCATTTAGGAAGGGGTCATTACAATCTTTTATATTTTTTTACGTTATTGTTGAAATTTCAAATTGAAAAAGATTAAAAAATTTATAAATAAAAAAAATCTCATTTAAAATGCAAGATGTAGACACATAATGTAATGCCCCGCCAGGAAACCCTGAAGGGATTAAGCTAAAACACAAGAATAGAGTGCAAATATTTATTTATTTTTAATTTAAACACATCATAAAGATACAATGAGTTATCATAAGCTCAGATGACACAGCAGAAGACTAAATAACACCTAAAGAGTTTCCCAACGTGATTACTTAATTCAACACTTAACTCAACTCATGCTAATTAATCCAATTAAGTTGATTAACTTAATGACACGATAATACTTTAAACAAAGATAAATTCGTTCTGAAGTTAAAATTATAGATAACATGATGAGTTCATCCATTACAATTTAACCTTACATTATGACCAATCTTACATTCAAAACATATGACATGCACCTAATTTCCATGCATACTTTAATTGCATTAAAAACTAATAAATACATTCCATTATTCAAATCTGCATTCTTCGTGATCCAAATTACTGCATTTAATTAGATGACTACAAACATGCATTTAAAATTAACTTCATCTAATCCATATTATACATTTTAACCATAATGTCATCCATACATGCTAAATTAAAAAGGAAACAGAAGAATCATAAACACCACATAACACCGAAATGATATCGGAGTTCACCCCTAGTGGGCTACATCTCCGGGTCTTCTCAACTGCAAGACCCCTCTGATAAATAAAAGGGTGAAGAATACATAAGGTTCACATCATTTACATCCTCCCATCAAGGCGTACAAAAACCAATAATACATACGACCACATCGGTCCAATAGATACATGAATGATCCCTGAATAGGAAAAAGATCCAACTGAACATGATAAGAAGTAAATACAAATATCAACTGGAGCATCCGCGAAACTAAGTCTTTGCGACCCATCATAAGCAACCCATGGTCTAACATGAATATCAAGTTCTCATGAGGGCATAAACAACAGGACAACTCCACAACAATGCTCCTAACAAATACAACACAACAACACACTAGCGAACATAAGGGACAAATGTCATCACATAACTTGGTATGGTTACCCTGGTAGGTCTTCATAGATTCTGGCCAGCTATGGTCAACCACATAACACACCCAACACTCACATAAAGGATATGACCAGATACAAAACCATCACAAGAAAACAGTCAAAAATCGAGATCAAGGACATAAGCAGGTACCCAAATCAACATATGACAATATCTACCAACCACAATCAATGGGATTGCCATTTCTTAAGCAAATGCAAATACAAAAAATTAAACATGCATAGACATAAATCGGAAAAGACAATCTTTTTCCATCTTGTTTAAACATTAAAATCGTTCCAGTTTTCTAATGGATCTAAGTTTGATTGCAATATGTCTACCTTGTCTAGGTACATGTCACTCATGATTTAGTAACTCACTAAAGTTTGTTTGCATCATACAATAACATAAATATGTCATCATGAGTATCCAAGCCCAATTCACAAGAATATAATTAAATAAACATTAATCAACTAAAAATACGATATTCTTTTTTCAAAATAAAACATCATTCCGTATTGGTTTGAAAACAATTTCTCTAAACTTATCTTCTCCAGAACTAAGTTACGCTTTTCAGATAAAGGAAATATACACTTAAAGAAACCAAAAATAGATAAACATTTCCCAATTAACAAAATATTTCCTTGCGTATATTTAAACAAATATACAAACCTAAGATATATATATATATATACCTTAATTAATAAATTCATAAATTAACAGCAATTAATATATATTTAAAAATATATATTAATTAATAAAATAGAATTGGAATATTAATTAATGTATATCTACCATTATACATTTAATTAATAACAAACTAATTATCAATTATTATTTAATGACTAAATTAAATAATAATTAAAACTTTATTAAAAATATAATTATTATTATATTTGATGCTCTGCAAAAAGGATTAGAAAATCTGTTTGATGGCAACACACACAAGAGCACAAGAAACAAACATTAGTGTTAGCAACAAAAGATTATCCTAAACAGGCATATCAAGAGAGATATTAAGCATGAAATAGAAAGCATATAAACATAGAATAAAATAGCTAATCAAGATGCTCATAGTTGCTCCTCTCTTGTTCCTCTCCTCTCCAAGTCCCAAATGAGTGTAGCTCTCAGCTTTTAGCACTAGCCATGGATGACATATGGAGATTCAAGATGGTTCAATATGATAAGCAAATACTATGCAAGAGTAGATAGTGATGCTATGAAAAAGCTCTATGCTAATGCCAGTATAACAACAATACTCTAATGCTTCTTTTGCTTGAGGAGAAGGGTTCTATTTATAGAAGAAATGGGGAAATGAAGGGTTAAGATTGAATGGTTTAATCAAGGGCCAAGTTTGAAAGTTGGGGATCCATGTGCACAATTGGCACCAATAAAATGGTGACAAGTGTCAACATAGGATTGGGTTGAGAGAAGAGGTTGGAGGCATTAAAGGCCTGAGAAGACCTCATGGTTATCTAGAGGCTAAGGGTCAAGTCCAAATTAAGATTACCCACTGGATTAAGAGTTAATCCAAGGATAAACCTTTGTGCAAATGTTTAAGAGATAATCATGGTCAAAGCATTAATGGCCTGATGAGACCTTTGGGTTGGGTAAAGGTTGAGTCAAAACAAATGTTCTAACCATGTGGGAGGGTTTGAGGTAACCATTAATGGTTATTGGAAACTTTGGGGATTAAGTGGTTGAAGGTTGAAAGCCTTCAATGGTTATCAAAGACTTTGAGCCATTTAGTGGTTGAAGGTTGAAAGCCTTTAATGGTTATCAAAGACTTTGAGGGTTTGAGAAGTGACTTCCCTTTTGCTTAGGAATGTGACAAAGTTTAGAGAAGGGGTTAGGTTATTTAGAAGTGATTAGAAAATTCTAGAAGGGGTTTAGGCATGCAAGTGGATTTTGTAGGAAAATGCAAGTGGGAGAAATTTTGGTATTTTCAATTAAAATAAAATCATTTATTTCAATTAAATGGTGTAATTTGCATTTGGATAAATATTCAAATAAATATTAATTTATTTAAATGAGAAAAATGAAGATAAAGCATTAAAATGTTTGAAGACTTTAAGGGAAACCATTAAAGGCTTGAAGACTTTAAGGAAAACCATTAAAGTCTTAAGAAGACTTTAAGGGAAGCCATTAAAGGCTTAAGAAGACTATAGAAGGAAGCCATCAAGTTTGAAAACTTTAAAGCCATCAAGTTTGAAGACTTTAAGGGAAACCATTAAAGGTTTCAAGTGGGTGAGGATAAATAGGATTTTAAATAAATAATTTATTTAAAATAGTTGTGCAACTTGCTTTTGTAGGAAAATACAAGTGGGTGGAGGATAAAGGTGATTTAAATAAATTATTTATTTAAAATAATTGTGCAACTTGCATTTGTAGGAAAATGCAAGTGGGTAGAGGATAAAGGTGATTTAAATAAATGTTAATTTATTTAAATGTGAGAGGTGGGATTTAAATAAATATTAATTTATTTAAATGTGAGAGAATATTTTATTAAATAAATATGATTTATTTATTTAATTAATGGTCTGAATTTGGTTAAGTGAATTAAATCAAATAAATTGAATAATTTATTTAATTAATAGGAGAAGAGGGTTAAGATGAATTAATTAAATATTAATTTAATTAATTATTAATTGATGGTTAAATAATCAAATAAATACTAAGTATTCATTTAATTAAGTGGACAGATTTATGTGACTACATTTGCCCCTCTTTGAGACGATGCAGTTTATCGCATCGTTTCAAATAAAGAAAAATAGGTGTGAAGAAATGCCCCATAAAATGTAAATTTAATGGGTGGTATGCCCCCTCGAGAGATGGGCCGAATTTTTTTTGAAAAATTGGGCGATCTCTCGAAAAAGAACGAAAAGTGGAGGGGAGGTAAAATAGAAGAAATTAGAACTAATGATGAAAGAATGGGAGAAAATGGAGTGAATATGAAGAAATAACAAGCCAGCGAGTACCCTGAGGTCATGCAATAGATACATAACAGATGTAGTGTGGGGTTTGGATTGATGCTATACAATTGATCAAAATTGGTTGGACAATCTGATGCAATCGGTTTAATTGCCCTGGTCAAGTCAAAACGTGACAGTTGATGTCAGTTGGTCGCTTGGACATGATAAAGTCTGAGTAAGTGAATCAAAGTGACCTGATGGTGACTTAGACAATTGATGTAATTGCCCGATGAAGTCAAGGTATATGAAGCAAAACACTCGTTAAGACGTAGACAATTGATGTAATTGTCTGTTGGATTGTGTTTGATTGGTTGATCAATTGATAGTGTGTGCGTGTGATGGATGGTTGTGGGGAATCATGGCAACCCCGTTGAGACTAGGTCATTATGATAAATGTTTTTTGTAGTCTAGGTTTGCCATAATCGATTGCCTGTTGAGACCCGAAGATACTTGATCAGAGTATCTGTTGATAGTCTAGGTGTGTGGGAGTCGATGTATCTGTGTAGACAGAGTAACTAGCTTAATTTTGTGGATGAGTGAGGACGGGAAGCGATGAAGGGATTAGGATGATGTTGATGATCAAGATAGGGAGGGTGAGGGGGAATTCGATGTTAGATAGAAGATATGGAGGACTAGGACCGAGTCCTATGGAAGAAGAGGAGTAAAATAGAGTATGCATTATTATGACTATGTATGCATGATATGCAACTATTATGAATGTATGGATGGGTGGAATGCAATGAAATGCAATATATACATATGTGATGAGATGACGATCCATAGTGCTCTATTTTCATCATTGAGCTTTAAAATGTTGTAAGAAAATACAAGCAACTTGACATAAAGATTCAAGATGACCTGTGTATTCCGTACATGAATTTTGATACAGCAAGTTAATACAAGCAACTTGATATAATGGATCAAGTTGACCAGAGTATTGCTTGCAGAACAGGCAAGGATTATCTCCTTTCATGCATGACTTGGATCGTCCTCCTTGATCTTAGGCTGATCATATCCTGAGACAAGTGCATACCGTAATAAGAGATAAAACCTTTATCTAGTTTGGATGAGGTAGGAGGAACCAAAGAAAAAGAATTGTACCTACAAACAAACAGTATATACATAAAGAATAAAGAATATGGATCCTTGGTAATGGTTCATGCTCATATGGTCGAGGTATACGCTGTAGTCAGCAAGCCGTAGTGATCTATGACTGCATTTTGCATAAGATCACGTAGCTTAGTGAACTTCCCACGTAGACACCATTAGTACATGCCCCAGAACTTCATCAGAAGTAATGTGCAAATGATACAAAACAATGCTGAAAGATCCTAATATAAATTACTAGACCATAAATCAACCAAGTATTTGATAGTGTAAATAGAATTTTCTTGTCAAAGAAAACGTCACTTTTGTCTTTGTTTTGGTAAGGAAGGATCGCATCCTTGTTTAAGACAGTTTTGGATTGTTGATGTTGATTGTTTTGGTCGATTGGTAAATGGTCATCGTGTGAGTATTTTGTCAATGCTTGTTTTGGTATCTGCATGGATGAGTATGTACAAAGTGTTGCCATGTTTTTGTGTGGATTTTTCAATGATTTTGTCGATGTTTTTGGATTTTGAATTGTTTTGAATGTTTTTGGTATTTTTGGCGAGATATTTTTGAATGTTTTTGGTATTTTGATGATTGCTTGAATGAAGAACTTAATGAATCAGAAGACACTATAAAATCCACTTCCATCAATAGGTTAAAGGCATTGCCCCCAGTTTAGAGATGACTATGAAAAAGCGGGATGCTTAGACGCATGAATTATTTATCATATTTGCAGAGAAATAACAAGCCATGGTTTTGGACGGATGGATGTATGTATGAAGTAGATGTGATCGCAACAAGTCTGAAAGACAATGGAGCCACAGCCTTTACGAGTGGCGCCTATTTGCCAGGTTTTCACTATCGTACTTACCCAAGGTGCCACCGAAGTGGTTGTTCACCATTTGGATGCATGATTTTTCTTTACTTTTTTGAATGTTTTTGTATTTTCTTCAGGACATTTTTTTTTTTTTTTTTGAAATGTTTTTGGTATTTTCTGGTATGTAGGGGAGCCTGATGCTCTATACACCTTAGGTATAAAACCGTTTTAGGTGCATGTTGTTGATTGGATCTGCAAGCGGTTCTCCTTCTGATGTAGCCAACTGATATGCCCCGGACCCGAACACAGCAGTGACAACATATGGGCCCAGCCAATTTGATTCAAACTTGCCCTGATGTTCTCTGTTTGGTTGGTTGCGAGGATTCTCTCGTAGAACAAGATCACCTACCTCAAATGTACGAGGTCTAACTCGGTGATTGTAGCTTCTGCTCATGCGCTGCTGATAGGCTTTGAGATGGTTGTATGCCGCTTGTCGCTTCTCATCAAGTAACTCTAAGTCCTGAAGACGTGAGACTCTGTATGCTTCATCGTCAATGAGATTATGCAAGGAAACTCGTAATGATGGTATCTCAACCTCAATAGGTAAGATAGCTTCTGCACCATAGACCAATGAATAAGGGGTTGCACCTGTAGGGGTTCGAATGCTAGTTCGATATGCCCATAATGCTGGATTCAATTGAACATGCCAATCACGACCAGCATCATTGATTGTCTTCTTTAGGATTCTCAATATGTTTTTATTGGATGCTTCGGCCTGACCATTGCCTTGTGGGTAATAGGGAGTGGAAAAGCGGTGTTGGATATGAAATTTCTCACAAAGCTCACGGACATCTTGATTTTTGAAAGGAAGACCATTATCTGTGATGATGGACATGGGCACACCATACTGGCAGATGATGTAGTTGAGGATGAATGAGGCGATCTGCTTGCCGGTGACTTGGGTAAGTGGAATAGCTTCAATCCACTTTGTGAAATATTCGGTGGCGGTAATAATGAATTGATGGCCATTGGATGAGGATGGATGAATCTTACCCACAAGATCAAGACCCCTTTGACAAAAAGGCCATGGTGTTGTGATTGGTTGCAGTTCCTGTGCTGGTGCATGTATCAGGTCGCCGTGAACTTGACATTTCTTGCATTTCCTGACAAAGTAGTAGGAATCATTTTCCATAGATGGCCAATAGTATCCAGCTCGCATGATCTTCTTGGCTAGTGATGGACCACTTGAGTGAGTCCCGCAAATTCCTTCATGTACCTCTTCCAAAATCTTTGTTATCTCATCTTGTTCCAGACATCAAAGGAGAGTACCATCAAGACCGCGTCAGTATAGGGTTTCGGCAATAATGGTATATCGAGCAGTTTGGCGAATGAAGGTTTTTCGTTGGTTATTTGATTGGTTGGGAGGAAGGGTATGATCGCGGAGATAGGTGTAGAACTCACCGTACCATGGGGATTCGGAACCAACAAGGCGACATATCATTTCGGATTCAGGGGTATCATAAGCGGGGATCCAAAGTTGTTCTACCAAGAACTCGTAGCATGTTGAATTTTGTGGAAGATCTAGGAGAGATGCGATGGTAGCCATAGCGTCAGCAGCTCGATTCTGATCTCTTGGTATCTGCTCAAAAGTGATAGTAGTAAATGATGTCTTTAGAGTGTCCACCATTTGTTTATATGCCATGAGTTTATCATCTTTGGTTTGATATTCATCTGTTGCTTGTCGAATGACTAGTTGGGAATCGCCATATACTTGTAGTTCTTGTAATTTCCATTGTACGGCTAACCTGAGTCCTGTGATCAAGGCCTCATACTCTGCTATGTTGTTTGTGCATGGAAATGTGAGCCTGTAAGACTTCGGGATGCTATCACCTTGAGGTGTGATAAACAGAATGCCTGCCCCCGAGCCATGCCTAGTGTACGAACCATCAAAGTATAGTTTCCATGGGTGTGCTGTTGTGATCATGAATATCTCTTCATCTAGAAAATTGGAAATGAGAGGATGATCGCCTATGAGTGATGCATCAGCCAACTGATCTGCAATAACCTGACCTTTGATAGTTTTACGGTCTACATACTCGATGTCAAATTCACTTAGAATCATCACCCATTTGGCCAAGCGGCCTGTCAATGCTGCTTTGCTGAGTAAATACTTGAGTGGATCAATCTTTGCAATGAGTTGTACTTTGTGTGTTAACAGATAGTGCCTCAGTTTAGTGGCTGCTAAGATTACTGCTAGGCAAGCTCGCTCAATAGGTGTGTAATTGAGTTCATAGCCCACCAGTGTGCGAGAGATGTAGTAAACAACACACTCTTTTCCTTCCGTATTATGTTGTGCCAGTAGTACACCCAATGTTGTACTTGTCACTGAGATATAAAGTAACAACGGTCTATTTGGATCTGGTGGCATCAACAATGGTGGATTCATGAGATAGTCTTTAAGCGTCTGAAATGCTTGCTGGCATCGGGCATCCCACTGAAAGCGGATGTTCTTGTGTAGCAAATGTGTGAATGGGTGACACTTATCAGCCAATTGTGCAATGAATCTTCGGATCGATTGAAGTCGCCCTTGTAATGTCCTTAGCTGACTGATATTCTTTGGTGGTGGCATGTCCATTATTGCCTTAACCTTTGCTGGATCGACCTCAATGCTTTTGCTTGAGACAATGTATCCTAGAAGCTTCCCGGAAGTTACTCCAAAGACACATTTCTTTGGGTAGAGTCGAACATGGTATTGTTCCAGTCTATCAAAGATTTTATCTAAGATGTGGAGATGCCCTTCTCTGGTGAGTGATTTTGCTAGTAAGTCATCAACATAATCTTCCATCATGGTATGCATCATGTCATGGAAGATGGTGGTCATTGCTCTTTGATAGGTGGCTCCTGCATTCTTTAGACTGAAGGGCATTACATTCCAGCAATATGTGCCCCATGGACATGTGAAGGTTGTCTTATGTTGGTCCTCTGGTGCGATCTTTATTTGATTGTATCCTGAAAAGCCATCCATGAGTGAAAGCATGGCATGTCCTGCTGTCAGATCCACTATGATGTCGATATTTGGTAGGGGGAAGTCATCCTTAGGACATGCCATATTCAGATCTCTAAAGTCAGTACAAATGCGGATGCCCCCTTTTGGTTTGCTGACAGGCACAATGTTGGAGATCCATTCTGCATAATCAATTGGCCTAATGAAACCAACATCTAGGAGTTTCTTGAGTTCTGTTTTGACTAGCACTGCAATCTGAGGATGCATCTTACGAAGCTTCTGCTTGACAGGTTTGGCTCCTTCTGCGACGGTGAGGTGATGCATGACTAACAGGATCAAGCCCAGGCATGTCTGCATAAGACCATGCAAAGTTGATCTGACGCTTCTGGAAGAATTCTATAAACTTAGGCTGTTCCTCTGGAGTGAGAAGAGATGCTAGATGTATGAGATGAGGATTTTCAGGAGTCCCCACATTGTATTCTTTGGTTTCCTCGATGAGAATCGTTAATCGTTCCTGTTGTGTACTAGCAGGGAGAATGTCAAACCCTTCATCCTCAGGTGCCTCAGAGAGGTTTTCACCATTGGATACGCTCTTTCTTTTTACTTTAGTTGGATCAAACAGTGCCACAATGTGGTTTTCACTGGAAGATCCATGTTTTATTGTTATATTTTTGCAGCTGAAAGGTTTGGCATCCGCCCTGAAGTATGCTGCGCTATTAAGTTCAATGGCGAATCCAGCTTTGTGATCCCCACTTGGTAGGTTATCCCTTAATTCCAAAAAGTCAATGATGGCCTCATCATTTTGGAAGAGGTCAAGACATGGGGGATTTGGTTGGTTCCATTCGATGAGTTCAGGGTGGATAATGGGCATTACTTCATCGATTAGGTTAAGTGCGGGAGATGTATCAGTGAGGGTTAAGACGTTATGGTGAAGGTTGTTAATGGTACTCTCCCTGTCAGAATCAGGCGTAGGATGAGACATAGGGTCTGTGGAAGATGTTTCCAGTTCGGGAACCCAAGTGGTCTTTATCTGTGCTTCTCCATAAATAGGGATATATTTGCATGGCAGAGGTAGTGATGTGTCTTCCTCATCTGAAGTGTTAAGCTTTACAAAATCAAATTCCCACTCATGTGAGTCGGTCTCTGAGTCACTTTCCAGCATCCGATTACTATACCATACTGGGATGTCCTTTGAGTTAAATACTGCAGGTGTGATTGGTTGATGTACCTTTGTAGTGATCGGTGTTGCAGGAAGATTGATGGGGATAAAAGAATCTGGCATAGGAAGTATCGGCAGTGTTGACTCAGTGGCTTCTGCGGGAACTGTTGGTACCATAGATGCTGCTGCGGGTTCTGATACAGTTGCTGCTGCTAATGGTACTATGGATGTAATGGCTGTTGCGAATGGGATTATTGGTTTGATTGGTGGGATGATTGGTATTGTAGATGGTTGTGTTGGGATTGTGAGCCTCGATGGGGCAGTCGGGATGGTGCTTGAAGCTGCTTTGATAATGAAAGGTGTCCTTTTTGCAGTAGGTTGACATAATGGTTTGGTGGGTTTTCCTTTGAATTTGAGTTTAGGAAATATCTCTTTTTCAAAGCTTAGGCCTGTATTACCTTTAGGCTTTAATTCTGGTAGCAGAGGTTCATGTCGTCCTTGTTTGCAATATCCCAAAGCACTCTGACCATCATACCCCATTCTTTGCATGATGAGGAGGCCTTTGCCATACTGATCCATAGGAAGTGTAGCTTGCGGTATATTAGTGGTGATGGGATCTTTATAGATCCATTCTGCTAAGTCCTCATCTTGGGTTTCTTCTTCTTGACTCTTTCTAGGGATGAAAGGTGTTAAAGCACATGCTGGCGTGACTAGTGGTTGTTGGAGTACCTGTTGTGGTTTACCATGTGTTCTAGGAGAAGTGGGCATTTGTCCCACACAAAAGAGTTGACTCAAGTTGTATTCCCCAGGACCTTCCTCTACTACTTTCATCTTAAGCTTTTCTTGCTTCGGTATAGTGGTGTTTGAACTGGCAAGAGAGGCTAGACTTATATAGGATGTGGAGGAAATGGCTTCTCTATTATTGGGAACGGTAATCTCTGGTTGATGGTTGATATTATGACAGTATGCAAAGGGATTTGCATAGCCCAGAATTGTGATCTCTACACCGTTATGTGGGAACTTGATACATTGATGGTAGGTAGATGGAACGGCTTGCATGGCATGTATCCAAGGTCTCCCTAATAATAGATTATATGGCAGAGGAAGGTACAAAACCTGACAGATGATGTGCTTTACCACGGGGCCCACGCGGATTGGTAGTACCACAGCTCCTTTGGATGAACGCTCTGCATCGTCATAGGCTTTGATTGTGATCTTCTTACGAGGATCCACTGATTCTACCGCATAGCCCAATGTTGTGACCAACTGTAGTGTACAAATGTTCAGGCCTGCTCCATTATCGATCAAGACTCGCTTGATCCTGTGTTGGTTGATAAAGCCTTCAATGTGTAGCGAAGCGTTATGAGGTTGCTGAAAGGAAGAGTTGTCACTTTCAGAAAAAGTGAGACAAGGTGATGACTTTAGACTTCCAACCATTGCTTGAAATTGGTCTGTATTCAAGTTTGCAGGGACTGACGCCTCTTGGAGTGCTTGATCCAAGATAGTTTTATGAGATGGCGATAGACGCAAAAACTCTAAAATGGATATAAGCGCAGGGGTTTTGTCTAATTGTTCCACAAGATTGTACTACTTTGGGATGGAGGTGGTGCCTTGTGGAGCTGCCTTTATGGTAACTTTGCCGCGATGCGTAATAACATTGCAATTTGAGTTGGGATTTTTGAAGGTTATAGTTGCAACTTGTTCATTGGCATCATACAGATGATTTACAGTGTAATTATACGCAGCCTGTGTATAATCAGTGGTATCAGTGCCTCGCCTAGAAGTGGAAGGACCCCTTTGATCTTGTGATGGAAGTGGATTTTTGAACATCAGATGATCATTATTCATTGTTTTTGGGTCATGTCCTTCAATTTCAATTTCTCCTCGACCAATAAGATCCTGAATGAGATCTTTCAATCGGTGACAATTACTTGTCTTGTGCCCTCTTCCTTGATGGAATTCACAGTGTTCAGTATCTCTCCACCATGCCGGTTTGACCTGAGGCTCATAGTTTGATAGTTTAGGTAGAGTGACCAAATTTTGAGAAATGAGTTGTCACAATACTGTTTCAATGGGTTCCCCTAAGGGAGTGTATGTGCGTTTATGTTTTTGCTGACGAGGTCTAGGTTCATCGTGAGATGTGATGCGACCTTGATTAGAAGGAACATTTGTGTTGTTTTGAGGTGGAGGATTTTGTCCTGCAAACCGAACCACAGGTTGTGCGTTTTGGATAGTCTGGGCATCCACAACCCCATCGTTGACGATATTCTTGTTTTTATTCCAGAAGCTTGGTTTATCACTATTGAAGCGCGAGCGAGGACCATCTTTTGGTTCATTAAATATTTTGATGAGTCCTTTCTTGATGAGTGCCCGTTCACATTTTAAACCCTTGGTGATCATATCATTAAAAGAGTTTGTGTCTTTGACATCCAGGTGAAATTCCATTTCTTCGTTTAAGTTGGAAATGAATATTTCCACTAGTTCTCGTTCAGGTAACTGAAGAGAACGTCTGCTAGACATTTGGCGCCATCGTTGCAGGAATACTGAGAATAGTTCACCTGGTTTTTGTTTAGTGTTGCATAGATCAGCCATGGTCATGTCGCGTTCAATGTTATGAGAGTAATGAGCGAGGAATTTTTGGATAAGTTCCTCAAATGTTCTAATGCCACCTGGTAGTCGGGAAAACCATGATGTGGTTGTTCCTCCCAAGCTTTGGGGAAAAAGGCACATTAGGTATGTGTCTTCATATGCTACTTCGAGACAAGCGGAATGAAATTCTCGGACATGATCGCGGGGATCCCCCTTTCCTCTATATTTTTCAAATTTGGGTGTTTCGAATCCTCGTGGAAATGGTGGCATGTAAAGATTACTATCAAAAGGATAGGGACAAATGTCATTGAGTGAGAATTGGTTAGTCTTGACACCACTATGAAGCTGTTGGGCGAGATTCTCGACTTGTTTCCGCAACATCTCCATTTCATTTGGAGGAGGAGGTGGTGGGTTACCTCGAGGAATGTTATATCTGATGGGATCTCTACCTCTTTCCTCTTCATGGTGACTTTGTCTTTTTGATGCTTGTCTTAATTGGGCAAGATCAAAGTCAGAGGGGAGTTTTGCTCCTTCTTGAGCGAGTCTTAAGAAGTGAGCATCCACATTGCTCTTGAGTATTTCGTCAAAAAGTCTGTTAAAGAGAGGGTTATGCTGAGCCCTTTCTATTGTTGCAGAAGTGGGAGTACTTGGGTTTTCGTCATCTGCATTTCCTCCAAGTGCTTCTTGAAATTTATTGAGATTTTCCTCTTCTTCTTCTTCCCTTTCTATTTTTCGTTGCCTGGACTGTGATCGGGTTTGGGCCATTTTGTTTATAAGCTTTTTGTTGAAGTTGTGTGAAAAGGATGATGAGTTTTTGTTGAAATGAGAGATTGATGGTTGGTGAATTGTGTTGCACGTGGATCTCTAACACCTTTAAGGTGGATGTAACCGAAATTCCTTCTTTGAATTGCTTGTTTGTTTGATAAGTTTTGATGTGATAAGGTGTAGAGAAATCTGAGATGTGTTACAGATTTAACTACCTAGTAATGAGAGGATTCACTCATGAACTAGTTTTAACCTGCGTAGATGTGTCTCTTAGGATGAGCTTATCCTAGATGTAGAAACAATCTAAAAAGTGATGTGATGTGTTTGATTTCAAGCAATATCTAAAAGAGAACTTGGGACAAGAACCTCTTAATGTTTTGAGAGTTGGGACGGATTGATGATGAAGTGATGATGTATGAGTGAGATGATGGATGAAAATGTTTTCAACTTCAATAAAAACTTTGTGTTACAAATGGGACAAACTCTATCTCTTCCCTTTCGAGTGTTGGTGGAATTTCTCGAGCTGTGTTGTATGTGATACAGACGTTTGGGAAGAAGTTGGGATTAATCTTTCCTCCTTGGTTTTTGTGATAACTCAGAGCTCTATATTGCATAAAAGCTCTGCGGTTCAATGATTCGAAATCAAATTCGTTTGTTTTTCCTTGAAGGTAGAGACGCATGTGACGCAGAAAGACTCTATGTGAGACAAAGATTTGTCTATTTATATAGAAGAATTTCCTCCTTTTGATCAAAGCCTTTGAGCTCAATGGTTTTCTTTTCAAGTTGATATTCTGATGATGCTTCTTCTTTCGCAAGATGTGAAGAATGGTCATAAAATTTGACTCTTTGTTGTTTGTACCTTGTTTTTGATGTTTTTGGTTGTTTTGACAGATGTTTGGTTGGATGAATACTTTGTTTTTGGGAAGTGATTTTCTGATTTTTCTTTGACAAGAAAACAAAGCAAGCACACAAACACAAGAATGTTGCCCCAAAGGCACAAATGAGTATGGGTCTAGATCAACCCAATCCTTGGACTTTTATATAACCCTTCCTTTAGATGTATTTTAAGGTGTATTTCCAAAGCCTGAAGTCGGCTCAATTTGCACTTGGTTTTGACTAAAACGAACACACTTCAAACACTTTTTATCCCTAAGGTCAAATGGCCAATTGTGATAAATTTAGCCCACATCTTGATATTTCTTCGACTTTGGTACTACATACTTTATGAATCCCGTCGTGGCAGGTAAGGATGTGATATACTAAGTCTTGCACGAGCATAACAAATAGATGATCCCTATGATGGGGGAATCACCACTTTTATCAAGCCACAAGTGACTTTTCAAAAAGCTATGTTTCTACTCAAGGAAATATGTATGGTTAGTATCTTGGGAGCAAAACCATCTATGCTCTTGCACTAAATTATATCGCAAATATCCTCAATCAATAGAATGGGTGGGCTACTACTTAAAGGTGTTTAGTCATATTCGATGTTTTTGGACATAAGTTCATTCTGCAGTGACTCACTTAAGAGCCTTGTAACCAGTGGTGGGGCCCATTTGTCCTTTCGGCCAGTTACACTGTAGGAACAGCTATACCCAAGGCTACAGCTTTTGCTCTCACCTGATTTCTATAGCGGCTCGAAGGATTTACCGCTCGAGGTCGTTCCCAAGAGTATCGATCCCTTGGCAGGCCTCTCTTAAAAAGATAAAATTTTGAGTGTTACTAACACTTTTCTCTTGCACCTAGGACCACGAAAGCCAAGGGAGAGGATAGTGTGTGTTAGAAGTAGGACCACTCGACCAACTCTTTGCACAAGTGTGCCAAGCACGAAAAACACTTGTTCTTTTTAATCTGTCATTGCAATGTGATCTAACTATTTGGAGATGTTGCTCCAACAGTCATGGTGTTCTTTTTAACTTCAAAGGCAAAATATTTTGTAAACTAGGAACTTTGAAATCCTAGTCAACTGAATTGAAAACACGTCTTGCTTGAAGTAAAATTGTTTTTGAGCTTGAAGGAAAAATGGCTTGTTCTTTTTAGATTGCCCAAAACAAAGTGTTGATTGTAAATTTCTTTTAAGTTGATGCAAGAAAATAAATTTTGTTTTGTTGATTTTAAGCACCAAAACGAAGTTTGTTTCCTAACTTGCAAGAAATAAAGTTGTTTTGTATAAGTTTGTGGTTCTTTTTACCTTGGAACAATGAAATTCTTTTTAAGAGCCCCAAACAAATGTGTGATTCTGTTTTAAAAGCCCAAATTTGAAATGTGAAGTTAATTTTAAACCAAAATAAAAAGTGAATTCATTTTTAAAACCAACTTCAAAAACAAGTTAGTAAAAAATATAAATCTACTTTTTCATCTAATTTAAATCTGCACAAAAGAGAAAAATAGTTAGTAAAATCCGCCTATTTGGTGGGCTTCTACAAGCCTAATTTTTATTTTTATTTTTGGTTTTTTTTTTTTTTTTGGTTGCAAGGTGATTTGTACAACGTTTTGTTACAATAGCGCTAGTCTGTGTTTGAACAGAGGCACTATTTAACACAAACGCACTAAAAGAAAGGGAAAGACAGAGAAGGCAAAAGCACTGAAACAGGGTGAATAGCGCCAAAATAATGTCAAACGCACCAAAACAGTGTCAAAAGTGCAACCTGTGTGACATTTTCAACATTCAAACATGTTATTGGTTAAAAAAAAAAAAGTTGATCTTTTTGGTGTTTGGATTCACATCGGGTTCACCAAATGATGCTCTGCAAAAAGGATTAGAAAATCTGTTTGATGGCAACACACACAAGAGCACAAGAAACAAACATTAGTGTTAGCAACAAAAGATTATCCTAGACAGGCATATCAAGAGAGATATTAAGCATGAAATAGAAAGCATATAAACATAGAATAAAATAGCTAATCAAGATGCTCATAGTTGCTCCTCTCTTGTTCCTCTCCTCTCCAAGTCCCAAATGAGTGTAGCTCTCAGCTTTTAGCACTAGCCATGGATGACATATGGAGATTCAAGATGGTTCAATATGATAAGCAAATACTATGCAAGAGTAGATAGTGATGCTATGAAAAAGCTCTATGCTAATGCCAGTATAACAACAATACTCTAATGCTTCTTTTGCTTGAGGAGAAGGGTTCTATTTATAGAAGAAATGGGGAAATGAAGGGTTAAGATTGAATGGTGTAATCAATGGCCAAGTTTGAAAGTTGGGGATCCATGTGCACAATTGGCACAAATAAAATGGTGACAAGTGTCAACATAGGATTGGGTTGAGAGAAGAGGTTGGAGGCATTAAAGGTCTGAGAAGACCTCATGGTTATCTAGAGGCTAAGGGTCAAGTCCAAATTAAGATTACCCACTAGATTAAGAGTTAATCCAAGGATAAACCTTTGTGCAAATGTTTAAGAGATAATCATGGTCAAAGCATTAATGGCCTGATGAGACCTTTGGGTTGGGTAAAGGTTGAGTCAAAACAAATGTTTTAACCATGTGGGAGGGTTTGAGGTAACCATTAATGGTTATTGGAGACTTTGGGGATTAAGTGGTTGAAGGTTGAAAGCCTTCAATGGTTATCAAAGACTTTGAGCCATTTAGTGGTTGAAGGTTGAAAGCCTTTAATGGTTATCAAAGACTTTGAGGGTTTGAGAAGTGACTTCCCTTTTGCTTAGGAATGTGACAAAGTTTAGAGAAGGGGTTAGGTTATTTAGAAGTGATTAGAAAATTCTAGAAGGGGTTTAGGCATGCAAGTGGATTTTGTAGGAAAATGCAAGTGGGAGAAATTTTGGTATTTTCAATTAAAATAAAATCATTATTTCAATTAAATGGTGTAATTTGCATTTGGATAAATATTCAAATAAATATTAATTTATTTAAATGAGAAAAATGAAGATAAAGCATTAAAATGCTTGAAGACTTTAGGGAAACCATTAAAGGCTTGAAGACTTTAAGGAAAACCATTAAAGTCTTAAGAAGACTTTAAGGGAAGCCATTAAAGGCTTAAGAAGACTATAGAAGGAAGCCATCAAGTTTGAAAACTTTAAAGCCATCAAGTTTGAAGACTTTAAGGGAAACCATTAAAGGTTTCAAGTGGGTGAGGATAAATAGGATTTTAAATAAATAATTTATTTAAAATAGTTGTGCAACTTGCTTTTGTAGGAAAATACAAGTGGGTGGAGGATAAAGGTGATTTAAATAAATTATTTATTTAAAATAATTGTGCAACTTGCATTTGTAGGAAAATGCAAGTGGGTAGAGGATAAAGGTGATTTAAATAAATGTTAATTTATTTAAATGTGAGAGGTGGGATTTAAATAAATATTAATTTATTTAAATGTGAGAGAATATTTTATTAAATAAATATGATTTATTTATTTAATTAATGGTCTGAATTTGGTTAAGTGAATTAAATCAAATAAATTGAATAATTTATTTAATTAATAGGAGAAGAGGGTTAAGATGAATTAATTAAATATTAATTTAATTAATTATTAATTGATGGTTAAATAATCAAATAAATACTAAGTATTCATTTAATTAAGTGGACAGATTTATGTGACTACAATATTAATATATTTTTTTTTAACAACAAAAATACAAAAGCAAAACACAATGGGGTACCCATGTGGACACCCACGTGGGCCCCTTGGCAGCACACGCTACCATTGGTAGCGATGCTACCAAATGGTAGCAGGCCGCTACCACTTGGTAGCAAATCGCTACCTCTGGTAGCCCTGCTACCTCCCCACATGGTGGGGTTTTCCCTGCCATGTGGGGGGGTTTATATTATTTATTTTTTTATTATTTTTTATAAATATAGCTTTTTAAAATATAAAAAAAAGAAAACCCCAATTTATACAATACAGTCTCAGACTGAGACTTAAAACAGTTTTCCAGCAAACCCATGGTTTTCAAAATGATAAAATTTTGTTGAATAACCTTCCAAATAAGCAAAAAAAAATTCAATCAAAACCATATTTGAGCAAAGAATCATTTCTCACAAATCCATCCACCAATCTACCAAACTCCAAACTAATTTCCAATATGAAACTTAATCTGAGAATATTCAATGGGGATTTAACAAAGTTTATTGAGAACAACCAAAATTTTAATCTGGAGGTTTGGTAAGAATGCAAGGAGGGTTTGAATTGGAGGTTTAAATACGACTCTTCCATCTTCCCCAAAATATATGGGATTAACAACAACCACAACCAGATTTCTACAAAAAAAACCAAACAATCTCTATTACACAAAGAAACCATGAGATAACCAAGAATCCTACCTGATTCAGCAATCCTGGAAGAGATTTGATGAAGAGCCCAACCTGCAAGCTCAAGAAATCCTTCCTTCCCCAAAATGTCCGAATTTCTCCATCCAAAAATATATTTTTTTCAAAATAGCTCTCCAAAATAATCCTCCCAAAATATTTTTCAAAGCTAGGTTAAATGGGAAAAGTTTGACAAAAATTCTCATTTTTGGATTTAAAATACTTTATTTTAAATAAAATGAAAACTCATTCTTTTCAAAAAATCAAATATACTAAACTTGCTTTTCTTTTAAAAATTGATTTTCTCAATTAATTGAAATTAACCTTTCTATTTCCAAAATGACAAAGAGGTTAAATTATTTCTATTTCAAATAAATTTAATCTTTCCTTTCAAAAAGCATAAACTGAATAAATTCATCATTTAAAATTAACCATTTAAATCGAACTTGCTATAAACAAGGATTGAGCAATATTAATGATTAATCGCACAAAGGGGACCTATTTAATTTAGTCCCTTAATTACTAATGCGTAAACACACATTTAATTAACTTAAATACTAAGGATTAAATATTCAATTCAACCACACACAAAACACGCAACCCAAGAAAGCCAACCAAATAGACGACCTGCATACCCAACCAAAGGGGATACTAACAACGTTCACTTGAGTACAACTAGGGTAAAATGAGAGTCTTGCAACCACCTAATCCAATCTCTAAGGACCAAAGAGGTACACTCAAACTTGTGAATCCAGGTGGAGACGAACCTCGTACCTATGCGGTATTGTACCTGCAATCTCCTGCAACCATGAACCACACATGCATACATATATATATTTTTAATGAAAGTGTTAGCCCGAGATTAATAACATGAATCAGGAGAACAAATAAACTTACATAAGAATCGATGTGAAAGCACATTAATAGGTACGCACAATAATCATAACATCTGGCTATAACATTATAACATAGTAAACTAACCAAGGTCAAACCGAGATTAAAATTTGATTAGGGCAGGAGTACTACACATAAATCTGTCCACTTAATTAAATGAATATTTAGTATTTATTTGATTATTTAAACCATCAATCGTCAATATTTAATTAATTCATCTTGAACCTCTTCTTCTATTAATTAAATAAATTGTTCAATTTATTTAAATTAATTCATTAAACCATACTCTACCAATTAATTAAATGAATAAAGCATATTTGTTTAATTAAAAAATATCATTTCCTCATTTAAATAAATATTTCTTTAAATTTCTAAACCCCTCACTTGCATTCTCCTACAAATGCAAGTTGCACCTATTTGGTTGAAATAAAGTAATTTTATTTTAATTAAAATACTATTTTCTCTCATCCACCAAACCCACTTGCTCTTCTAATCCCCTTCTAGACTCTTCTAACCCCTTCTAATTAGCCTAATCCATCTCCTAAATATTGTCACATTCCTAAGCAAAGAGAAGTCACTTCTCAAAGTCTCAAAGTCTTTGAAATGCATTAAAGGCTTTATGACTTCAACAAGTTAACCCTCAAAGTCTTCCAAACCACTTATGGCTCTTACATAACCATTAATGGTTAACTCAACTCACCCACATGGTTAGAGACTTTCCTTCTAACTTAACCCCCATCTAACTCATGTGTCTCTTCAAGCATTTATTGCTTTGACCATGGTTATCCCCACTAACTCTTGCACGAGAGCTTATCCATTGGATAAAATCATTACCCTTGGATAAAAGCTTTATCCATTAACTCAAACCTAACCAAACCCTCCTAGGGTAACCCTCATGTCATCGCAAGCATTTAATGTTTCTTCCCTCTCCTCTCAAGCCATCTCATGTTGACATTTGTCATCCTGGGATTGGGTTGAAAGCCCTCACATGGATCACAAACCCATCAATCCTGACCCTTGTTGAGATTACTCAATCTCAACCATCCATTTCTCCATTTTTCCTATAAATAGAGCCCATTCCTTCTTCAAAAGGATCCGGAAATCTTTTATGCATCAAACTTATAGTTATTTTGAGAGAGCATTTTAGAAGCATTTGTTTTGGCTAAAATTAACATAGAATAATTAAGGTGTTTTCTCATATTAGCTTGTTTACACTTGCATAAGTAGTTATTTTCATTTTCATAATCTTGAATCTCCATAAGACATCCATAGATAGTGCAAAAAGTTGAGGGCTACACTCATGTGGAACTTGGAGAGGAGAGGAACAAGGGAGGAGCAACTATGAGCATTGTGAGGAGCATCTTAGGGAGTTTTCTTTACCTTTTTCGTTTTTGTATGCTTCTTATTGTATGTTTTATATCTCTCTTGATATGCATGTTTAGGATCATAGATTCATTTGTATTTCGTTTGTGTCACTAACATACTAACGTTTGAACTTGTGTCTTGTGCATCCTTTTCAGTGTGCAACACAAGGTAAGAAATGTTTGATGTTAATGTGTTAAATATTCATAAGATTGCAATTCATGTCTTCACCCAAACATGCAACACTTTATGATGCAAGCACAATTGGAGTATGTTTAAGCACACACATTCCAAGAGACACAAGTTGTCAATATAAAGGTTGAATGATCTAGTTTACATTCATTACAACCTTCACCTCTCTCACAAACAAATCTTGGACACCAATTTATCTCCCATCACTCTAGAGAAGGTTGAACCACCGTCAAATTGAATCACTAAGGCTGAGGATCGTATCTTCACTAAGGAGGACCTTAAATGGGTTGATCAAGCAAATCTAAAGGTAGAGGTAGTAGCCAAAAACTGAGGAGAATCGAACATGAAGATACCTCTCAAATGTTGGTGTCACCAATATGAAAATAGATATCATGCTTGCATCAATATAGAGGACCTACCTTAGACAACATGCAAGACTTGTACAACTACATATGTTGGGACAAGTGATGCAAGATCTTTTGAGCCATGTTTATACTTTTAATTTTGACATTTGTTTTGATGCCATCAATTTAATAATCTGAGTTTTGCATACACTTTTTCTTGAGTTTCCTTGCTTGTTGAATGTACATGACAATATTTATATATTTAAGACATTGTTTTCTTTAACTAAATATATTTTTTACTGATTTAATCAATGCATGATTGTATATGCGATCAAAGTAACTTATAAGTAATTAGTTTCACGAGTCTTTAAAGTTTATTTAAGGGTTCATGATAAAAGTTTTAAATGTCTTGACCAAGTCTTAGTGCGAAGTCCACATCCGTGTCTTTAAAGCTTATTTATCTAAGGGTGCATGATAAAAGTTTTAAAAGTCTTGACCAAGTCTTAGTGCCAAGTCCAAGACCAAGTCAAAAAGCAACTTGTCAAATCTTGTTGTTTATCACCACAAAAGGGCTCAAGCAAGACAAGGCTTCTCATGGGATTGCCAAGGTTTGTGTCACATCCCCTCCTATATACTCTTATTTTGATACTTAGTTGTGTTGATGCCTTAGATGGATACTGGTTACTAAAACAATGATTTTGATACCCTACAAGATTTTGGTTTTGCAAACAGTGGTATTCAGTTTAACAGTGATGACCTAAATGGTATTGAATGCTAGAAACGGTCGTTTAGCCTAAATGATGCCCTAGTTGAAATTGGTTTATTCCTTTTTTTTTAATATTATAAATATATGATATGTTGTGATGTTTCATTTGCGTAAAGTAATGTTATAACTCATCTTTTGATTTAATGAATATAAACATTAAGGTTGAATTGTCGAGATGTCGGACTAACTACTCTAGTTTGGACAAGTGGATACAGGAATGACTTGGCCTCCAAGAAGAAGAGGAAAAAGATATCACCAGGAAAGAGGGAAGCGAAATGGTTATTGTCAATGATTGTATGGAATATAAGACTAGTATGTACTACCTAATGTTAGCTAGTGTGACCTTGTCAACCTAGTTTTCCCTATTAGGACCATGGGAATTATGTCTGTTAGTGTCTCCGATTTGCTTTGGCTCGTTTGTCGAACCTTTGTTCTTGCGTTGTGAAATCATTATTATGTATCTTCTATTATTGTCTTAATTAATACCTTGATTAGACATGTTTTCGACTTGCGAAAGTCGACTCCATATATATTTACATTAAAAATATATATATTGATCAATTGTAAAATAATTCTAATAAAGGTGTATTGTTATTAAATTTAAATTGTCTTAAAATATATATATATATATATATATATATATATATATATATATATATATATATATATATATATATATATATATATATATATATATATATATATATATATATATATATATATATATATATATATATTACCTTTATTATTAACTTAATGTATTTATTAAAATATATATGAAATGACTTAGTTATTTTAATTTTCTTGGACCTTAATTTTGTTTATTGTAAAATCTAATTTTAATAAATATTAGCTCCATTTACGTTAGAATACTTTTTATTCTTTTCTCCTTATCGGGATATTTTTATATTTCGAATAGATTATTATATCGGGGTATGAGGTTTTTCTTGAAATTTAATTTTTATTATCGGACGTGATTCCGCCTCTCAAAGCCACAGCGGGGGATGGCGAAATCATAGTAAAACTTCCCGATAAAACATTAGGCTAGCAGAGCATATAGGGAGTGGAACAATTATGGTCTATTTATTGTTCTCTTCTTCTTCGGTAGCTCTTGTTTTTCATTTTCTTTGATGGACGGGTAGAACCAACCGGAGTGCATCCAGCCACCGTAGTTGCCAGGACTTCTCTGTTAGTCACGTTGTTCAATCCTTTTGTTGTGAAAATCCTTTCACATTCCAGGCATGTGGAGTCTCTGGTACCTTTCTTTTTCAGTAGGTAGCATATATATTGTTGCAATGAGGCTTTAGCTTAAGACTATGAAGAGGTCTTAGTTTTAAGTGTTGTATTCTCCTGAGAAATCTAGCTAGATAAATTTCCTTTGTAACCCAACAAAAACTTCTTTATTTGTTCTTTCCTTCCTATTTTTTGCATTGTTGTTCTTGAATGAGTCTTTTGTAAATTCAAGTACTGGCTTTCTTTTTATAATCATTTACTGTTCAGTAGGAAACCTCTGCCACAGCAAGAAATTAAAGAGAAGTTAATTAATTAATGGTAAATTTAAAATAAGGGTTTACACCCAATCAGAAGAAGATTAACCTGTAAGTGTGAGTTTAAAGTATAAACCTCACAAGTACCATAAAAAAATTCTGGTGAAATTCTTGTTTCTTATTTTTGCTAATAAATTAAAAGTGCAAGTCGAATAGGGTGGAACTGAGCCTCATAAAAACACGTAGACAAATCCTTGGCCAAGGTGCACTAGTTGCATGTAGTGCTTGTCAATTCAAAGAATCCAGATACAGTCTTAGTCAAGAAATTATACCAGTTAGCAGGCAGCTATCGAGTGTAATTGATTACGACTGTAGGGTCTTACACCAATTCTAGCATGACTTGACGTAACCATTCTCCTTACCCTTGCGGAGGGCCGGGCCACTTCAGTTAGAAGTGAGCAAGGGGGATGGGAAACGATCCAAGGATGGATGGATAAACGCCCTGGTGATATCTTTTTCCCCTCTATGATTCAGAGAGAATTTAAAGATGAGCAAGTTTGTCAGATAACAAATGAAAAGTACATTCTAAACCCTTCATCTTTTCCTTTATATAGAAAATAGTTGCAAACATATTTTTTTGTTCATGTTTCCAAAGAACTAATGTTTATTTTGTTCAATGAAGAATATTTTTCTTTCTACACAATAATTTTGTTTAATCATAAAAATGTATATGATGATGGCATTAGTTTTCATGTTCATTATTTTCTTTTTCGAAAAAAAAGGGGGCTAAACTAGCCATTACTTGCTTTCTTGTTATTTAATGCTCAAAACTAGCCGTTATATGCTTGAGATTTTTATGCATGTTACAGTTTGAGTGGCAAAGGCTAGGTGATCATAGGAAGAAGTTGAGCACTCCCCCCTAACTAGAAAATCAAAACAACATTTTTTTTCAAAAGAAACACGTAGCTTGACATCAGTTTTGGTTACAATTTCAATCCTTAATATACTTTTCTTCCAATTTTTTGAAAAGTAAAATTATTAATTACAAAATAATATCACATTTCAAAAGTGTGAAGAAATTTGAAGAGCAATGTCTTAAAAACAGTTTCATGTAGTTCTTCTTGATGGTTATGTGCATAAATAAATAAATAAAATATCAAAGTGAAATGAAAAGATACCATATATAATATTGTCCATTTCCTATTCATCTAGTGTTATTCACCCTCAAGTGTAGATTAATATGACCGAACATAATACCAAATATCTCCAAAGTACTAGTCAGTGCAGTAGAAGTGCCACAACAAAGAAGAAGAATAAGCACAATTGAACAAAATCTGGAAGATGAGGGATCCTGTAGTGTGTTGGTAAAGGAATTGCCAATCTATTTGATAGTTGCAATCTTCTTTCAAGCACAAGTTTTGGGATGGTTAATTCTCCACTGAGAATTTGGCTAATTCACATGATAAGTAGGAGATTCCTAATCAAATCAAGGCTTCTACAAGTTGTCATTTCACATTAAACTTGCAATTTGTGTGGTAGAGATGAAACAATTATCTTTTGGAGGTGTCTATTTACAAAAGAATTTGTGGGCATGGTTTTGATCAAATTTAATTATTTGTTCAGTGATCCTCCTTCTTAGAAACAACCCTTTCTTGGAACACTTGGATGAACTGGGAAGCTGTAAATTGGAATGGAAAACAGTCCAATTGATGTTGGACTTTTGTGAAAATGAAGGTGCGAAGTTACCATGATCCCTGGCTAGGTTGGAGGAGTAGAGAATTTTTAAGGAGATAGTTTTGCTTATCAGGGTTATGTTTGAGTGTTTCTGTAAGAACTTGAGTTATTTCTAAAACATTATCTTTTCGATCTTTTTAAGACTTTCCAGGGACTTGTTATTAGACTGATGTAAAAGATTGTTTGCCAAAATAATATGAGAAGCATTAGTTAAAAAATAAATCTTACGAAAATTGTAAAACTTCAAAACCACTCACCATGTTTCATCCTCGAAATAGGAAATTTATCCTAATTTTTCAATAACAAAATTTACAACTTTAACCACATTTTCAGTCCATTTGCCTTTCAATGTAATATACAATAAGGTCTCTTGCTGGTTTTAACATATTGCCCACACTTTACTAGGTAGATCTTCTAGTGTCAAAGATGTTTATGACATGTTTTTCCACCGTTCCATTCAGATGCTTCATAGATATTGAATAAGCTCTACTGCAAACTTGCCTTTCCTTGTAGATTTTATCTCTCCTAACTGTACCAACATTACAAACACGGATTGCAATTTGTAAATAATAGCCATCAAAAGTTATAGTGACAGAAGACAGAAGTAAATTATTGGTAAAACTAAAAATTATCTCAATAAACAAAATGCTCACATGGTTCAAAACATTAATCCAAATTTTAATCCAGAAAAAGCATAAGGTGTCTGCTCAACACAGATTTTATGTTTTGAATTTTGAATTGCCAATTGCCTGGAGAGGTAACATGCCTAGCGAATAAGCATATAGATTGTAATGTCCCCTACTAAGGTTAGGCCTCCTTTAACCATAGTTAATCTATTTCCATATATTTATGACTTAAACTAGATTGATTAAGAATCAAATCTATCTTAACATGAAACAAATCTGTGATATTCTATCTTTCTTTAGTCTATCATGTACTTGCTAATTTACTTTACTTATAATTAGTCTTGTTCAGAATCATTTATAAATCATTTACATATTATTTAATCACTAGTTATATGAATTTTCAGTTCTAAAAGATATTAATTATAATTATTATATTAATATCTATTGTCATATCAATAGCTATATTTGTAACCCAAATATTATTCCTAATTCTGATATGAGTATATGTATACATAATAGTAAATGAATTAAATAATGTTACCAATAATTTATGTAATTACCAATTCTATAAATTATTAATTACTACCCCTGCTATACTTAATGAATAAAATTTCAATATCTTACCATGTTTTATTTATATTAATTTGCAGTGATTCTGTAAATCTGATTAGAGTTATTATTTATTCTGTGAACACACAGTAATACTATGAATTTAATTAAAGTTATTATCTTTATACTGTAAACCTATAGTGTAGTGGTTTATACCTGCTGTCTCTCTTACGGGTAGGGAGTTACCTCTCATGCCTGTGTGAATGCCTTCCCAAGGCCATCGAACTTCCTCTTGTGTTTCTCCTTTTTCTTCCACCCCTTGCCCCCCACTATTAAAATCGCTCTTATATTTCAAAAGCCAAAGGTTGGTATCGCTTGAGATTTGACGAGTCGTGTCTTTCCTTCATCGATCCTTCCATAACTATTATTGATTAAACTTCGTTAAGCGATGCCTTCAAAGTCGGTATCTGTTAGATATGTTTGATTATAATTGTTGATGACTGATCATTATTGTGCCTTCGTACCAATTAGTTTATAATTTATAGTTTAGCATGTCTATCTTAACCGATATTGTAATCGATATCTTTTAGTTGCACTTATATGTTGCAGAACATGCTATCGTAATCATAGGAACCACAGCCAATATGATTAATGCTTGTTATTATTCCTAGATCATATCTCTCCAAATATCGACCCTTATCATGTTAAATATCTTATTTTAGTCGCTAATTGGAGTTCTGAGTTTCCTCTTAATAAATTGGTTTATTTCAATCTATGAGTGTATAATATATTAGTGATCAGATCATAAATATATTAATAATAATAATGGATAATAATTATTCTTTTTTAATTAAATAATTATTATTAATAGTGTATTTATATTCTTGGAATTAATTTATATTTGTATTTTATTTAAGTTGATTGGGTGAAACATTATTAAATCAAACCTATTTGGTCTAATATTAACAAATATACATAATTTAATTTATTAACGTAATTATTATAATATACATAATTTAATTTATAATATTTAATAAATGTTTAAAATACATTGTAATGGATTAACAGTTTAATATTTTATATTTTATAATTTAAATTATAATAAATATAAATGTTTAATAATATATGATTATTTTATATGTTCTAGAATAGATTATATTTATATTATAATAACTAGTTATTGATATTATAATGTTAATTCAAATTAATATATATTAATAATATATAATATTTTAATTTATATTAATATTTTATTATATACATAATTTATTAAATTAAATTATATTATAATTACACTTTTTTAATTCTTGTTTTAGGTTGTAAAAATGTATTTATTTATTATTTTTATATGTTTTTTGTACCGATGTATCCAAACTTAGTTTTATTTGCTTATAATATCTTTATACTATGGAAATGCCCTTAAATACCAAAAAAAGTAGTTTTTGCTTGTTTTTCTTCAAAAAATTTACATTTGTAGATCTAATTTTTTGCCGATTTTTCCCTGATTTTTTAAAAAAATCTTATACTTTTGATTTGTCAATTAATTCCCCAAATGATTAATACTTCACTTATACTTTTGATTTGTCGATTAATGATTAATACTTCACTGGTTTAAACACTGTGAGCCGACCCTCATGTAAGAGACCTGTCTCCTCATCCAAGGCGGATATATATGAAGTGTTATCACATTTACTTGGCTAACAATCAATTGGGAAAAAATAAGCAGAGTGCTTGAGTGTGACGATAGCAATATATTGTCTATGGTTGGGAAGGCAACTGATCTAAGTCATTGTCGGTGGTTAAACGAGCACTTTAATCAACATGGTATCAGATCCAGGTTAAAGATGTATGGGTGTTTTTTAATACAAGTACTGCAAGGTGATTGAAGTAGCAAACTACTCATGTGCCTGTGTGTCGTGAAGAAACCTAATTGCAATGATGTTCTCAAGCCAATATTCTATTATGCTAATTACATTGCTTTCAAATGATTTGATCGATCCCTGTGCAAAATGAATACTCGACGCATGATTTATCATTGACGACAATTAATTTGAGACATACTTCTGCCATATCTAAAGTCGAGGCTATGCATATGTTTGATTCATGATTTGCGAAGAATCGTGGTTGTTAAGCAAAAAAACTGGCATATTCCTGGCCACCACAAATATTATTGGGTCACCGTCATTCTTACACAGAGATCTCCCAACATCGGCTTCACCCTGTAGCGCATATAATCTCCATCTACTATATTACCGAGTGTGCTAGTTTAATGACGGACATGATATTTGATGGGAGGGGTTGATATTCCAATTGTTGAAAGATTTTGACCTTGGAGACCAGTGAATGGGAAAACTTATTTCCTAAAGGAGGTTGATATTGGTTAATTTTGTGAGTCATGTCTATGATTATAGGCTGCTATTGGAAAATCTTGGGATGATTAGTATTAATAGGTATTGTTAAAGGACATCAACCTATATTATATTTCATAGATAAAGGAGATGACCGAAGTCATCAAAGAGGTATCCAACACCGGTGTTATCTTCTATTCGAAGGACATTGAAGTGGAGTATTATCTAAGTGAAATTGCTTCTTTAGTGACTCACCGTTGCGTATAATGAGATCTAGTTTTTCGTGCTTGAGTATGAGCGCTCAGCCAGAGTGCTTATCTATTAATTTCAGCGAATTCCAAACGCTGAAAATTAATATCTTATATCATGGAATACCAATTTGAGAGAAATGTCTTCAGCAATGCGTGATATCTCCCCTATATGAAGTTGGAAATGAATACACGTGCCACCATTTTGTTGTTGAGGTTGTTGTGAAGAAATCTTAAGTCACCCGCTTCAAGAAGATGTTCCATGTATATAAACTGTTTTTCTTAATTAAGCAATCTCCTGCGTGTGTCCCAGTGAGATTCTAATAGCATGTGAAGGTGGTTCTAGTGTCTGTTGGTGAAGGAGAGAGTGAAATTGGGCATTTATGATCTATGCAGAGTTGGTGACAGCTGAGATGATCGAGTCATCATGTGAGAAGATGATTTTGTAGAAGAAGATACTCCTACAAGGAGTCTTGCAAGGATGCAGCTCTACCCAAGAATCCTTCCAGTACCATGACATGAGTCACATAGTCTAACGGAAGAAAGCACTTGATGCTTGCAGCCATGAGACTGAGTTGGTGGCACATAACTGAGACATCTTTCGAAGATCGAAGAGAAAGAACCTATTCAATTTGTCATTGTGATCAGTTTCTTCATAGAGGAGGAATTAACATTCTGTGAGATTTTGCCAAGATCTAGAGGCAATGGAAAGCACAAATAAGAGAGAACAAAATAGATGATAGTAATAAACTGTATTCTATCAAGATGCAAAATATGATCAACTGGATCATTACAAGATGTTCAATGAATGCTCATACAAACAATGTAGATGAGTCTGCTTATATAGGCAAGGCTAGGGATATGTGAGCACACAAACATGCCATGTGGTTCAATAAGAAACAAGGGTAGGTAGGAAATAGGTGTGGGTAGGTAGGAGAAACAATAAAATATTCCACGAGGTGGAATGTAACAACAAGATAAGATCAACATCATAAAAGGTGAAAATTCTCCTACACACACTATCTCAATGTGGCACAAACACCGTGTCTCATACCCAAACTACTATTAAATGCATGTACCTAAGTAAACTTAAGTAAAGTGTAATAATATCCAAGATGAAAAATTATTTACACCAACACCCCCCCTTAAGTGCAACTTAGGGGAATGCACTTAAGCCTACAATGCAACTAAGCAATGCAAGATGGGTCCCCACTACAAGGCCATGTTAGGTACCCATGTACAAATGCAAATGCAATGAAAACCAATGCAATGAAATCTCTCACAAAGCGGGGAAAGAGAGAAAAACCCAATGGGAAAAAACCCTCCCCCAAAAGAGAGATGAAGAAAGCACGCAATGTTTTTAATGATGAATGAGAAGAACAAAAATATGTTCCCCCCATAAGAGAGAAGAGAGACCATGAAGCCCCCCCTCAATGTCGAATCTCCTGTAAAGATGGTCCAATGATGATGACCAAAATACCTCCCCATAAGGAAGAAAGAGAGCCAATGTTGCACCAATAATGTCAAAGTGTGACAAAACCAGGTACCAATGTCGATGACGATGAATCACTTGCCGCAACAAAAAGACGATCAGACATGGAGACAACTTGCTTTGAGCATCATCTGGATACTCGTAAATGGCAGAAATACTAGTATAATCTAAGTCTCACGGGAGCCATGTACAAATGTGTACAATCTAAGTCTCAACTGGAGCCATGCACCAAGTCTCACAAGATATTCTTAATCTACGTGTACAAGAGGACTACATCAAATGGTCAACAATAACAAGATACAAAGAGGTGTGGCACTTTGTGATAGTGTGAGTACAACATTGCTCATGCAAGAGCATACATCATGATAAAATATTCAAATGTGGAAATATGAAAATGATGCCACCAACAAAGAACCCCTGTAAAATACTGCAGATGAAGATGCCTCCAAATGGAATTTCACCAAGAGATATAAATGAACAACTGACCCCCCATAAAAAGATCATGCTCTGATACCATGTTAAATTTTCTACATTGTAGACTACAGATCTAGCTAGAAAAAAGAAAACAAAACTTGCAGGAGGAAAAACATAACCAAAAAAACTCTATTAATTCAATGTGTGTTTTACAATATGCTGAAAGCATGATTTTATATAAAGAATGAACCACCAAAAGAATTGAAATTACAGTGGAATCACAAACTAGAGGATATGCATGAAGAGTTAAACTGAAATTACGAGGAAGATGTAGAGTTTAACAATGCACTCCTTGGTTAGTTGACGCATATCTAGCAATGCATGAGTGTCGGTTACGGTGGAACACAAATTTCTCGTAAATCACAGGCACCAAACTGTTGCATGCACTAACACCCCCCCTTAAGTCTAACTAAGGAGAGATAAACCTAATGAAAGGAAAGAGGAAAGAAGGAAAACCTAGTGGGAATAAAACCCCCCCTCAAAATTACAAGAGATGCAACTATATAAAGTGCAAAACAATATCCTTTAAGAGACAAGAAAAGTGTGAATATTTGTCAATGACTACTGAATGAAGAACCTCCTCAAAAGCCAAGATGATGATCAAGATCAAGAATCTGCATGAGTGCCCTCAATGACACTACTCGAACAATGATTAGATGCAAAACAAAAGCAAAACATCTGAAATTTGAAGATGCAGGTGGCAAATGAATCTGCACAAGTGACCCCAATGACACTACTCAACCATGCAAGAAGAAGTTGCTAGTCAAAAATACAGGTGCCAATAGTGAACTAATCAAACTTGAAACAAAACCAAGAAGCATTAGCACTAACAGTATAAAATCTCCCTCATAATATGACAAAGGAGAAAGAAGACAAGTCCACTGAAATTATGTGTCACAAACGAAAAGATGAAGGCAAGGCCCGTGAACAGAGGGTTACGTCAACTTCCATTCTTCATAAATCTGCTTGCAAATAATTTGACCTTCCTCCTAGCTCTCAGGCTCTGATACCATGTGAGATTTTGTCAAGATCTAGAGGCAATGGAAAGCACAAATAAGAGAGAACGAAATAGATGATAGTAATAAACTGTATTCTATCAAGATGCAAAATATGATCAACTGGATCATTACAAGATGTTCAATGAATGTCCGTACAAACAATGTAGATGAGCATGTTTATATAGGCAAGGCTGGGGATATGTGAGCACACAAACATGACATGTGGTTCAATAAGAAACAAGGGTAGGTAGGAGAAACAATAAAATATTCCACATGAGGTGGAATGTAACAACAAGATAAGATCAACACCATAAAAGGTGGAAATTCTCCTACACACACTATCCCAATGTGGCACAAACACCCAAGTGTCTCATACCCAAACTACTATTAAATGCATGTACCTAAGTAAACTTAAGTAAAGTGTAATAATATCCAAGATGAATAATTATTTACACCAACACATTCAAAGGGAGTCTGACAAACTATTAGAGGCAACCTTGGACAAGGAGGTCAAGAGGTTAGAGCTTCAGAGGGAGTCACATCATTGTAAGGTTTGTGTTAATGCATTCTTCTTTGTGAAGGAGAAGTTTGAGGTGCAAACCCTTGTTAACGCATTCTTCTTTGTGGGGGAGAAGTTTGAGGTGCAAGCCCTTGTTAATGCATTCTTCTTTGTGAGAGAAGTTTGAGGTGAAAGCCCTTGTTCCACCCTCTAGGAGTAGTCATGGTGGATCCACCCTCTGGGAGCAGCCATGGTGGATGTCATGTTGAGAGACTCCATGACTTAGCACTTGTGTTTATTCACCCTCTAGAAGTAGCCATGGTGAGCGTCATGATGAGATGACGACATCACGTTGAGTGACTCCATGATGGGCACCTGTGTTCATTTACATTTTCATTCATGGGAGTAGCCATGATGGACCCAACCTCTGGGAGAAGCCATGGTGGATGTCACTACGTGACTAAGATATCGAGAAGGATTCCTCCCTAGCTAAGAGGGAGTGTTGATGTTATTGTAGCTTCAGTCGGTATCCTTCTCGGGCCGACTTGAAGAAAATAAAATGAGTGTATATTAAATATACTCATAGAGTCGGCCATGATATATATTAAATATAAAATGTGATTAATATTTGTTTAAACAATGCGAGTCGACCCTCATGTAAGAGACGTATCTCCTCATCCAAGGCGGATATATATGAAGTGTTATCACATTTACTTGGCTATCAATCAATTAGGAAAAAATAAGCAGAGTGCTCGGGGTTGACGATAGCAGTATATCGTCTATGGTTGGGAAGGCAACTGATCTGAGTCATTGCATGTGGTTAAACGAGCACTTTCATCAACATAAAGTATCGATATGTAATATATTATGAGGATGATCATTGATAATTATGATATCAAATTAAATTTTAACAAAGTATTAATACATAATACTTTATGGAGCTAGTTATTGATAATCATGATACCAGATTGATTTAATAAATAAATTGATTAGTAGAGCACTCTTCCCATGCTTCAAAGTTCAAGTTTCAGCATTCAATGACAGGAAAGTCCCCTGTATACGACAACTCTCAAATTGAATTATTGAAATTTAATCTTAACAAATAGAGACCATCTTTAGCCAGAAGCCTAGAAAAAATAGAAAGATTGCGTATGCAGATGAAAATCTTTATTACAATCGTTTCACAAATCATTTCCTTTGTAAATGCTTATGCAGCAATGCAGTTTCCTAGACAAAATGATTGATAAGATGATAGACTAAGCAATATTGTCATAGGAGCGGCAATTGCAAGCCTACCATTCAATTGTACAATGGCAACCGATGTTATGGTCTTCCGCATGCAAGTAGCTAAGTAGTTCTACAAGCCCTCAAAGGATAACAAATTCTAATAATTTTCCTTAGACAGTCCCACAAAACTACTAGAAGCATCACGGTAGTTGTACAAGCAGAGAATCAATGTAGGACTTTGGTAGCTACAAATTGACATGAATGTTGGGATTAAGGTGTCTCAACGTTAGAGTCCTAACATGTTTGTTTAATTATTTTATTTTTCACCCACTTTGAAAGTCCCTAAATTTAGGGGACTATGTCATAGGTTGCTATGTTGGGACTACGACAATTTCTTTTATTTACTATGACAATTATTAGTTCAGTGGAAGAGTCATGGAGATTTATTATTAAGCAACTGGTAATTATGGTGGAGTTCACTTTTGAAAAGTGGTGTGAGGTAGGTGTTGCATATGGCAAGATGACCATTATGAGTGAGTCATGAGTTAGTGCATTGGAAAGTTGCTATGTGCAACAAGTCATGGAAATGGCAACTTGTTTATAACACCACATACCTCTTTGGCATTGGAGTTGGTTTTGGAAACCATGGGTGCTTTCCACTCATGTGTTGAGCTCTATAAATTTATGTCTTCTTAGTGTATTTTGGATGATAGTTTGGATATTATTATGTACCAGATTTTCTCCAGAGTTCTTTGTTGTTGTAATTACTCCTGAAGAGCATTGGCTTTGTGCATTGTATTTTAACTATTGGTTGTTACCGATAATACAATTGAGCTCTGGCTTTTGGAGTGTGGATTTTTTCCCAAAAGGGTTTTAGCACATAAATCTATTATGGTTTTATTTGTTTAAATCTGAATTTGTATGTGTTTATCTAATTTGTAAGAATTAAAGGGTTTGTAAAACAATTTTCCATTCACTCTCCTGTTAGATTTAGCATTTGGAAGCATTATTCCGCACTTTGCTTCCTTTCAATTGGTATCAGAGCTTGGCCATCTTTGTTATTGTTGTTGGATAGAAGGATTTTTAGTGTTGGTCTATTTTCAATGGGAGTTTTGCAAAGAAAGATTTGATAACCTTGCTGCATTTTTGAGACGGCAATCACATCGAGTAGAATAGAGATGGAGAAGTTTAATGGCCGCAATTTTGAGTTGTGGAAACTCAAAATGGAGGACATAATCGTAGACAGAGATCTATGGGCTGCAATTTCTTCACCAAAACCCCAAACTACAACACAAGATGTATGGGATACAATGGATCAGAACTCTAAGGGTGTGATGAGACACTGCCTAGCTGATTTTGTGCTCTTGAATGTACATGAAGAGAAGACTACAACTAAGCTTTGGAAGAAGCTTGGTGATATTTATCAGGGGAACTCCTTGGTAAATAATTTATTCCTAAGAAAGAAGTTGTATTCTCTAAGGATGGAGGAAGGAGGATCCATTGTAGATCACATGAATGCATTTAATATGTTGGTTGCCCAAATAGGTTCTATTGATATCAAGATAAATGAACAAGAGAAATGCATGCTTCTATTATGTTCTTTGCTAGACTCCTGGGATCACTTTGTGATGGCCATTGGAAGCACAACAACCACTTTCAAGATGGAGGATATGGTTGCTTCATTGTTAGTTGAAGAGATGTGAAGGAAATCTTCTAAGATGGATAAGGAAGCCCTAGTTGCTCGTGGTAGAACGATGCATTAAGGCAAGAGAGAGGACAAGCGTAAATCCAAGTCTCCAGGGAGATCTAAATCTCCTGGTAAAAATTCCTAGGCGAAATGTTGGAATTGCAGCAAATCTGGTCATTTTCGTAAAGTGTGAGAAGGAAAAAAAAAACGTAAAAAAAAAATCCGATTCTAACTCTAAAAAATCCTCTCAGGATAAAGTAGATGTTTTTGTTGTAGCCTTGGCAACACATGTATCGGAAGATGTATGGTTGATAGATTCAAGTGCCTCTTTCCACATGAACTCTCACAGAGGTTGATTTTCAAAGTACAAAGAGTTTGATGGTGGGAAGGTGTATCTAGGTGATGACTCTCACCTAAAGGTTGTTGGCCATGAAAGAGTCAAAATCGGAAACCCTGATGGCAGAGTGAAGGGGATTGATGGTGTCCTACATATTCTTGGTTTAGCACCAAACTTTCTTTCAGTCAGCAAGTTGACTGATGTGGGTGCGCAGGTTGTTTTCTCGAGTGGTGGATACAAGATGACAAGAGATTATATGGTTCTTGCTAAAGCTGTTCGGAATGGCACCTTGTATAAGTTGGATGCACGCATGGTTCAATGCAATAGTGCTTCTATGAAGTCCAAGAAAAGGGCTTTGGATTCTTCATCCTCACCATCAGATCAAGCAAAGAAGAATATTGTTGTTTCTACATCTAATGGTCGTTCTTTTTGGGTACCTAAGGGTGCAAATGCTTTGGAGATGAATCTCCCAGCGGATAAGACAATGCTATGACACCAAAGACTTGGCCATATTGGTGAGAAAGGTCTTAGAGACATGAAAAATAAGAGCCTTATTGAAGGCCTTGATGACTGTAATCTCGAGTTTGAATTTTGCAAACATTGTGTTTATGGTAAACAACACCATGTTACTTTTTATTCCAGCTCTCATAAGTGTTCTAGGGTTTTGGATTATATTCTTTCAAATGTGTTTGGTCCTATTAATGTTCCTTTGATATCTAGATCTATGTGTTTTGTTTGTTTAATAGATGACTATAGTAGGACATTGTGTCTTTCCTCATAAGTAAATCTAAAAATTTTAGTCAAATTAAAGAATTCAAATCCTTCATTGAAAACCAAACTGGTAGAAAAATTAAGTGTTTGAGAATTGATAATGGCGGTAAGTTTTGTTTGGCAATTTAATTCGACAAGTTCTATAAGGACCATGGGATTAAGATACACAAGACAACTTCATAAACCCCACAACAAAATGGAGTTGTGGAGGACGAACACAATGTTGATAGAGAGGGCTAGGAGTATGCTAAGTAGTGCTAGTCTTGAATAGAAGTTCTAGGCTGAAGTTGTAGCCATTGCATGTTATCTGATTAACACATCTCCTACTTCAATAGTAGTTGAAAAGACACCTATAGAGGCGTGGTCTGGCAAGAAGCCCTCATTAAGACATGTTGGAGTCTTTGGTTGTGAGGCATATGCACGTGTCAAGTGAGAAAAGATCAAAATTAGAGAACAAGGCAGTTAAGTATATCTTTATCGACTATGGTGTTGGTGTCAAAGGTTACAAGCTTTGGGATCTAATTGCAAAGAAGGTGCTCTATAGTAGAAGTGTGATCTCTTGTGAGTTGAAACCTCCCATTGTTAATTTGCAACCTAAGAAGGGAGAGAAACAAAAAAATGAGGTAGTTCAGGTAGCACCTACTCTGATGAAAAATGACTACGCACTCCTATTGGACCTGATGATGAGGAGACCTCAAGCAACTCTAAAAGTTTTGAAGAAGAGCAAGAACCTCAACCTCAACAATTGAGGAGGTCTACTTGTAATAGGCGGCAACCTGACAAATTTAGTAATTCACCAAAAAGGTTTGGTTATTCATTGTTGGATTCCAATTGCATATTTGCTTTGATTACTAAGAATGATGAGCATAAGACTATCAAAAAGGCTATTGGTATGCATGATGCAGATTCTTGGACAGAAGTCAAGAATGGAGAGATGGTTGCATTAAAGAAGAATTCTATATTGGATCTGGTACCTTTGCCTAAAGGACAGAGACTTGTTGGATGTAAATGGGTGTTCAAGAAGAAACTAGGTCCAGATGGCAGCGTTGAGAAGCATAAATCACGATTGGTAGCAAAGGGGTATTCTTGGGTGATGGGAATTGATTATGGTGAAATATTCTCCTAGAGCTAAGTTGACATCCATTTGATTCCTATTATCATTCGCAACAGCTTATGACTTGGAAGTCAAGTAGATGGATGTGAATACAACATTCCTTCATAGTGATTTTGAGGAAGAAATTTATATGACACAACTAGAGAATTTCGTTGAAATAGGTAAAGAGAACCTTGTTTGTAAGCTGAAGAAATCTGTATATGGTTTGAAACAGTCTCCTAGAATGTGTTATCAAAAGTTTGACACCTATGTGTTGTCTTTGGGATTTCTGAGATCTAAATCTAACCATTGTGTATTATAAATCTGAAAAATGGTCACATTCTTATCATAGTCTTGTGTAGATTATATGTTGTTTAATGGGAATGGTAAAAGAATGATTTCAAATTTGAAATCTCGGTTAGCAGCACAGTTTGAGATGAAAGATCTAGGTGTAGTGAGATATAATATTGGGATTGAGATCATCAAAGATAGAGCTAGCAAAAATCTTTGGATGAGCCAAAGTATGTTAACTCTATGTTTGAGAAATTCAGCATGACAACTTACAGACAGTTAGTCATTCCAATGGTACAAGGGACAAAGCTTTCTTTGGAGGATTTCCAAAATCTCATATTGAGATGGAGAACATGACTAGAGTACCTTATGTGAGTGTTGTTGGCAGCTTCATGTATGATATGGTTTGTACTAAGCCAAACATTGCCCAAGCAGTGCGAGTCCTTAATCAATTTATGGCTAATCCTGGTAGGGTGCATTGGGATGCGGTTAAGAGAGTATTTAGGTATTTGAAGGGTACTTTTGAGTATTCTTTGTGTTTTCATGGTTATCCAGCTAGATCTCAACAACCAATTTGCATTCATGAATATGTGGATTCCAATTGGGCAAGTTACATTGATAGTAGAAGATCCATCAATGTATATGTTTTCACGATGTTTGGTGGTGCTATTAGATGGATGAGTAAGCGGCAAGCTGTAGTCGCTTTGTCCACTACGGAAGCAGAGTACATGGCAGCAACTCATGCTTGTAAGGAAGCCATTTGGCTTAAAATATTTTGTTCTTATATTAGTTTTGATAAAAGATAGATTACTATCTATTGTGATGTAATGTCCCCAAATGGGAATTTCCTTAATTTAATCCTAAGACAATAAATCCAACTTAACGTGAGAATTGTAATATAAGATTTACCCAAACTGATGCCATTTTATTATGATATTTAACTTAAAATTTTAAGAATAGTTTGGAAAATAGAACTTATCTTCCCAATTAATGCTATCATTTCTTTTCTTCTATATTTGCCAAATGTCTTTCCTTTATAACTACAAAATTTCCTCCTTTAACTCAGCATCAATACTACATAATTCTCCTTCTATATTTGCATATATCTTCTGTAATGTTCCCCTATGGTATCTTGATGTAAAGCAATATCTGATATATCAATATAAACTTGAAATGTGCCCGTTGTTATTCTTGCAGTGCCTAGTCTTGTCCCATATACGATACTGATTCCAAATATCCCATAGAAGGATATGATGGTCTAACGTTCCTTATATGTCTTTATGCAAAGTATATAATGATATCACTTATAGTGATATGTTTGTCCTGTGATTGCAATAATGATTAATGATGTTGTCTCTGATATCGTCAATCTGCATTTGCCACTGTGTCATTGTCTTTGATATTTCACTATATACAAACCATCATATTATTGGCACGGGGTCAATTGCTCCATTTCGGTGATCCAATAAAGATCCAAATAAGAAAGTAGAACTCCCCACTCTTTCTGATAGAATGAGTTTGATCTTCGTTATGTATGATGGGCAATGGTTGTCTCCTAATAGTTGCGTCTATTCATAATTGTGTCTTTTCATTCATGTCTTTTCATAGCAATCAGTTTGCTTATCATAATCACCACTTAACATTAATTATTCTAAATCCTTGCCTTATTTATGATTAATCATTCAATTAGTCAACTTCTAAATATCGATTTGTTTTAGTTTATAGACATGTTTGATCTTCTTGTGCCTCAGTGATATAAGGATTTATTATTGATTCGATATGCTGATTGGGAATCATGTTATGCCTATTCTAATGATCATAGTTATCTCTGACTTGCTGTAATGTCAAGACAAATCGGATGTTCACTATTGTTCAACAAGGTGCATTAACTCCTTCAATGGATGGTTTAGTCTAATCATGAATCATCGAATCCTCTTTGTATCACCCATTTGAACTGATGAGAATATTATTGCATTCGTCCTTCAGTGACGTGGTAAAGATTTTTTTCCTATGAATCGGACCAGAAGGAAACCACGATTGTTCATTTGTCATTGTTCAGATATTATCTCCAATCATCTTTTCCCTTGTTTCACCTAATGACTATCACCAATAATAATATTTGCCTCAAGCAATAGTCTCGAATCGTTCTTACTTAATAGGCTCTTATTCTTTGTGGACTTATTAAGAATGACTATCCGAATTTCTGACTCCCTCTCCCGTTGAGTTCCTTAGATAATATTACCACCATTATAGCGTTCATCATGTATAACATTTTGATGAATCAACTGGCCACTTCAATCCTTCAGTTCAATTCCCCATTTGTCGACAATTGAATCACTTCCTTGATAGTCTAATAAAACTCGTCTGATCTTTGTACTGACTTGATTATTGACGATCAAAACTAATAATTGATTGGTCACCAATATTATAGTCTCGGGTCTAATCAATGCTAATGGTACTATGTCTGACTTCTTATTATAATGATAGTCTTTATGTTCTTCCCTTTCATTGATTGTATATTGTTTGTGTGTAGACCATATAAACTTGGATGCTTGCAAGTCTTCATACCTTATAACTTTGGTCTTAGATTATCCACTATTCCATATTCATATCATTTATAAAGATAATACAAGGAGCTTTCTTAATATTAACAATACTGGACCGGGTCTTGTTTGCGGACATCACATGTGATAGCCAGAGTGCTATTTGTTTAGCCAAGAATCATACTTTTCATGCCAAAACAAAGCATATTGATGTACAGTTTCACTTTGTTCATGATGTGGTGGAAGATGGAAAGATAAAGATGGAAAAAGTTGATACTTTGGCGAATGTTGCAAATGCACTAACTAAGCCAGTAAGCACTAAGAAGTTCAAATGGTGTGTCATGAATGAAAATTTTCAAAAGTGATGAATGAATGTTTGCATTGTGTTATGTGGTACATTATAAATTTAATATTATTAATGTTGTCAATCAATTATTCATTAAATCAAGAAGTACTATATAATTTTTGAGGTCAACATTAGAGACCATGAAATTAAGTGAAAACAAATGCAATATCATCTCAGTTCATAAAATTAAATATGTAAAGTTTCCAAGCAATGTGTGTGATTTGTTGGAGTTGCAATTTCACAACAAATGTCCATGTCTAATCTTTAATCACATGTCAAGCTAAGGGTAATCAGATGTCAATTTGAGGGTGAAGGAATAAGTGAATAGAAAATCAAGAAGGAGAGGAGATAGTGATGGAAGGGGGAATGAGTTGATACTTTATGTCTAGGGGAAGCCTAAACTAGATATAAGGAACTACTATACTACTTAATGCTTGGATTACCCTAACCTTTTCTAAGGATATGCCAAATATCCTTCAAGATGATGAGTGCATGTGTGATGACCTATGGCACAATAATTAGACAAAATGTGGTATAGAAGGAGATGTGGTAAAAAGTAGGTTCCATGACTCACCAACTCCATGGCTTCAATATCATATGGCATCAATCTTGTGTAGTGCTTGTTGAGAGATGGTTTCTCCATCATATCAAGTAATAATCTTTGTTTAGAACCCAAATTCCTGGTACAAACCAAGTTCACTCCATGAAGAATATGATTTACAGCTGTTGAGAAAGTCTAAAATAATTGACCCATTATTGTGCATATTGATATTTTCTAATGACCCTTATCCAAAAAATTAATATAAAACAGTCAGATCTAAATGCCCACAACAATTAATCATAAAAAATACTCATGTCTATAATATCTACATCACATATAATGTATTTGCATGTAATTACATGTTGAAATTGAATATTTCATTCAAATGCAGTTTTTCGGTATATGAATACATTGATTTACTTCTACAGCAATTACAAATATATCATGAAAATACTCAAATAATGAAATCTTATTAATTGTTGAATGTCACTGAATTGAAGTGCAATTGCAACCTCTGTATGTAGATGCTCTTGTGAATCCAAAGGGGTTTCACCCTCTAAACTTCAAGAAACTAAAGGTTTTTGTCCATTGATCTCCAAAACCTAAGGGTTTTCATCCTCAAATCCAATAGTTGAACGCAATTGCTTGAACTGGGGTTATGGTTTGATGAAAACATCGATAGATGATCCAAATTGATGAAGATGCTCCTCAATAATAGAGGTTGAAGGCCTAGCATGGACCCACAAGTGTTCAGATCGCTTTCAAAGATTTCCTTGCAATTTACATTCAAATTTGTGCCCATTAATGCCATGCCTAGTCAATCTCAATCAGTGCAATTGTTTGTTTGAGTGTTGAGGGTCTAGAAAAAGGCATGCTAGAAGGTAAGCTGTAAGGAATCACATACCAGAAGGATGGAAATGTAAGTGAGACCAAGAAATCGAGAGTCGGAATGCCACTCTAAAATATCTCCATTTTGTATGGCATCATATCGTTGTCCAAATGTTCAAGTCAAGTGTGCAGAAAATGGGATGCAAGGATGCCAAGGTGCGAAGGTGGGCAAGGGTTTGGAGATCCAGATAAGCAAAGTAACAAAATTGGGAAGATCAAACTTCGGAAATACCTACTGCTAGAGGCAATGGGGCTTAGGAGTTGACAAGGAGCATGGTTTTGACATTTCCAATAGCCATAGGGAATGAAAGGGAGGCATGACAGTATGAGAAAGTTTGAAATCCCTCCCAAGGCTGGAAAGTGACTCAAACACCCTCATACTTAGGATTAGGGACATAACATATTCCCCTCTGATATCATGTTGCAATGTGATATCATATATAGCATCATCAAGAGGATTTGGCATCTCTATAATTACCTATACTATGAAGTATACATGATAGGATAGAGTAGTTTATAATAGATTATTACTTGATCTATCTCATTAGGATAGGTTCTGCATAATATACACATTAGTTAGAGGTGTTGCAAGCCCATGGTTATAAGTTTCTCTCTCTTTGTAGCATGCACTCCCCCTTCATAAGCACAACTTTTAAGGTTTAGTTTTTGTTTATGATCAAATACAGAACACAATTGAAGTGGTCATAATGGTAGTAACATAAATTAAATTCTAGTATAATTATGTATCTAATCACATCGCAACAATATTAAATGGTGGCTAATAGGCTATAAATCCCCTCAAATCTTCTATCATACCAAGAATTTGTTTAAATGAATATATTTCTCAAAAATAATGTGAGAACACACAAATCTTATCGGTCACCCGCTACTCTAGAGTTATGAAAAAAATAATATAGGAAATAGTGTATAGTATATACTAAAGGATTCCATTATCCATTGAAAGAATATTTGTAATGTCCCTTTTTCAAAATTTTCTAGTGTTCCACAAGGATGAGTCCCCCTGAAAAATGCACAAGTTTTTGAGATGGGGATGTCCCCAAGATCTAGGCCGCCACCAAGTTTCCTTCGGCGTCTCTGAGACGTTTCCTCACCACGGGGGCATTTCTCAAAAGTTTCTTGTGTTAGAAAGATCAAAGGGGGACGCTATGACATCCTTGAGACTCCAAGACGTCCCTCAACCGTGGAGGGTACTTGCACATTGACTTGCAAATTTTTAAGACTTTGGTATTGTTGAGACTATCTCAGGCTATTTGGCATTGTTTGGGAGTGAATATGGTTGCATAGAGTGAGTTTTAGGAGGATTTAAGGCAATGTTCCACAGAGCTTCCTAACATGAAGACAAGGGGATGCATCTCAAGGACAAGGGTAGTTGGGGTCTAAGTTTGGGAACAGTGGAGGGATGGTAGTGGGGGGCGAGGGAGGGGGCAAGGGAGAGGTGCTGAAATACATAATACATTAGTACGTGAAAAATTAGTTTTTACACATCGCAATGATTGCATTGAACTAGTAGTAGTTTTTAAATTTTAATGGTGACAATCAAAATAGTAAAATTAAAATATAGACATTGGAACGAGAATTTTCAAGATTTATGATTTCATAATCATGATTCATAATTACGATCAAGTTATCAACAATGTTCGATGTTCAAAGTTCAAAATTCAAAAACAAAGTAGTAAATACTAGATACTAGATAGAAATATGTAATACTAATGAGTGATGACTCATGATTCATGAGTCAATGGCTAATGGTCTAGACTCTAGAGTCTAATCATCCCCAAGCTCCTTGCCAATCTCCTCATCACTCGAACTACTACACCCCACACGTTTCCTTTATAACTTTTAGGAAAGTCCTTGGGGGTTGGGGTCAAGTTAGGGTTAGGGTTAGGCAAGTAGAATTCACTTTTTGTTTTTGTTTTTTATAGAAACCCAACTTTTGCCTAGCACCACGGGAAACTTGGGCGCATTCCCTATCCTCCTGAGGGACATCCCAACGTCCCTTTCCTGTGTCCAAGGAAATATCTCTCCCAGGCAGGAAACATCTCGAAAATGTGACCAAGTACATGGCGGAGGTGGAGGGTGGGCAGAGGGACGTTCCCTGGGCATCCTCACATCTTGAGGACATCCCTATCTCGAAAACGCCAATATTTACCAGGAGGAAACATCCTCGTGGAACGTTACTTTAAGGGGTTGTTTGGACATACAATGGTGATGTTTCAGACTTGCAACATATTTTCCAATTGTATTGGACCTACATTGTCATATACAATAATTTAAATCAAAATGTGTGTTCCCTACTGTTGACGTGTATTTTGTACACCATCATACACAGAATAAAATACCTAAAGGCATCTTATCCTCTCTTGAGAAAATAGTCTCTAACTGCTGAAGATTCGCGTAAAGGATCAGTTAGGTAGACTCCAAGGTTCTTTGATGTAGGGTCTCTACGTGTGGACAAGCTCCAGTGGTATGATGTGATTTGCTGGGATCACAAGGGGACTTACATGTGATGATTGAACTTTCGATCTGCTTTGCTGGACACAGGCTCTTACTAACTTAGACTTAAAAAAAAATGAAAAAGGATAAGGGCGAAGAGAGGATCTAATCCTAATACTAAGAATGTAGGAGCAATGACTTGATTTTTGATGAAACTCTAACTAGATCTTGTTTTGACATCAATGGAACATCTACACAAGACTAGTGCGATCTTCTAAGGGAGCTTTATGATGTTCAAATCATCACCGCAGGCATAGATACCATCCAAGTTGATGCATATCAATGAAGAGGCAACAAATTGAAATTGAGCTTAAGCTGAACGATTCCAGTTGACTACACAAGGCAGGTCTGCAATCAACAAACTGCTAGTAGTATGGATATACGAATTCCACCATTAATCAATCGCATTTCCTCCATTCATCTAATCATCTACCATCTAAAATTGAAGACTCCACAAGAAACCATGCAAATTGCAAGAAAACGACATATTTCACCATTACTTCAATGAAAATGGAATTTGTTTACAATCAATGGCAACAATTTCTTGCCTTGTCCTCCTATTCTACTCTAATTGCTTCCAACTATTCTCTAACTATTCTAACTATTTACAAACTGTCTCTAACAATTGCTAATTAGCCTTTTACAAATGAAATGCCTGGGCTTATATAGTGCCCACAATACAATTTGATGGCTTAGATCAATTCAAGATCAATGGCCAAGATTCAACAATGAAAACCCTAATTAGGGTTTGTTACAACCATTACATAACATTTAATGCTTGACCAATGACAAAATTGTATTGCTTGGACACATGTCCCCTCTAGAAAAATCGACCAATGGATAGCCGGGGTAGGTACATCGGAGTTTGTGCCACCTTCCATGAGTTAAGTACATTGACTCTGGACATGCTGAGGTGGACCACACTGACTGGAGGAGTGATGACTGGGATGCCACCTCATCTGACACTTGTAGCTTGCTAGATATTCAATTTGATGTCGTTGAGAGGCTATCTTTAATTAACTCTTGTTCTAACTCCTTTTGTCCTTGATGTGCAAGATGATGATGTACCTCGCCTTGGAACGCTGGATTGAAAGAAGTCGCCCCTGTCCTGGCTTGATCGTCCCGGCGAAGACTGTCCTTGATCCGGCTTGATTTTCCTTGATGAGATCTCCATTTGATGCCTACACAACATTTCAAAATTAGTAACATGATTTTGCAATACATAACATAAATTAGAGAGCAAATTTTAGGAAACTTAATGATAAGTCCTTTATTAATCATTTCCTAAAAACGACTGAGCTAAGGGAAAACAAATTTTTCAAAATTCAAAATTAAGGCAATGATGATCAAAATTCGAAATTAAAACAAGAGATCTTGCCATACCTCTCTAGAGAACTAACTCTAGAATGCAAAATGAATGAAATTGCCTAGGTAAAATTGATATTAGATGTGTTCAACGTGATCTCCTTTTTCAAAATAGCAATTTCGCCACCTTTGATATGTCCTTGACGTGATCTCCTCTAAATGATCTATCTTTTATCAATTTGCTCAAGTGAAAACTAAGTTCGCTCCCCTTAGATGATCTTGGCGCCTTCCTTTGCTTGAAATGACTCTAACACACAACTTGCACTTCTCCTTCCAAGATCGCATGTAAGATGGTGGAATGATAATGTGAAAATAATGATTTTCACTTCTCCTTTATAAGCGCTCTCACCACAATTACCATATAGGCCGACTTTGGAAAAATTAATCAATTAAAACGATTTTTACATCAATAACAAGGCCGACCTCATAACCTTAGCGCTCCTTTTGTTTTTTTTTTTAATTTAATAATCAATTATTAAATGCCATCGTTTTTAATTAATAAACTTCGATTTTTTTACAAGGCAAAAAATAATTAATTAATACCAAGCACAATATTTAAATGCCATTTTTAATTAAAATATCGATTTTGCTAGCATTTAAATAAATTCAAAAATGTTTATTTGAGTGCCAAAATATTTTGAAAATGAAGTATACGTACCTCATCGCCCTGGTCCCTTCCTGAGGGACAGGAGCGATCCATCATGTTGGTCTTGATTTTTGCATTTTTGACGTTCAAATCATCGTTTTTGTCGGGTCCTTCGAGCTTGATTGTCTTGCTTGTGTGAACAAATGCCTTTATAACCATCATCGCCCTGGTCCCTTGGAGAGGGACAGGAGCGATCTTCATGTTTTCACGTTGATCTTGTATCTTCGAACTCCAATTTTCATCATAAGGCAAATAATAACATCGCTTGTTCATTCCATGCTCGTCCCACTTGCTTTTCACAAGACAATTTGATGTTTAAAGGATCATCGCCCTTGTCCCTTGGAGAGGGACAGGAGCGATCCATGTCTTTTCTCCATTTTAAGCTCAAATTGGTAACATTTAACGTCCATTTCCCTTTGCATCACCTTCCAAATGATGTCTAAAACCATGTGCGACTTTATCTTAACGTGATCTTCAAAGGATATCATGTGTTTTGGCAAATATCGCCCTGGTCCTTGTCCAAAGGACAGGAGCGATATGAGTTCCTTGCACAAATTGGTAACACTTTGACATTCAAAACTCTTGCATATCATCTTCAAAAGACACCTTATACCTTGTGTGATCTCGAAAAACCTTGACTTGGCATGAGTTTGAAGGAAAATGAAGGATCCCATACAAATCGCCCTGGTCCCTTGGAGAGGGACAGGAGCGATATAGCTTCCTTGTTCAATTTGATGATTGTTTAACGTTTGAAGCCTTTGAATATCATCTTTTAATCATGTCTTGGACCCTTTACGACCTTTGCAAAACCTTGACTTAACGTGATTTTTGCATGAATTGGCAAATATGGTGTATATCGCTCTGGTCCCTTCCTGAGGGACAGGAGCGAAGTTCATCATTATGTGCTTGTTCTTGTTTTTACCAACTTGCAATCATCTTCATTACGTGAAATGATGTCCTTTCGACCCTCTTGGTTGCTCGAAACTTGTTTGCGTTTTGAAATTTACGCCATTATAGAGATATCGCTCTGGTCCCTTCCTGAGGGACAGGAGCGATCTGGGTCTTAGAGTGTAAATCTCTTCATTGTGATGACCTTTAAGTGCTTGTGCTCGATGAAGATGTCTTGAAATGTCCTTGCCACCCTCGTTCCTTGTCTTAGAAGGTCTTGAACTTGGAGGAACGGCCTTGAACCACTGTATCGCCCTGGTCCCTTGGAGAGGGACAGGAGCGATCCTACTCTTGTGGGCTTCATTTTACTTTATCACCTTCAAAATTTATCTTCAATGGTCTCGCCATACTTCATTTCATTCATTCATGCCTTGAGATCGGTTGTAACTTGGCAAGAAAATCATCTATAACAAAAATCGCTCTGGTCCCTTCCTGAGGGACAGGAGCGAACTTAAGCATTTTGGGCCTTTGATGGCATTTGGTAATCTTCAATTTATCTTCAACGGGTTCAACTCACCTCCTTTCTTGCCTTCAAACATAAAATTTGCTTGATCTTTGCCCAGAACGTACCTTATGAAGAATTTCGCTCTGGTCCTTCAGTGAGGGACAGGAGCGAATTTGACCCTCTAGGCAAAAACTTCATCATTTCATTGTTTTTGATCAAGTCTGGATGCTCTATCATGCTCATTTCGTCCTTCACCATGCCTTTGATGTCTCGAATCGTCCAAACAAGGTCAGGAATGGCTCAACTAAGCATTTTCGCTCTGGACCCTTGGTGAGGGACACGAGCGATTCGCCTTGGTCCCTTGGAGAGGGACAGGAGCGCTTTTCGCTCTGGACCCTTGGAGAAGGACACGAGCGAAATTTGACTTTTCGCACTCTCTATCAAGATAATTTTTATGGAATATAACATTTAAGTATAAGAGCTTATACTTTAAGTTATATTCCATATATACTTTCAGGATGTTTGAGAGTGGTTTCAGACCTCCAGGAGTTATATTGCAAAATCTAGTTTTTGGAGGTTTTTCAGTTTCCAAACTTAGTCAAATTTCAGGATCAGGACATTCCAGACTTAGCCAAATTTCAGGATCAGGACCTTACTCAAGCCGGACTTGCTATCCTATGTGATCCCCTGGGCGACGTTCAAAATGCAAAGGCCAACTAACAAAACCCTAAAAAAACCTAGAAAACAAACCCTAAAAAGCAAAAAACACAGGTCCCCATTTGCAATGGGGCGATGTGTGAAAACGTCACAACACCTACCTACAGTGATCATTTCAGTTGTCTTTTCAAGGTATTTTCCTTTATTGTTTTCTATTGGGTGCTAGTTTCATGCAATTTGGGCAATCTAGAAAGTATATTTTCAATGTGCTGCCTTGTACCAACATTTGTATCAGCTTGTAATCATTATCAATACTTAAATAGCGTAGATAGCATTGTTTCAGTTTGCACAGTTCTTATGCTTGTTTAAAAAAAAAGATCATCTAGGGTGGTCATTACACACATGAAGATTAGTTTCATGACGACAAAATTGAAATAGATTTATGCTATCATTTCCATACCTTGAGCTGAAATGATAGGGGCAATTAGAGATTTTACTGTCTTTGGGGTTGCATCCTTTTAAAATACTACAACACAATTTTTCTACTTATAAATTAGTGTTCAAAGTTCAATGCAATCATTGCAATGTGTTTACTCATTCCTTATACAGTTATACATATTTTTATAACTAACTTTTCAAGTACTATATGTAATTCAGCACCACTCCCTTGCTGCCCCTCTCCCCCTCCCACCACCATCCCCCCACTATCCCCCCGTCGTCCCCAAGCTTAGGCCCCCCATACTCCTATCCCCAAAACCCATCCCCTTGTCACCGTGTCAAGAAACTCGGTGGAACATAGAAATTTTCCAAAAATAGTAAGCCAACAGTTCTAAAATAGCAAATCAAGATCACATGACAATTTGGGAAATGATATTAATTTAATGCTTATTTGTTGTTGAAAATTACATTTTCTCACTACAAACAATATTAAATAAATAACTTCTTTTCGGCATGGATTTTTAGAAGCATCTTGTTGGCTTTGGCAAGTTGGCTAGTAGAGGGTTGGTTTTTGGAAAGTTTCCTTGGCATCTTTTTGGCATCTTTGGCATCTTTGGCATCTAGTGGCTTTGTACAATTTCTTATGGGAGTGACCATAAAATTATCAGGTCCATTTCATGCAAGTTTCCTCCATGTCAAGTAGTGGGATTTGGGTGCCCAATTTGAGTTTTGAAAGTGGTTTCATATATATGTATGGTTTTGGCTCCAAGTTTCATCATTCTTGTTGCAGATTTTATCAAATCTTTTGGTTGTTTAGATTCAGTGGTTGATAAACCAATGGCGAAGGATACTATAGAATGGGAGTTCGAAAGTTTCCTGGTGATCTAAGGATGGGAGTCAGAGGATTACCAAGTGTTCTAAGGATAGGAGTCAAGGAATACCATAGAAAACCTCAATCAGAGATTATCACTGTGCTGATTAGTTTAGGATTTCTTCAGTTTGCAATTGTTTGGAGTGTGATTTTTGGATTCTAAGTACTTTGATGTTTGCAGAACTTCATGACAGCCTTGAGGCCATGGGATTGTTGTTATGTAATGTATTTTCATGATATATTGCATTAATTAAGTTGGTTTGAAGTTTGGTGAGTTCTTCCTGAAATTTTGTGAGCTTGCAGTACATTTCAGGGTTCATATTTGCTCTGTTTTGGGTTAATTTGTAGCATAAGTATCTTGCTGTTTATATCAGATTTATGACAGCAAATATGATCAGTTTCATGCTGGAAATCAGTTTAAAACAATAAATTTCATTTGCATGAAGTTTCAGTTTCCTTTTGGTGAAGTTTGGTTGAAACCTTTGCTTACCCGATTGGCAAATTGTTGATTTTAATTGAGAAGTTCCTGATAGTTTTCAAGGGTTTTAAAACGAGAAATTAATTACTCAATGGATTTCCTTTGCTGCAAATTGATTAATGTACTCAATTAATTTATCTGGGACCTTACAAAATAGATAGAACTATATTAACAATGACAAGCCTTAATTAATTAATCCGAGACATTACAAAATAGATTGCTTCTTTAGCGACTCACGTTGCGTATAATGAGATCTGGTTTTTCGTGCTTGAGTATAAGCCCTCAGCCAGAGTGGTTATCTATTAATTTCAGCGAATTCCAAACGCTGAAAATTAATACCTTATATCACGGAATACCAATTTGGGAGAAAGGTCTTCAGTAGTTCGTGATATCTCCCCCATATGAAGTTGGAAATGAACACACGTGCCACCATTTTGTTGTTGAGCCTGTTGTGAAGAAAGCTTAAGTCACCCACTTCAAGGAGATGTTCTCTGTATATAAACTGCTTTTCTTAATTAATCAATCTCCTGCGTGTGTCCCAGTGAGATTCTAATAGCATGTGAAGGTGATTCCAGTGTCTGTTGATGAAGAAATGAATAGCCATTGAGACCGCCAAGATTTTGAAGGAGAGAGTGAAATTGGGCATTTATGATCTATGCAGAGTTGGCGACAGCTGAGATGATCGAGTCATCATGTGAGAAGAAGTTTTTGTACAAGAAGATACTCCTACAAGGAGTCTTGCAAGGATGCAGCTCTACCCAAGAATCCTTCCAGTACCGGGACATGAGTCACATAGTCTAAAGGAAGAAAGCACTTGATGCTCGCACCCATGAGACTGAGGTGGTGGCACATAACTGAAGACATCTCTCGAAGAGGAAGAACCTATTCAGTTTGTCATTGTGATCAGTTTCTTCATAGAGGAGGAATTAACATTCAAAGGGAGTCTGACAAACTATTAGAGGCAACCTTGGACAAGGAGGTCAGGAGGTTGGAGCCTCACAGGGAGTCACATCATTATGAAGGTTTGTGTAAATGCATTCTTCTCTGTGAGGGAGAAGTTTGAGGTGCAAGCCGTTGTTAATGCATTCTTCTTTGTGAGAGAAGTTTGAGGTGAAAGCCCTTGTTCCACCCTCTAGGAATAGTCATGGTGGATCCACCCTCTGGGAGTAGCCATGGTGGATGTCATGGTGAGAGACTCCATGACTTAGCACTTGTGTTTATTCACCCTCTGGAAGTAGCCATGGTGAACGTCATGATGAGATGACGACATCACGTTGAGTGACTCCGTGATAGGCACCTGTGTTCATTTACATTTCCATTCATGGGAGTAGCCATGATAGACCCACCCTATGGGAGTAGCCATGGTGGATGTCACTACGTGACTAAGATATCGAGAAGGATTCCTCCCTAGCTAAGAGGGAGTGTTGATGTTATTGTAGCTTCGGTCGGTATCCTTCTCAGGTCGACTTGAAGAAAATAAAATGAATATATATTAAATATGCTCATAGAGCCAACCATGATATATATTAAATATAAAATGTGATCAATTGGGGAAAAATAAGCAGAGTGCTCGGGGGTGACGATAGCAGTATATCGTCTATGGTTGGGAAGGCAACTGATCTGAGTCATTGCCTGTGGTTAAACGAGCACTTTCATCAACATAAAGTATCAATATGTAATATATTATGAGGATGATCATTGATAATTATGATATCAAATTAAATTTCATCAAAGTATTAATACATAATACTTTATGGAGCTAGTTATTGATAATCATGATACCAGATTGATTTCATAAATAAACTGATTAGAAGAGCACTTTTGCCATGCTTCAATGTTCAAGTTTCAGCATTCAATGATAGGAAAGTCCCTTATATACTGTTGTCAGGTGCCTTTGGGAACCCAAAAATATGTTCAAGTCATTTCTTAAATTAGATCATGATAAGTTCAAAACATTGTATAAAAAGTTTGAATGTTACATAAATGCTGTTTATACCAATTAAAGTGGTAGAGGATATTGAGATCGAAACTGCAACCATACCTTTACCCTTCCTTTTCCTTTGATTGAAATTATGTCTCCTGTCTTGAGTGTTGTTCCATTCTTGCTAATCTCGTTCCAGTTAACTCGAACATCCCCACCACTGCAACCAGCAAAAAAGAATTTTGTGTAATTCTTAAAAAAGAAAAAAGGAAAAAGAAAACAAGTTCATTATAACCATACTTGCTGGTAATTTAACATTGTTTCCATAATAGCTCCTTCATTTAGCTGTGTAAATGTCACTTTTTCTTCCTTTGATCTAGGAGACCTATGTCCACCCAGTGACTAATCTAAATTAGAGGTACTGGACCTTGTGCCACATCTTTTTCTAGACTTCCACTAGAAGGCAATCAAAACCTGGAGACTAAGTTATTCTTTATGCATTTCATAGCGCCCCTCCAGCAGTAAATCCTGGACCTATGTATCCTCTGAGAGTCGTCCACTTTTGGGGGCACTACATTTTACATGGTCCATTGATTTCACCACCCCTTCACGCACCCTGTTCCTCACCCCCACCCCCTGCTTATGTGGTTAAAGCCAACTGAGGGTGGTCTTTGCAAAGTGCCATATCAAACCTGTACTTAAAAGAGCCATTTTTCAACGCTTTTTAAAGAAATCTTGCTAAAACCGTTTTTGGGAAGATTAAGTTGATTTCCGAAGAGAACAGTCTTCTGATAGCTCGGGAAATTACTGATTAGAATTGTGACTCTAGCCAAAAGGCTCTTTTATATGGAAACTGACTTTGATAAGGCCCATAATGCGATAAAGTAGCACTTAATCTTGAACATATTGGATTGGCTGGGTTTTGGATCCCTTTTACCCAAGGTTGTGAACACTCTTAAATTGTATGATTCTGCAAGAGACAGCACGAATTGAGTTTCTTTAGATACCATTTATCTACAGAAGTTTATCTGAGAGATTTATCCTATCACTCTGTATCTTTATGCTATAGCCATGAAGGCTCCTGGCTCCCTATTGCAGGGTGCTAAACAATGGGGTCAAATTAGACAAATCTCTTTTCCTGATGGTAGCCAACTCTGTAATGTACATTTTTCTGATGATTCAGCCTTAGTCTCAACCCTTTCTCAAAATTGGTTTCAGGCACAATGTTTTGCTCGGATATTTTTGCTAAACCTGAGGGAAGAGTTAAAACACAAAGTTCTTTTCATTGGACAAGATGAGCTTCAAACTTGGCTTACCCAAAGATGGAAACACAAAAAACTGGAGAAATCATTCACTATTTGGGTATTCCCTTGGCTACTTGATGGCAATGGGTAGTAGAAAAATTGGGCAGGTTGCAAATATAGAATTATTATGATCTTTTTCTTGTCAAAACGTTACAATTTGGAATAAAATGTCAGCAGCAGTACACATGTTCTATTGTTCTAATGGGATGCATTAATACCTTCCACTCTTCAATAAGCTTTAGCTATTGCACCAAATTTGTTTATATAAAATTACTGAAGACCTTTGCAATGCATAAATATTCCTTAAATTGATATCCTACACTTAACTATTTGTACTCCCTCATACTCAACTGCCAATTTTTGGTGTTTACACTGTTACACCTCGAATAAAACATTAGGACATTTGTTATAACCTATCAACCAAATGATATTTTAAATGCTTCAAAACAAAACAGACATAAATCCTAACATAATCTCAAAGCATGATCACTGAATTATTTGAACTTTATCGCTTCCTTTCATGAGGTTGGTATCTATTATTTATTTCCAACTTCACAAAACATAAATACAGATATCAAGGAGGAATGTTTAAATTCCAAGTCCAATCTCAAAGTACAGTAATTGAATTGCTTTAGATTTATATTAACATCAAGGATTTCCTTTAGTCTTTTCTTTATTTCACCAAAGATGTGCAGTAGTAGGCACCTTATCAAACTAGCAATCTTGTTGCGAGATATTCGAAAACCTGCACTAGCTATGGCATCAACTCTAAGAGATGCTTCAACAGACTTCAGCACCTTTGTCCTGCATCCAAAAATAAAATATATTTTCAATTGTATCTTGTTTTTTATGAATGAACTTAGTTCAAAATATCATGCTTTCAGATTTGCAAAAAGCAAGGCTTCTGACCTTGGGGGTTGAACTTCCAGGGCAAGTAATGGTATAGGTAAACAAGACACTGGAACATTTCGAACCTGAGGATCATGAAACAAATCAGAACTTGAGGTATATTACTTTCTGCACAAACACTTAATCAATAACTATGTCATTTTTTTAGATTCAATGGCGGGGCTTTACATTTTCTTTGGTTTATCCACCTTAATTTGTTGAGAAAAGTGATTTCAGAACACTTGTAAAATTAATGAAAAGAAGTTTGGAATAATGGTTTCAAAACAAATTGACAACCTAATCCTCAACTAATAACCGAGTTCCATAAACAAAAAAATATATATCTGGATTACTATTGGGAAAGTTCAAATGCTTCCAGATAAGTGATTGACAGCAGCTGAAAAAGTTGCCCTCCGTCCAATTTTCTAGTTGTATGATTTAGCAGCAAATATTCTTCACACAAATATATCAGATTAATATCAAGAAAGAGAAGAAACTGCTCTTGCCATTGTAAAATATTAAAGAATAGTAAATGACAATTTAGTAGGCCACAAGCCCAAAATATAAACAGATAAATCAGTTATCATATAGATATTCTTCATTTCATAGTTTCTTCTTCTCCAAACAGCTCGCATCTCTCCATCCTCAAAAGTTTGCATGCTAGCCTCATATTCTTGTAAATGCCACAAGATGAAGAACTAGGCTTGATATATTGTGTGTATCAATTCTCAAATATAACACTTAATCCCATTATACTCCTGCAAAGCTCAAAAACACAAAGCAGCACTAGGTAGTAACAAACCTAGAGTGATGTTGATGAAAACTTCACCTAACAATGACATGAAACTCCCGTTGATAATTTTAAATTGTCAATGTCCTGCCAACACATGGTCCATTTTCTTGGACTGTGCTTCTAATCATGCATAGAAGTTTGGCTTTCTGGAGAAGCATGCCTTTCTTCTTCAGGTCTAATCATCAAGAGAACAAACTTCTTCCTATGACTAACCGGTTTACTATGTTGCTTGGAATTAATCAATGGAACCTTGGAAGTTACCTCTGGAATCCTGTAGTGTTGATCTCCAATACCCAGACCATGACAGTCATATTGAGCAGCATCACAAATGACTTCCAATTCTACATTTATTAATTGCATGCTTATCTTTGTTACTTCAACCATCCAATGGTGTACAGCCGAGGCAAAGATATTGTTGTGAGGTATTCACACATTGCCCCATTGCAAATGGGGACCCCCACTTTTTTCTGCTTTCCAGGTTAGTGTTAGAGTCCTTAGCTATTAGCCTTTGCATTGAAGAGGTATAGATGTTCAAGAGGCTAGGAGTCAATTGGATAGCCTTGTGTGAGGGGTGAAATAAAGAGGTATTGATAGAGAAACCCTTAATCAAGTCTAATCAACAACGCAGGTGTTTCGTTGATCATCCGGGTGACTTATACATGTTACAGTGAGAGGTGACTTCTAGAGGCAAAATTTAACTAAGTATGCCAAAATTTCAAGTGCTCCCTAGTTGGAGCGAAACCTGCTTCTCTTGCTCAAAATTAGGAGTGAAATGGACTTCTTGAGCAGCATTTGAGGGAAATGAGTGAGTTTATTGGCCTTTAACAACATTTTGATCATAGAGGAAGTGAAGTTATCATGAATTCAACCAAGGAGTGAGGGGGGATTGATAGTAAGGGTTACTTCAAGTGCTCCTCTTTTGAAGCGAAATTCACTTCAAGTGCCCCTCTTTCAGAGCGAGTTTCACTTGTATTGCCCCAGGTTGAAGGCAAAGCCAAAATCAAGGTGAGTTTTGAAGACTCTTGGTGTGAAGGAGCATAAACTAAGATATAAAACGATGAGATTCAACTCAAAAGATGCATGTTCAAATTACTTCAAGTGCTCCCTAGTAGGAGCGAAATTCACTTCAAATGCTCTTGATTGAGAGCAAAGTTGATCCTAGAATGCACCATGAGCCTAATTTGAAACACTTAAATAGATGGAATGAAGGAGAGAGAACAAGGAAGTGTTAACTGTCCATTGGAATTAACTTCAAGTGCATCAAGATTGGAGCGAACTTCAAGTGCATCAAGTTTGGAGCAAACTTCAAGTGCTCCCTAGTTGGAGCGAAATTTACTTCATGTGCCCAAGATTAGGAGCGAAATTGCTTGTAGAGCCCTCTTCCAAGTTAATTTGATGCCTCCACTTGCATGAATGACAAAGTATTCAAACCTGAAGTGATGAAGGGCAGAATTGGACTAGGTTTGAGAGAACTCCCATTGCCCACCCTTAGGAGCGACATCCTCTTATCAAACCTGCAAATCACATAAAATCAGAAATCATAGCAAATTAAGAGATTATAGAGGCTATATGTCATGTATGTTTGATGCTCATTTGTTTGTTTTGCAGGAGATGAAGAAAGAAATCAAGGGGATCAGGTTGGAGGAGGATCAAAACAAGTGTTCTAAGGAGGAAATTTCAATGGCAAGGTCAAGAAGACGTCCTCAAAAGGAAAACTTCAACAGCAAATACAAAAACATCAAGGATGGTGATTGCAAAGCAAAAGGAAAAAGATTGTAAGATCTACAACACCATGCAAAGGGGAAAACTTCATTTACAAGCACGAGAATGCCCAAGAGGAATCTAAAATCTCACTACACCATGGAGACATAAAGGGATCAAAGGAATGCGAAGGAGAAATCATACAATCACCCCAAGGCAAGCAGGCAAGGATGGAGGAATTACTCAACTACATCAATGCTTCCCATCACCACTATTTTGAGCGAACTTGAAATGTTGAGTATCAAGAGATATCTCTCAACATCCCTTCATGATGACGAATTGATTCTACAAGAGCAAGTTGAGGTGGCATCCCAGTCACTACCTCCACCAATCAAAGAAGGTCCACATCAACATGTCTAGATGCAATGCACCTGACTTGTCCATGATGGCACAAACTCCAATGCACCTACCCCTATTATCTATTGGTCGTGTCAAAGTGTTGTAATTATTTCATTGGCTAGAATTGAGTTTGTTGTAACAAACCCTAATTAGAGTTTTCATTGTAAAATCTCGGCCATTGATCTCAAATTGATCTAAGCCATTGAATTGTATTGAGAGCACTATAAAAAGCTCAAGCTCTTCATTTATAAAGGTTAATAGATAGTTTTAGAAGAGAATAGCAATAGAATAGAGGAATAGAATAGTGAATAGCAATTAGAATAGAAATTAGATTAGGAGAAGGGAAAGATTGTTGCCAAACCTTGTTGTAAAGAACAATTGATTTCATTGAAGTTATGGTGAATTTGATTTGTTACTCCAACTTGCATGGTCTTTACTTCTCAACTTACTTTCATGTTGATTAGATTGAGTGGAGGAAATTGTTGAATACATTTGTGTGGAATCTGTTTAGTCCATACCACTAGCGTCTTGTTGATTGTAGGTGTGCCTTGTGTGGTCAACTGGAAGTTTATGCAAGCTTAACTTCGAATTTTTATACATCCATTGTTTATGCATTAACTTGAATGGTGATCAATGTTTGATGATAATGATTTGAATATCTTTAAATTATCCTTTAGAAGATTGCACTGAGCTTGTGTCAAATTGTTCAAGTTGATGGTGAGACCTCGCCCAATAGGATTCCATCGAATCATTCACTCATTCTCTTGCATTCTTAGGATTAGAATAGACTCCCTAAACCCTATGCCTTTTGCTCTTTCTTTATTTTCCCAGCAAGTAGTTAGGACTTAAGTTCCAACGATTCAAGCATTCAACAATTCAACATAAGTCCCTTTGTGATCCCAACATAATCACTTCAAACCATTGAGCTTATCCACACGTCGTGACTCGACATACAAGAACCTTGGAGTTGTCTCAAGTGATCCTTAAGCTAATCTTCAGCATTTGAGTAACTTTGTTCAAGAGAGGATAAGATACTTTTGGGTTTATTATGTGTTTGCATGTGCATAAAAAACACATCAACAAGTATCAGTTGCAAATGGAGCCTATTGACTACATCTAGTTTTATAAATAATAAAAAAAAATAGTTCCATGACAACAATTAAATGTTTAACCCGGGTTGATCCTTAGTTCAACGCATCATTATTCAATACACCTCAACCCATTTACTCACAATTTCTAATTGTTCATTTGTTTAAGGGGGATTGCTTGTCCCAAGGGTGGGCTCCCGAAAAAATTCTTGTCGAAGGCACTCAAAAAAATTTATCCTAGTCACTAACTATATTCTTAGGCAGTCCATGCAATCTCAAAAGGAAATTTCTTCCAACAAAGCAATATTATGTGATATTTCCTTCTGTTAGAGTTGATGGTGAACCCCATAGCTCCCAAAAATTCAACCAAAATGCCTATCACATCTGAAGAGAAATAGTCATGATTGTACGCTATGCAACCTTGAGAGAAAGATTGATCCAAGAAAGCATGATTGATATGCCTATATTGATTATCTGAATAAACTTGAATAGATTACAATGAATAGAATGAATGCTTATAAAAGCATAAAAATAAAACCTTAGATGAAAACTCCAGGTGAGGATTAAGTAAGATCATGACAAGTGTCATCCTATTCTATGAGACAACATGACCTATAATTAGCTCAATCTACTAATAGAAAAACGCTCCTAAGTTTAGCTTGTGTAATAAAGTAATAGGGGACTTAAGTAATTAATGATTGATTGATTAATTACTAAGGTGATTATCCTGATTACTCTAACAGACCCCCTCAAGATCAACTTAGGGAGAAGCTAAAAACCTAATGATGAATGCAATGATGGATGCATGGATGGATGGATCTTGATAAGGTATACACAATCAAATGCGATCTCTCATAGCCAAAGAAAAGGAGAAAGCCACATGGGAAAAAACTCCTCTCCAAAAGAAAGAAAATGAAATAAATGCACTGGTGAAATAAGTATAAGACTTAATATGACCCCCCAAGGACTGCTTCTTCACATAAAGAAATAAAAGAGGATAAGAGTCCCCCCCATAAAGCAGTAGCTCGTAGGAGAGAGTAAAAGAGGATAGGAATCCCCCATAAAGTAGTAGCTCATGTGCCAATGATGAAAGCTGCCTACAAACAACATTTCCTCCCTTACGAAGAAATCCACTGGTGATTAAAGAAGCCATTCCTATAAACTGAAAGAACTAGGAATCCAAAACCAAATGATGTGTGCCTCAAAAACCTGCTCAAATGAGATCATGTCAACCCAGAAACTTGTGAAGACTGATGTAGAACAAGCTGCAAGGGCGATCAAGATGGTGGGATACCAACAATGATGTGGCTATCAGCAAAGAGGAGATGAATGTCCTCAAAATAATCCTCCAAATCTGTGATTTGAGACTCCACAAACAAGGATGATATGTCTTTAGGATACGAATCCCAAGTAGCAATGTCTAGAAGATAACAAATGTCCTGCTGCACTAAATCAATGGGGGAAAAAGATGTGGCGATGTATAGCTGATCAGAAAAATCAAAAGATGGAGATTGGGTCTCAATGTGAGTAGGAACAAGGAGAGAAGCTTATGAGCCATTGAAACATATGATATACTCAAGCTCCTTTAAAGTATCATCATCAAAGGGAATGCAATTTGCATCTATAAGGGGAATGAGACTATAGATAGCAGGATCCTCTAGGAATAGAGAGCTATGATGGTCTCCATGGATTTCCCAAAGTCTAGTCCTAAGTGTGTGGAGATAATCAACGTCCAATACAACACACATAGTGTCACGATCAACACGAGAACAAATGACTCCTACAATACGATCACTGATAATACCCAAAGCTGATCTACCCCCTAGTGTGGCTAGTTCAAGTATGAGTCCATACAAATAAGGCAAAATATTAGTCCACTTGAGATGTGTCAAGATGCCATTTTTCCAAGACCCATAATAACCCTTTTCCAAGATGACCACAAAAGGATGAACAAAAAAATCCATCATTCTTCCTCAAATAAAAAAATAGAGACCAATAACCTCAATACATGTAAAGCAGATCAAATGAAATCATCTCATGCAAACAGATCCTTTCCAAGTGTCAAAATTTCCAAGTAATTGACTAGAATGTGAAAATACAAAAAACTGAATAACATGTACCTAGGGCAGATTATGGAAAAAGTGCATAGATGGAACTAAAAAAGTTCTAGAATACCTTTCCAATGTTACAAGAATCACAAAAATCAAAGATAGTCGCATAAAGTTGTGATCTTAGAAGCAGAAAATGATGATCTGACTTTGACTAAGAATAACCTATACCAATAACAAAACCAGATCATGGAAAAAGTGCATGGATGGAACTAAATAGTTCTAGAATACCTTTCCAATGTTACAAGAATCACAAAAATCAAAGATATTGGATAAAGTTGTGAACTTAGAAGGAGAAAATGATGATTTGACTTTGACTAAGAATAACCTATACCAATAACAAAATTTGATGAGACCTATACTGCTGGAAAGTGCTCAAAACCATCTTTCCAATGATATCTCGTTTGCCCAATTTTGATTTTGTATGTCCAAGCTATGGAAAAAAGAAACCCCCCCCCCTTAAGCAAGATTTAAAGAAAATAAAAAATCCCCCCTAGGCAAGATTGAAGGGGTCAAGGGCCAAACCAATGTACAATGCTGAAATCATCAATGTAATATTGTTGGAATATTCTTTTTCATCGAGAAAAAGGTCAATCCCCTAGAAAAATGTGCATTTACAGGGATATGCTCCTTGCTAAACAAGATATTCTAAGGCGCTTAATTGGTAAAATTATATCTCTAGCTCTTAAAATTCTTATTTTAATGGAATTTGTGACTCTAGGGCAAAATCAAGGGTATTCCCAAAAGGAGACATTATAGTTTGTTATTCTTTTGCATTGTAGAATTTGAATCTTTGTTTTGCATATTTTTCTCTCATAAAGGTTATGTGGAAACAATATATTGTTGCTAAAAAATTTCCTTTCATTCTCGTGGATAGACACCCATCCTTATTTTGAACTCCTTATACTACTCATTGCCTTGACCTTATATTGGAGGATCTTGACAAAACCTCATGGACCAAAGCATAAGTGGAGAAACATTTGTAAATGCATATACAACCATGCTTGATCCATCAACTTATAAAGAAATACATACACAAAAAGGAGTTGGCTCGTCCTATAATAACCCACTTTGCAACGAACTTCATCACATTGCAATCTTTGCTTCCATCAAAAGCTACATTGAGAAGCATGTTTGTTACAAGAGAGTAGTCCACATCTTCATATGCTAAGCCCAATGTACGGATCAACATGGTTGCTTTTCAATGAGCAAAGCTTATGGCTTCCAATGAAGGAGATAGTAGATGTAAGTTCATATTTTGATTCTACGTTTTTAATTTTGTTCAAATTTTCATTCTATTTGTTTATTTTTTGTTCATACTTATTTGTGTTAATGTTTAAAAATAATTGCAATTCATAAAGCCTTTATATGTCCTCCTTTGAGTTGTTGATGAGGAAAAGCTTGTAATGGGTTACGTATAAGAAAGCGTGGATAGGGCTAAGTGTTAGATCTATTTATGGTGGGTTGAGGATAAATATCATCCCATATGGGACATCATTGATTCGTGATGTCACCATCAACTATACAAGCACTTACATGCAACTGTTATTTCTTAAATCTAGTATTTCAATTCCATCCAAATTTCAAAGTGGATGAGAAGGTTTTAAGTGAGTTCTATACAATCATAGAGCCGATGGAACCTTATCCTCAAACTTGGAGCGAAAATACCTTTGAGATTAAGATCTACCATCTTGCATAAGGGAACCTCTTTGTGAGAAATATATGCAAGATAGCTTGGACAACATTGCAGCCAAGTAAAATTCTATTAGGCATACTTGAAATTTAAAACTTTTCTTTCTTTCTTTTTTACGTTAATGTGGAAACTTGAAGTTGATCAATGAGATTGAGTTTAATTTCTCATTTTAGATGTATGGTGGGAGAGGTTTGGTGCTAAGGTGTCAAATATTCGAAGTATTGCAAATCGTGACTTAAGCCAACCATTTAACACTTCAAGGTAGAAGTACAATTGATGTTTGAACTTTAAACACATACACTCCAAGAGTTGCAACAAGTTGTCAATTCAAAAGTTGAATGGTCCTGTTTATATTCTTTAGAACCTTCACCTTTATCACAAGCAAATCCTGGGCACTAATTTATCTCCTATCACTCTAGAGGTGTTTGATCCATAGTCAAATTGGAACACCAACGCTGAGGATCTCACCTTCACTAAAGAATACTTTGCATCGATTGACCAAGCAAATCTAGAGGTAAGGGAATAGCCATGGTAGAGGAGGGTAAAGCACTCAAATGTTTGTGCCACTAGTACACAGGAAAAGTCATGGTTGCCTCAGCATTGATTACTTATCTTAGATGCCCATATAGAACTTGTTATGTAGCTATCAGAGTTCCCAGACTCGGACTCGGCTCGGACTCGGCAAGGCCGACTCAACTCGTGACTTGGCTATGACTCGGCAACGACTCGGCAAAATAAAAAAAACCTTGAAATTAAGAGATTTTTAACAATTTAAAACTTGTTTCATGCACCCATTATTGAATAAAGCTCAATTATAATGTGTGCTAGCTTGTTATGCCATGAAAGGCATGTTGGTAGAGTATCTACTTGTTTGGGGCTTCTGTTTAGTATTTTCTTTGGCCAAATTGAAATTTTGGGAGCACCAACATGAGACATCAAAAACATCTTCACTTGGAAATTGTAAGGATTGCATGTGTATGGTAGCATTAAATAGTGTGCTTGTTGAACTTAGGTTTTACCTTGGGACTATAGTTGACCTTGGTCTTTCTTGGACCTCTTAGTTTTTAGGCTATATATATGTTGGATGGAAGGGGGAATTGTGAGGCCAGAAGGGTTTGAAAATATGCTCCTCAGAGACATGTCCCTTGCCAAAAATAACCTTGAGCCCCAAGGGGGGATTTTTTGGGATGTGGAGACAGGTAGGAAATGTCCCCAACTCACCCCCTTTTTTCAAAATTTTAAGAAACATCCTTGTTGTGAGGTACTCACACATTGCCCCATTGCAAATGAAGACCCCCACTTTTTGCTTTCTAGGGTTAGCTCTTTTAGTTTTGTTGTTGGTTGTTTTAGTGTCTTAGCCTTTGCATTGAAGGGATTGAGTTTCTCAAAGGTCATCAAATCGGGTGGATCTCCTCAAGGTGGAGTGAAGGAGGTTAGGTCAGTTGAGTGATTAGGGGTTATTTAGATCATTCCTAGGGTTTTTGTGTACTATTTGGTCATGCTTCAAGTTGCTAAATCAAACCTTGGTTGAATGTATAGTGTCCTCCTAGGTCGCGTCCCTTACATCAAGGTCAGAGTGAACTTGCCTTAAAAGTCTGGAATGTCATCTTGATCCTGAAATGGCCTGAAATTTGACTAAGTCTGGAAATTTGAAGGATCCTCCAAAAACTAGATTTTGCATTATAACTCATGGAGGTCCGAAACCACTCTCAAACATCCTAACAATATATATGGAACATAACTTAAAGTATAAGAAAGAGAAAAGACATAAGGAAATGTCACTTATACTTAAATGTTATATTCCATATATGAATCCTGGCGGAGAGACTAACTTGTCAAACAAGTCAAAACATTGACCTGTCGTGGCTGAGTCTTGGAGCTTGGACTCGACGAGTTTTGCCATAACTCGCCTGACTCGCGAGTCAGGCGAGTTATGGTCAAAACTCGCCTAGTCCGAGTCCCGAGTCAGCAAAACTCACCGAGCTTGGCTCGACTCGCCAACTCAGCGAACTCGCCTGACTCGCAACGAGTTTGGGAACTCTGGTAGCTATAGATGTTAGGATGGGTGATGCAAGCTACTTTGTGACATAGTTATACTTTTGCTATTGATATTTTGTTTTGATGCCATGGATTTCGTAATTCATGAGTTTTGTGTACACTTGACAACATTTATATATTTACAAATGTTATTTCCTTCAACTTAAATCCACTTTTATATTCATGTGATCAATGTATACTTGTGTGTATGATAAAAGTAGCTTCTATTTGATTAATTTATCATGTCTTTCAAGTTTATTTATTTAAGGGTGCACGATAAAAGCTTTAAATCCTTAAAAATCTTTATATTTCATGGTTTTCACAATTTGTCAAGTCTATGCCAAGTTTAAGAGCCAAGTCCAACTCCAATCAAACATTGAATTGCCAAGTCCAACTCTTGCAACCATGATCACTCTATAAACAGTTGGTGGACAGTTTGATATATCTTACATCCACGCAATCAAATTTTTGCTTTGTTGTTAGTTATGTCTCTTAGTATTTAGCCCAAATGAAGCTTTTTCATTGGCAAATAACAAAACCAATGTTGCGATATGTCAAAGGTACTCTTGACTTTGGCATTCCCAATCAAAGGACAAAACATTTCAAGTTGACAAGATAAATGGAGTTTAGACTTTGATTGGTTTGGTTCAGATGATACTCAAAGATCAAGTACTAGCGATATTTTCCCTAGGCTTTAGGAGTTGTTTCATGGAAAAGTAGGCTTTAGCATATAGTAGCTTTATTTTCCACTAAAGCATAACAGAAAGCAAATGTTAGTACTATTTATAAAGCAATATGGTTATGCCAAATTTTGAGTGATCTTCAACTAGCTCCAACTACACAAACTCCACTTTTCTGTGACAATCATGGAGTCATGAAGTTAGTGAGGAACACAATGTATCATGCTTGCACCAAGCATATAACATTCATCACCACTACATTTTACAATTGGTTGACATTGATGATATTTCTCTCCATAATTCTACTTCTCAAAACAATCTATTGATCTAAATTCTAATAACTAAACCCCGTGATACTCCTCTTTATCCAAATTAGGGACAAGATTGAAGTTGACTTAGGTTTAGTCATTAAGGGGTAATATTAAATATATATACTGCTAGATGTATTGTTAAAATATACTTTGTACACAAACATTTATTACTTATGTTAATGATGTAATAACACCACATTAATTTGTCTATAAAGTAACTTACGTTCAAATTACATTCACCTTGTAACTGCGCCATTCAATAATAAAGAGACACCACACTCAATGAAGTGTGTGCCATCCAATTCTCAAAATCCATACATTCATTCTTCCAACACTGCCATCTTGGGAAGAAGAAAACATAAAAGCAAACAGAAGTAGATACGAAATGCACAGAAAAATTAGAAGTGATTATATATCATCTATGATGAATCTTATACAGAAATGAAGCACCTTTTGCTTTATAGTAAGAATGATAAACAAAACTACCTGTGTGACTGTTGACACCAAGTAATCAACAAGCTCTGGAACAACTATGACTTGGGCTCCTTTCATATCCTGTATTAAAGACAGGGAAATATATTGCATAAGGCTGCTAAATTAATGTGAAACATGAAAACCAACATAAACTTGCTTCCTAAATATGTTTGATGAACCTCCTACACAGCTGGGCACTCATTATAATTGCACACCTGCAAGAGAATATCGCCAACCTTTTCCCTCTTGATGCCCGTTGTTAGGACTGCTCCAAGAAAATCACCATGTGATGCAGGATCAAAGGTAAAGTTCCCTGAGATGCTGAGTGGAGTAATATTTAATAATTGAACAAAAATGATAACAATGTCCAATATTTATCATTTATTTAAAATATTACATTTCACCATCTCATTTCAAATGAAATAAGTATGCAAACCTTAATGCAGCAACTGCACATGGTTCTGACGATATGAAATCAGTATGCCCAACTGAAAGGCGACAACGTTCAGCCTACTTAGCCAGTATATACCATCAGCATTATGCAACCCAAACTGCATTTCAAATGACTGACTAGCCTGACAAAACAAATAATTTTAAAACAATACATTGCACTAAGATTCGGAACAGTTTACTGTTTTACAAAGTCTAAAGCATTACCTCTGGATAACCACCTTGAACCACAACTTCTATGATGGACAGTTTCTTTAATGCTAATACCACATCCTCCACAACAGGAGGCGTTAGAAAGTCTGAATGGAAAATCTCCCTTGTAGTTACAGCCTTTCTTGCCTGGCAAAAGGTTAATAGAAGCTCTGATTAACAGCAAAAGTTAACCTATATTAAGAAAGTTAACCTATATTAAGAATTGGTTTACTCAACTCTGCTAGTAGAATTCAAAAATATGACAATTCACATATCATAAGCATGTTGATGACAGACGCTATCAAATGCCTCAGCAACTATGATGGTTTCTATTTTAAATTATTACACAAAAATAGATCATGTCTATTATAAATAATGTCAATTTCGCCTACCTGATTGTAATGTCCCCTTTTATATGGCCTAAAATATAATTAAATAATTAAAATAATGTTTTGATTATTTAATATGGTCATTAATTCCTAAGTGTTAAGTGACCATTTTAATGTCAATGGGCCACATTATTATTTCAGGCTAAATTGAAAAATAAAAAGAAAGGGAAATATGAAGAGAGAGGGAAGCTGAAAAGGTGGAATTGAAAGAGTTTCCCAGAAGGTTATAAGAGAACATTGAGAGGTTCTTTTGGGTATGTTGAGTTTTATTCTTTCTTTGCTTCTAACCCGTGCAGTACAGAGTTTGGATTTGATCCAACTCAGCCTCTTGAGGACACAAACCCTCTTGGGAAGATCAGTTTCAGTGGTGAAACTATCCACCCTGGCTGATGTTGGCAGATCACACAGATTTCACAACTGGATTGAATGTATTGAATTTTAAAAATATGTTGAAGAGTCAGACACAAATCTGGAAAATGATAAGTTTCAATAAATTTCCGATTATCAGAGCCTGTGCTGCTGTTCATCCGATTAACTCTGAATTTTGATGCTGCCAAATAAGGTACCATACATGTATATTTTCTATAATTCAATATTCAGATTTCATTTCAGATTCCTATCTGCTATTATATGACTTATGTTATAATATGTCTGCAAAGACATTGGATGAATGGAAATTAGTTTTCATGCAAACTGTCTGCTTAAATCCTTGGGGAACATTTTGCAAAATCTGGAGAATTTGCGTAGGATCCAATAATGGTCTTTACAATGGTATCAGAGCTGGTTTTCCTACCAGCCTATGAGGTTTCATGAGTGCAGCAACGGTTGCCCGATAATGTTATTTTCTTTAAGTCTAAAAATTATTATTATCTTATGGAGGCAAAGGAAACCAAGGATTTATAACCTTATTGTTGTGGAAATTAATATTAATTGTCGGACATTGCTGCTGCTAGGCTATGTTGTTGTCATTGATGTCAACATATTCCTACTCCGGTGATTGCAGATTGGTTTATTGGGATCATAGTTTAGTGTATGGAGTATTTCTAGTATCATTATATTCTTTTGTACTGGCTTTGGTGATCCAGAAAGCTTAATTGATCATATCAAATGATCCATTTTTGCAGTTTGTTTATCTGATCGGTGCTTTGCAGAGTTCGGTATTTCCTCCGGTATATTCCGGTGTGATCAGATCTTGAGCTGAGTTTTTGGGAGATTGTTTGGGATGGTCTTGTGTATCTTCATTTCAGATGGTTCGTGATTTGGTGCTCCACAAGTTATCTTTTCTTCGTGACAGTTCCTACTGTTTGTGTGTTCTTGAGTTTCAGATGTTGATCGATGAACATATGCAAGGCATGAATTTTGATTATCTTTCACTTTTAGTGGTAATCATACAGATTGAGGTGATTTTAATGTTCTGCATAAAAGATTATTGGGCCAATTAATCTTTGTTGCTTGAAATATTTAAATAAAGATTTTGAGGTGATTCATTTGATGAATGACAAAAAGCCTTGTTCTATACGCTCATTTGGAAGCCGAAGGTATTTAATTCATCGTGAGAACTTCTAGAACTCGGAATTGGATCGGGTTGTTGTCTGCCTTTATTAATAAAAGTGAATTTGTTGGTTCTTGAGGCTGTTTGATATCTATTCTATTTCTTGTTGCTGCCTATGGTAACTGAAGAGTCGAGAAGCTTATTCGCTTGGCATATGAATTAAATATCTTTGTTTTTCATTCATAATTTGAGGGCCGATTTCGTCACAGAAGATCAAGCATTGCTAGATGTGGCCCTTTCCAGCCGAGTCCTCTTAATATTGTGGCTTTTCCTTTGGCATGGATAAATCTAGTGACTCATAATCTTTGTGGTAGAGAATTCCTCCTTGCCTTTATGGCATAAATGCTATTCGGGAATCATGTGCTCTAATGTGTGAGGAAGCCAAAGATGAGAATTATTATTCAATTTCCACTCTTTTATCAGAATCGACCTATTTTCCTTTCTACTGCATGGGGATAGTCAAGGTAGTTGGGTGTTGAATTTGTTGAACACTACCAAATGCTGAGGAGGGGGGGGGGGGGGGGGGGGGTGAAGGGGGTGAATCAGCATATACTAAAACTTGATCGTATTAAAACATTCATTCATCACACATACATGAAAGTGAATAACTGAAACAACAAAAAACACCACAAAAGAACACCAAGATTTATACATGGAAAACCCAAACCAGGAAAAACCACAATGAGAATCAAACTCACGATATGTACTAAGTGTTTGCAATGATTTAGGCCATAGGCCAAGGAGCTCACTGCTTCAAACTTGCAAGCTAAGGCGCACAACCTTAGGGCAAGGTACAAAAGAGACTTGCACAACTGAAGGTCACTCCTTCAGAGAAAGATACAAAACATGTGTCTAGATACAATAAGAATAAGAGGTTGAATTGCAACATAACCATCCTTGACTGAGGTCCAAACTCCAAACCCTAAAGAGGATAGATATGCTTCCATTCTTACTTTCCAAAAAAAGTAGTTTGTTCCATCAAACCTTAGTGCCTTGTGAGATCCATCTTGAGCCATCCCAAACCTTCTTCAAGCAGTTAAGCTACTTTTGAGAAACTTGGCTCTAATACCAATTGTTGAACACACCCAAATACTGAGAGGGGGGGTGAATCAATATCTTCAAAACTTAAACCCTTTAGCACGATTCAAAAACTCTTAAAAAGATCAACAACAGTGAAAATGAAAGCAAAGAACACCAAAGCACAAGAGAACACAAGATTTACGTGGAAAACCCAACAAGGGAAAAACAACAGTGAGAAAAGCCTCACTAATAAGAACAGGATTACAATTTGTTTTAAGGCTCAATGCCTACGAAAGCACACTGTTCCCTGAAGGACTTGCTGAAAAAGTTCACTACCTCAAAGCAAGATACAAGGACCTGTTGAAGAGATTTACTATCTTAGAGCAGGATACATGATAATTCGAATTACAATGAATAAGCCTTCAACTCACAGTCTCCAACAACCTCCATAGAATGTAGTTGTCCTTGCCTCAAGCAACTATTAGGCAATTCAGCTCCAAAACTTCCACCACACCCTTTCAATGCACCAGATTGCACATCTCACAATCCACACACTTGCAACTGATTTGACCCTCCGCAAGCAAAAAAAACATCAAATTAGGTCGGCCAGAACAAGAGACAAGCATTGACCCCAGCAAGTCGGCCTCAAAACATATTTGCGGTGAAAGCAATCCAAACTAGGAGATAGAGTGGACCTAAAACAACTTATTACATCTTTCCATGCAGCCCCATACATTAAGTATACTGGCACACATCTTCCCAAGTCGGAAACAAGGTAACATGTAGATGAAACATGTAGCATTTTACCAGTCAGCCTAAAAAACACCATCCAAATGAATTTACACAATACAGTTAATGTTGAGACATAGTAGGGCCCAAAGGCACCTCATTACAACCTCCAATGTTGGCACAGACTCCCAAATGCATAATGCAAGCAAGAGAAAAAGGCCCTATTGGCCACACAACCACAATCACCGCGGCACCAAAAAGACCAACCAATGTCATGCGGACCACATAGAGACATTCCATGAACCCTCAACAACATTATCATACACTTCTTTCACACTGTCATGCCGAAGTAGGCTAGCACAACCAAACAAATACAGAGTTCTTTATACTCAAAAGGCCAGAAAACACAGTCATGAGATAGAACAATGTCAAACATACTTGCAGTACACTTCATCGCTTAATAACTAAACTGAGACACTACACAAACAATATAAGTATGTCCATCAAGCCGTTTGAGCAAAAACAACAATGTGGAGAAATGCAGAGAAATGTGGAGCATTTTTTGGACCAGCCCTAACAAGCAACTAAACTACCAACATACTACATTTACCAAAGACATCTGCTGCAACACCAAAGACCTAAAAAGATGTGAGTGCAACGTTCACAATGTTGTGACGTTTTGACACATCACCCCATTGCAAATGGTGACCCCCACTTTTTGCTTAGTTTGTGAGCTTGGCAGTAGGTTTTAGTTTCTCAAGCTTTTGCTAAGCGAGTGGTGATCAATCCTTGACATGGTTAAGAAAGAGTTGCACATTTTCATGACAAATTCATTGAGTGGATCTTGAGTGATCTTGAAAGTTGAATTTGAAAATAGATTGCCAAGCCTAGGTGATCTCGCATTCATACATATTTTGTCAAGGGTGAAGTATGTTTGAAAAGAGATATCAAGTGTAATTTTTCTTAAGGATTGCATAAAATAAAGTTAAAAAAATTGAAGGTTCCAAATTTGAAGTTAGGAATTTGTCCTTAAGGAAGAAAATCAATTAAATTTCAAGGAAAATTCTAGGAAAAAGTCAAAGAAAATGAGGGAAAGAGTGAAGATGGAGCAAAGTAAGTGTTAATTTTTTTCCATGTAAAATTGATGAATTGCAAATTTTTCCAATGGAACTCCAAAATCCATGAATTTTTTGGATTGAATTTAACGATTTTCCTTCAAAGGCTTGATTTTTTCTCACAACTCTCCAAAATGCACGACTTTCCAAACACTTGTAAAATTTTCCTCGAGATGCTTTAATCCACGAAATAATTTTAGCATGTGAAATTTTCCATGGAATCTCAAAATCCACGACTTTCCAAAGGGTTTAACATTTTTTCCTTGTACCTTGAAAATCCACAAAAAGGGCAAGATGTGAAAAATTTCTCCATGACTTCAAAATCCATAGTTTTTTTTTTTCTCTAATAGAAGCAATATTTTTCCAAGTGTTGTTTAAATCCATGACTTTTGTGGAGGAGGAGAATTTTTCCATGGGTCACTAAAATCCACGACAAAGTGAGGAAATGCAAATTTTTCCATATGCCAAGGAAATCCATGAAATTTAGAAACAAATCAAGTTTTTCTTTTAGTAAAATCCACAAAATTGTGGAGTTGAGCATGTTTGAATCAGCAAGGAAGGAAGTCGGCTGGAGTACTCACCAAACACAGTGTGGGGAAGCAAGATCAAAATGTGGGAGAAGAGATTTAGGGCCAGACCTAAAGTAAATCAGACATTAAAGTGCAGAGCAGAATAAATGTTAGATGCAGGTTTGAATTGTGTTTTAAAGGCTGTGTGATCAACTTATATTTATACCCCCTTAGGCAAGATAAATTCACAAATTAGGCCAGCTGACCTGATTTGAAAAACTAATAAAATCCATTGATAAGCCTAGCTGACTGAGAAAGAGTTTAAAATAATTTGGGTTTGAATTTCAAAAGGAGATCATTGGGCTGGCCGACATCCTAATGGGCAGGGTTAATTTGCCTTGAAATCCATATAAATGAGGATGATTGAAAATCATTTCTACATCAATTGCAATTCATGATAGAGCAGACCTTGGCAGCGATTTGCATCAGTTATTGAGGCCGACTTTCATCTGATTTTTGGAGTGAATTAATCACCAGACCAGCAGCGAACTTTGGTAGGCACTGAAAGTAAGTTGTCCAGTGGATCAAGTGTTAATTGCAGTTGATTAAGGGTGAATCTCATCAATTTGCAAGGCGAGTTCCAGATCAGATCAGATCAGACCTAAGGAGCAAATTTTCCAGTCAATTAAGAAGTGAAACACCTTAATTTAGGCGAATTTCACCAGCAGATTAATCAATCTCCAGACCTACAGAGTCATTTCCAGATTTGTAGGGTTTTGAAAACTTGATTGGTGAAGTGTTAAGGTTATTTTATTGTCACATTCTTCTTAATTTAAAATAATTCCTTTTACAGGTTTGATGCGAGGGTGAAAGGTGAAATGAAGACTAAATCAAATGGAGGACAAGGAAAACAATTTCAATAAAAACACCAAGGAAAAACAAGCTCAAGACATGATGAAGATGCAAGTGCAAAAGACAATACAAGCTCAAAGAATGAAACAAAGAAGGAAGACTTACAACACCAAAATCTACACTTCATCAAGACATTCAAGAATATCAAGACATACAAGGGTGATTGCAAGGATCAGGTCATGCAAAGGAGTGAGTGGGAATGTGCTACAAGGAAGACTCTACATTAATCTTGGATTTCCAAAGACCAAAGGAAGGATCCACATTTCACAATGCAACTACAACATGTGGGATTGCTCTACAACAACAGCAAGGATAGTGAACACAAAGGATTCCACAACATGCAGTCAAGATCTACATTCCAAAGAACAACATGATTCACACTCCATCAAGATGATCAAGGCATGAAGGAAAATTCCTAAACATGAGAATGAAATACATCACAAGAAGAAGGATTACTGAACAAAAGTGAGATGTGATCAAGGAAAGATAGTTTCAGAAGAGTTAATCAAAGTTAGAAACTTGACCATGATGATACAATTTGGGAATATGTCATGTCCCCTCCTTGATTGTTATATATATATATATATCAATTATTATTATTGATTAATATAATAATTACCAACGAATAATTATTTGAAATTTATTTATTACTATTTATATATTAATAAATATTAATATTTAATGAATAAATTAATATTATATTATAAACATAATTTATATATTATAAATTATAAACATAATTTACTAAAACCAGCTCAGACCTTCGAGAAGACGGGTAAGACAGCGACATACCATACAACGGCGATAAAGGAAATCTCATTTGAAGAATGTAACTCCTTGGAAATAACGGTATGGTGAATCGACTCCTTATGCTGATATCTCCTAATACGATGGAGAAATAGATATGCAAAGGTATTGTCGTGAATAATAATATATATCAAAGCTATGGTGCTGAAAAGCATTCTTTGTACCACTGGTTACTATAGAATAATCGTGGGGAAGATTTAATAGTAAAATCAGGACTATCGCTATTCCAGAAAGAGAGAACTAAGTCGATCAAGAAAATAATGGATAATTAATTAATGTTGTTAGTAACTAAGAAGAGATGCGATTCGACTTTGGGGTGCACACTCTTCATTCATGTCTCTTCTAGACTTATTTACGGGACATCTACCACTCTTCCAAAAGGATCAGGGACCACTTTAGTTATTATTTTTTCTCATTCATATTTCCCACAGGATACTCAATAAGGAGCAATATCAATATCACAGCCTGATCAACGGATAAGTATCGATCATAGTCATCCATAACTACTATTTGCAGCACTCAATGAGCCGTAGTACCAATCCACCATTGACAACATAAGAATGCAAGTGCATAGAGACATCAGGCAGAGACAACGTATTAAGGATAAATTTGCACAAACAAGATAGATACAATAGTAATCCTACTACAGATTCATGTGTTTTGTTTTTCCTTCAGTCCAATAAGGCTCACGACTTTTTCATACTCATTGCATAGGCAAGAGGAATTAAATATCAGAAACAATGATAATCAACATCGTTTCAAACCTTCATTGGGAGCAGAATTGGATCATCACATAAGTTAGTTTGACAAGGATCAGGAGCAGCGATTGCCATATCTTGCAGATTGCTATGATAGCGATTCTATTTATCACCAATATCGGTTGAATTGAGATAACTTTCACCAAATTAATTCTATCGATGTTAGAAAGGGTTTGTATATCAATTCAGATTGGAGAAATGTATCAGTATTATTCTTTGATATAGAGGAAGCAGACCTTGGCATTGATTAATTTCTACATTGTCTAACTCATCTAATAAAGATCTTGGTACGATACACACTTGCAAATCACATCCAATACACTCATTTGTTGCAAATAAAAGAATTGTATACAAGTAAAAGATAGAAGTCCCTTGCGATTTGATTTATAAGACATTAGTCCCAACTCTAAGAAACCATAGAAGGGCACATTACAGAATATGAACCATCACAATTAAGCAAAAGGTGATGATGGCTAAGGTGGTGCATGTTCATCATCAACCAATTCAGTGATGCCAAGTCAGCATGTCTAGGTGCATTGAGCCTAACTCATCAAAGGAGGAGCAAGTGACATGTGGCGCTACATCAAATATTATTCAATGTACCTAACCTCACTTTTCATTGATCCGAATTCAAAGGAAGGACATGTGTCCAAAATGTTGTAATGATCTCATTGGTCAAAGTGGTGTTAGTTGTAACTAACCCTAATTAGGATTTTGTTGTCCAAATCTTGGCCATAGATTTTAAATCAATCCTAGCCCTTGAATTGTAATTGGAATGTCTATAAAAGGCTTTGCCTTCTCATTTGTAAGGGTTAATTAGAAGAATAATAGAATAGTTCTTTAGCAAGTAGGAGTAAAGTAGAAGGAGACAAGAAATTGTTGCCAAAGCTATGTTGGAATAAACATATGATTTTCATTGAAGATATGGTGGATCTTTATGTGTTGTTTCTACATGTTGCATGGTTTCTATTTCTTCAGATTTAGTTAAAGTTCATTGATTTTGATGGAGAAATGTGATGATATCTGATGAATTCCTTGGTGTTCATACCATTTGTAAATTGTTGATTGCAAATTGATGGTTAGTTTGAACCTCATTGTTGCAATAGTTCGATTGTGGATGTTCATTTGGATTGCGCCAGCATTGGGTATTTGAATGGATGTTTGCAATACAAAATCATTCACTACCTTTAGTGATTGCATCAGTTTTGTGTGGTGGTTGTTATCATGGCAAAGCAAATCTTGATTTAAGAAGTTTATCTATTTGAGCATCATTCATTCTCATCATTGTTCATAGGTCTAAACTAGATTAGATTCTCTATCCCTTTCCCTTTGATCTTTGTTTGGTAGAAGTAAAGTTAGTTTCCAAGTTCCAATTGTTTTGCAGAAGCGTAATTCCCTTTGTATTACCAGAAATATCACATCAAATACATTGAGTCTATCCAACATAAAGTTGATTGTTCGCATTGTAAACCTTGGGATTGCTTTATTTGATCACGAAGTTTAGCATATGAGGTTTCCTTGTTCAAGAAAGGATAGAATACTTAATATTTTATTCCGTGTTTGAGGTGTCATAAAAAACACACAACACATACAAGCTAACTCCCAAACCTTAGGACCATATCTATAAGCATGGAGGAATGCTACGCATTCTCCCAGACAATCTTCAAAACACTTTCTTGCATTTTCACACTTCACTAACCTGCAAAGACCAGAACATCCTTGTAGCACCATTTGCTCACTAAGAAGCAACAAGAGGGATAGAAGAACAGCTTGTAGCATGCACAAGACATCAGCATCATATCCTCAATGCTTCTAATCCTCATCTTATCTTTGTTGACAACAAACAAGGCATGACATTCAATCATGAACTTCAGCACCATCATTGTTCTTCAACATAACACATCATCATTATCATAAGCGTCATCATACAAGAGCAAGCATAAATGACACAACATACTAAGTACAAACATTAACACCAAATAGAGAGTTGACATCCAACCATGGACTTCATCGTAGCTTGGCAACATCTCAACACATAATTGCACAGGAGACATCAATGACAACACAACACTGAGGCTTGACATCAATGACAACACGACAACTGCACAAGACTTCAACAGGATATGGGCTTGGAGAAGGAGGCACATAGAGTGTGTCCAACTTTGGGTATAGAGTGCACCTAGAATTGTCCTGGCTAGGGCTATTATACATGTCAAGAATTACTCTAGAGCATGTTGTATACATGTTGAGTAATTACTCTGGAGCATGTCGTGTTGATGCTTGGGAAGCATTTGTGTTAGATCTAAATAAAAACTAGTTACTCCTAGATGTACCATAGCTACGAGGGCCAAGATCACTAGAATCTTCTTAGAGTGAGTCACATTATCAGTCCAAAGGAAGTAAGGGTGGACCCTAAGAAGATCAAGGCTATTGTCGAATGGCCTACTCCTACGAAACTCACACAGCTTAAGGGATTCTTTGGTCTTTGCGGACTCTACAAGAGATTTGTCAAAGGCTTCACACAAACAACAGCCCCACTTACAAACTTGACTAAGAAGGGAGCCATTAAGTGGTCAGATTCAGCACAAAAGTGTTTTGAGCACTTCAAACAAGTGATGTCTGTGTGTCCAATATTGGCAATACCTGATTTTACCAAACCTTTTGAGTTGGAGTGTGATGCTTCAGGAGAGGATATAGGAGTAGTTTTGATGTAGGAGAAGCACCCAATTGCATTCGAGACTAGAAAATTGAGAGGTGTGCAGGGGAGCTACTCAATGTATGATAGAGAGGCGTTGGCCATTATGCATGCCTTCACCAAATTTAGATCATATCTAGTTGGGGGCAAGTCATCATCAAAACAGACCACAATAGCATTAAATACTTCATGAACCAAAAGGATCTCAATGACAGGCAACAGAAGTGGGTCAGCAGATTGTAGGCATACAATTTTGACATTGTTTATATCAAGGGAAAGAAAAACATAGCTGCTGATGCACTTTCTAGGAGACCTCGCATGTGTTATTTGAAAGAGATTTCTGCTGATTGGAGAGAGTTAATTGTAGCAAAGTGCCAAAGACTCATGGGCAACGAGAGTTATAAAGGGCACACTTCATAATGATAGGTATATAGTGGTTAATGAGTTGATCATATACAAAGATAGAATCTATTTGGTGCCTTCTTCATAGCTTAAGGTGAAGATAATGAGTACTTTCGATGATGCACCTATGGCTGGTCACCCGGGTTTCTTTAAGACTTATAGGCAGATCCAAGAGAGGTTTACTTAGAAAGGACTTATAAATGAAGTCCTTAAGTACATCAGAGAGTGTCCCACTTGTCAACAAAATAAGAATGAACATTCTTATCCAATTGGTTTGCTTCAGCCCCTACCCATTCCAAATCAAAAATGGGAATCAATCTCTATGGACTTTATTACAGGGGCTACCTAAGGCACAAGGTAAAGATTGCATTTATGTGGTGGTTGATAGGTTGACTACATTTGCACACTTCTTTGCAATTTTAGCTACTTATACAACAGCACAGGTAGCAGATTTGTTTTTTTAGACAGATCTTCAGGTTGCATGGGTTGGGCAAGAATACCGTTAGTGACAGAGATAGCAAGTTCTTGAGCATTTTTTGGAAGGAGCTCTTTAAATTGAGTGGCACTAAGCTCACTCCTAGCACCAACTACCACCCACAGACAGATGGGCAGACAAAGATCGTCAACAAATGGGTGGAAAGGTATCTTAGGAACTATGTTTATGGGCAGCAGAGGGCTTGATTTAAATGGCTACACCTTGGTGAGTATTGTTATAATACTACTTATCACATGTCTATCAAGATGTCGCCATTCATGGCTTTATACGGATATGAGGCTCCCAACTTCATGGATTTACTATTTGGGGACAGTAGAGTGCCTACGACAAAGGACTTACTACAAGAGAGTCAAGACATCATGAAGTCATTAAAAGAAAATTTACAACAAGCACAAAATCAGCAGAAGTTGTATGCCGATCAACATCAGACAGAGCACAATTTTGAAGTTGGGGACATGGTTTATTTGACATTGCAGCCATATAGAGAGTCTACTCTAAAGAAGAGTGGAGCAGAGAAACTCAAGGCCAAGTTTTATGGTCCATCCAGAGTATCCCTATGGGTTGGAAAGGTTGCCAATGAGCTCGAGCTACCGGCTAGCAGCAAGGTTCATAATGTATTCCATGTATCCAAGCTCAAGAAGGCACTTGGTCATAACGTGGTTCCCTCATTTGAGTTGCCACCGTTGGATGAGGAGGGGAAGTTGATATTGATTCCAAAGGCCATCATTGATGCTAGAGAAAGGACTCTTCAAAAAAGGGTCACCAGAGAATTTTTTATCAAATAGAAAAATTTACCAATAGAGGATGCCACATGGGAAGAACGAATAGATTTTGCAGCATCCAGAATTGAGATTGCTTGAGGACAAGCAATTCCAGGAAAGGTGGATTGTAATATCCCCTTCCTAGGCCATTTCAACATGGTGGAGTGATTAGCCTATTCAGTTGATTACCGTGGGCTAATGATCAAGGTTGGGGAATCTTGGAGGCAATATCGGGTGTGATTTCATATTCTGACAGTTGGCTGAAAGTAATGCTCCTTTCTTGAGCCTTTTCAGGTTAATTCTTCCACACTATTTTTATAAGTCAGTTATGGGCACTGTCAAAGTCAATTGGCATGCTTGCTATTTTTAGTATTATCAGTGAGTTCAAGTTTTGATGATCATCTCGACTTTTGACATAGTCCAAGGACTTCAAATTAATTAACGATAAGTTATAAGTTAATAAAATTAAATTAAAGATTTAACTTTATCATTATTTTAATTTATCTAATGAAGGGACTATAGAGGCCAATTAATAAATTAAAGGTGATTTATTTTAATGGATGAGCCTTTATTATTTAATGCTACATTGGAGATTAAAAAGGGAAGCGATTTTTATTAAATAAAAGTGAAAAAAAAAACATTCCCAAAAAATAGCAAAAAAGTGCTTTTTAGATAAAGCAATGAAAAAGCAAAATAACATTGCCAAAAAAACAGCGAAAAAGCCCAAAAGTGCTTTTTTGAAAAAGCAGCCAAAAAGCAAAAAAATATAAAAGGAGGATCGGGGCTCTCATCTGGGGCTATGTGGAGTTTTGATTTTTGACATTGCTTATGTTTTGGAGAAGATTGCTTCTTCATCTTGGTTTGTGAGGGTGGAAACCCTTGCAGGCAACATTCTCTACATTGTTGAAAGATACAATCCGGAGAATACTTGGTGATTTCATTCAAAGGTCACATTGAAGATTATATATCAGACTTCGGAGCTTATTGTCAATCAAATTTGAAAAGAACAGATTTGGAGAAGATTGAAGAGGGTTTGTTTCTGTTTGCTGGTTATATCTTCTTCTAGCCAGCCATAGCACTTCTTGAAGGCCCACGTGAGGTTTCTAGGGCACCCATTGGGGTTTATTAAAGCTGATATTTGCATTTATTGAGGTCCTTTGCTGCTGTTTGACATTTCCAGACCTAGCCATCCATTTTGAGAGCATTTTGGCACCTTCAGAATGCATATTTTGTAAGCAGCTCCAATTATTTCTTGACTGCATTTTGTGGGTATGTGAGATGTTGATATGCTATGTCATTTTATGATCTGGGTTGTTATTATATTTGAGAAATATTGAAAAATCAGATCAAGAATAAAATCTGGAATTTTCAGCTACTTGTATTTCTAAGTTTCTTTACTTTTCTGAGTTATTCATTTATCATAAAGTACTTTATTATCTACACTTTATTTGGCAACTCAAATCCATTGCAAAAAGCCAAAAACACTCAAATACCCAAAAACAAACAAAAAAAATCAAAGCACAAACAGGGCTGCATATTATAAGGTTTAATAGGAATGGTGCTTGGGATGTGTAAATATCTGCTAGCTGTGTATGAGCGGAGGAAAAGCGACTAGAGAGATTGAAGTCGATTTACTCTGGAAATGCAATTTGTGGTCTTCCCATTTACTGGTCGTGGGGATATAAAAGCTGCTGAATACTTTTGTTGATTGCTGGAAGTAATTGGGTGCAGGAATTCTACAGAGTTAAGGAATCGACAAAAGATGCATTTCATATATTTCTGTGCACATCAAAAATTCTACTTCACTATATTATATGCAATTTCTGAGAGATTAAAAAGGCAAAATGAATTGGTATTTGCAAATAAGATTAACACCTTGTGTTTTTGTTCTTATCTACCATTATTATTAAAAGGCTATTGCATGTGTTATTGGTAATCTCGATTATTAAGTTTGCATGCATTTATTCTGCAATTCTAAGCATTATTCACTTAGTCAAAATATCATCTGCAAGACTGAAACTTTTCACCAAATCACTATCAAACAAACTGTAAGCAAACTGTTTGACAAAATTACTGAGTAAATAGTGCAAAATTTGGACAAAAGTTAGTGGGAGATTTTACAAAAAGCTATTTTATTTATATCAGGTCAGCATTTGCATCTCAGTTGATTGTATTTGCAAATACCTCTGTTATAACAGCAGATTGTTGTCTGAAACCTGATGGTTATTTGTCAAATCATTTCATTGCATCTTGGTTTAGTCATTGTATGGATATCAAGCACCATTACTAATGTTGTATGAGCTATAAACAATCTTGTAAGTCAGAAAAATACAACAAAATATCTCATTCTCCACATGCATATAAACTGTTATTATTTCTTTTCTGAAAGTGTGCATTGTTGCTGCAATTATCTATGAAAGTTCAAAGCATTCCGTTATGTTAAAAATTGGTTCCAAAAGCTCTATTAAATCTCTAAACACCAATCACCTTAGAAGCTGCAGAGAGAAACCTCTTACTTTCACATGTGTGCAATCTGTTTGACATAATGCTCAGTGGATAGAGGTGCAAAAAAAGTGGGTAAAAATCAGGGTGGGTCTTTACAATTTGTATCCCCTTTGGTCATTTTCAAAGAAGACCTACTTTACTAGGGTACTTTTTTTTATAGAAATTGACAGGCAATGCCCTCTACTCACATTAAGGGAGAGTGTTAGAACATTATGTTTTTGGGGGTCATATACCCTTATAACATTTATATATTGTTCTAATATTAGGTTAAAAAACCTTATGTACGTTATATGCTTTATAAGGCATATGCCATTTAAACCATTAGATTATTAATTATTTATAAATGATATTTTTAAATGGATGTGACTAATACCTCTTCAATTATTTTACCACCCCATCTCTTATATTTAAGATTTTTTTTCTCTCATTGAGAGGTATGGGAATTTGGAGATTGATAAAGTATTATATCACTATGCACAAGAGGTGTTACTAGCCACGTGGAAGTAAGAAGTGGTTCCCCAAGTTTGATCCATGTTATATCGGAATGGTGTATTTTGGGGTTCCTTACCCAAAAGGGTTTTCCCCATGTATATATTGTGTAATGTGTTTAATCTATGTATCTTGTAATTCTCATTTTATTTATTTTCTATTTATTTGTAATGATTAATAACCTAAGATCCTAATTTCTAACAGTATTGTCCTAGACGAATTTACGCCCAACCTCTTAGGCTCAAGAGTATCATTTGGTTTATGCATGGGTTTAAGATTCATCGGTGGCTACTTTATCCTATGGGAGATGCCCTATTATGGCACTTTGTTCCTCAAAGAAAACTACCTCTTTGGGTTCCTCCGGATGTCACCTTTGCTAGTTCTCCAAGCTCTACATGCTCTTCTAGTCTATGGGCATTTCTTAGAACAAGGATTCTCCTTTCAAATACTCTTATGTGTTCCACCGTCCACTTCCATGTCACCACATTCTCGGAAAAGAAGTGCTCAACTGATCCGTCAAAAAGGACATTTACCACCCACACATCTACATTGATTAGACCTCCCCTCTCGATTCTCTTGACCCCAAACTAGCTTTCTTGTCTAAGCATTTTTTGCAGGTTGTTGATAGGACAATTGTTCAATCTGCCTCTCTTTAGCATCATTTCTCTCATATTTTGAGGATTCCTCTCAACCAATTGCCAGTGTGCTACCATCAACTCCATGTTGAGATGGGCCCACCATATTTTAGAAAGTTTTCGGGTTTGCCACCTTTGTTCTCTCCAAGAGGTTGGATTAGGGGAGCATTTGATACCCAATCTACTATAAATCTGCAAGAGATACCGTGTTTATATAAAGATTCTAGTGGCTAGTGGTTCTCTATCCACTTTCTTCCGCAACCCTAATTAGAGATGCTCGGTCCTTTTTCTTTGTGAGGCCACCAATTTCAAGCATAGATCTCTCTACGGTGGTCCAAGATCTACTAGATTATTACTTCCTTTTTGCTAGTTTTTACTTTCAGATTAATAATAAGAAACAGAAAGTAGATTTATAACTAGAATTATATTAATTTCTGTTAGGTTATTCAACTTAGTAAATGACAGAGAGAAATCAAAATAGATGTAAAATGAGACAAGACAATATTACCTTGGGAAAACCTCTTATGAGGAAAAACCCAGCAAGAATAGATCTTCAGATCTGATTATGAATTTAGACAATATTCTGATTACACACTTATCTCTTTAGGAGGTCTGATATGGCCACACTAGGGCTGATATAGATGACAGATCAGTATCAAGTCTGCACCTCAGATCTACACTCTTGTCTCCATCAGACAGCAACCTGATCTGCACTTTTGATGCCTAACCCTTGACAGCAGTTCGCCCCTTTACTGGAGATGATCACACCTAACGCTTTACCCCTTGACAGCAGGTGTGAATCGCTTTATGCACAGCAGATGACTGACTAAGTTCGCTATTCTTCAGAGCAGATTCGCATATGAGAGTAGATATATGATGTGTAAATGAGGTCAAGTTGGTCTTTATTTATATGAGGCGAGGGACCTATTTATATGAGGCGAGGGACCTATTTAAGATCGGCTTGACATCAATTCTTTTATTCCTTTTTTTTTCGAGCGAAGTGTCTTTTGTAATATAGGGTCGGCCCTATTAGAGGGAACACGTTTCCCTTAGGGTGGCATGAGGTATAGGGTCAGCTTTATTAGAGAGTGGCGTGAGAAGGGCCCAGCCCTAAAGGATACACGTTATTCTTAGAAGAGATAAAGGGCCCAGCCCTTAAGGACGGATTCCAATGTTGTCTTTAGGCAATTGGAACCCGCTCTTTACCCTAATTAAAACTAACACTCCCTCTTAATTAGGGAGAAGAGAATATAATCAGAATATCACTATCTTCCACCTTGCACACAAGCAAAGAATGGATTACATAATCAGAACCTAGTAGACTTCCATCTTGCACACAAGCATAGAATGGAATTACATAACAAAAACTTTCATCTTGCACACAAGCATAGAATGGAATTACAGAACAAAAATCTTCCATCTTGCACACAAGCATAGATTGGAGCCACCTTACATTGCCCACAGAGGGTGGCGAGGATCTTTTCTACCATCTTACATTGCCCCCAGAGGATGGTAATAATTACTCTTCTCCCTAAGAAGACTACCACCTTACATTGCCCGCAGAGGGTGGTTGATGCAACACAATGCATCACTGAGGTTGAGACTCCCTCTCAACCAAGGTTTCATTTTCCGAAATGCCAAGCCTGTCTCTGAAGTACACATACTTCACCTTGGATAGAGGCTTGGTAAGGATATCTGCAATTTGATCATCAGTACTGACATACTTCAGCTGAATAGCACCACTTTGCACCATATCCCGAATGAAGTGATAATGAGTTTCCACATGTTTTGACTTGTCATGGAACACTGGGTTGATTGACATCTTTATGCAACTCTGATTATCACAATGAATGATTGTGGGTTTCCAAGGTTGTCCAAACAACCCAGCAGGAAGTTTACGAAGCCATAATGCTTCCCTAGAAGCAACACTTGTTGCAATGTACTCAGCTTCAGTTGTACTTAGTGCCACTGAGGACTGTTTTCTGCAAGCCCAAGAAATCACTGCAGATCCTAAGTTGAAGCAGATGCCTGAAGTACTTTTCCTGTCTTTTACACTTCCTGCCCAATCTGCATCTGAGTAACCTTCCAGGGTTATTGGATTTTTCATTGGATACTTCAGCCCAAAGCCAACTGAGCCTCGCAAGTATCTCAGAATGTGTTTGGCTGCAACAAGGTGAACATGTTTAGGCATGCTCATGAACTAGCTGAGAGCATTCACTGCATAGCATATATCTGGTCTAGTGTTAACTAGATACATCAATGATTCAATCAACTGTCTGTACTCGGATGGATCTGCAAGATCAGAGTTAGTAGCAGAAACACTCAACTTCTTTAAGTTAAATTCCATAGGAGTAGACATAGGTTTACAATCCATCATTCTAAATCTTTTCAGAATATCAATGGTATACTTTCCTTGACTAAAGAAAATTTCGTTAGATCTTTGCCATACGTCTAGACCTAGAAAATAATGCATTAGACCTAAATCCTTCATTTCAAATTCTGAAGCTAATTCTTTCTTACATCTAATAATGAGTTCATCTTTACCAGTAAGAAATAAATCATCCACATATAGAACCAGAATTAGCATTTCATCAGTAGATACTTTAAAGTAAATGTTAGAATCAGCATCATTCTTACAAAACCCTAAACTTATCAAGTACTTATCAATTCTTTCATACCAAGCTCGAGGGGCCTGTTTGAGGCCATATAGTGCTTTCTTTAGTCTGCAAACATGAGTTTCTCTTTCATGAGTCTCGTAACCCTCAGGCTGTTCAATATAAACTTCTTCCTCAATGACACCATTAAGGAAGGCAGTCTTAACATCCATTTGATGTAACTTCTAGCCTTTAGCTGCAGCAATGGCTATTATAGTTCTAATAAAAGTATATCTAGCAACAGGAGCAAATGTTTCTTCATAATCTATGTCTTCCTTTTGAGAAAAACCATGAGCTACAAATCTAACTTTATATTTCTCAATACTACCATCAGCATTATGTTTAATTTTAAATAACCATTTAGAGGAAACAACAGACTTACCTTTAGGTCTAGGCACAATATCCCAAACATCATTCTTGATGATTGACTGATATTCTTCATCCATGGCTAACTTCTAGGCATGATGGTTCAAGGCTTCTTCAACATTGCATGGCTCAGACTCAATGAGATTGCTCATCAATGCAACATAGTTGGAGAATACTTGAGGTCTCTTGCTTTCTCTGAAGGTACCACTGAGGGCTGCAAATCTTTCAGCTTCTTGAATGGTGTTTCTCACCCAAAGTGGCCTCTTTTTGCTAACAACAATGTCACCAGGTACATCCGTGGGATTCATAGGCTCAGGTGGATCATCATGCACTTCTTGAGGTGGAGGCACAACAGACTCCCTTTGAATCTCAAGGTTAGTATCAAAATTCATATCTTGATTATCATTAGCCTCATCAATAACAGGGGAACCTTTTGACTTCTTAAATGCAATGTCTTCTTTAAAAATAACATTCCTACTTACCTCAACATACCTTTGACCTAAGATGTAAATCCTGAAGGCTTTGGAGGATTCACTGTATCCAACTAGCATCCCCTTCTTTCCGGAATGCTCCAGCTTAGTTCGCTTTTCTTTAGGCACATGAACATACACAGGACTTCCAAAAATTCTCAAGTGGCTGATGTCAGGTTTGGATCCTGTGAAGGCTTCTTCAAGAGTCATATTCTTTAGAGCACGGTGGGGACATCTATTCTGAATATATACTGTTGTTCTAGAAGCCTCAGCCCAAAGAAAAGTCTACAAGTCTTGGTCATGGATCATAGCCTTTGCAGCCTCAACAATAGTCCTGTTCTTTCTTTCAGCAACTCCATTTTGCTAAGGATTGTAGGGAACACGGAACTCCCTCTTAATTCTTGACTCAACACAAAACTCATGAAAACTACCAGAGGTATACTCACCTCCATTGTCAAACCTTAAACATTTAATTCTTTTACTAAAAATGTTTTCAGTCAATGCCTTAAATTCTTTATATCTACTTAAGACTTCATCAGATTCTTTAGTCTTTAAGAAATAAATCCAAGTTTTCCTAGAGAAATCATCTATGAAGATTACATAGTAGAGACATCCACTAGGAGAAGCTACAGACATAGGTCCACATAAATCAGAATGAACAAGTTCTAATTTTTCTTTGGCTCTACTTTCACTTCTATGAAAAGAACTTTTAACATTTTTACCCATAGCACAACCTTTACAAGAATCATCATGAAATTGACTGAGTTTAGGCATACCTTTAACTATCCTTCTGAGGGAAGAGAGAGCTTGAAAGTGTAAGTGTCCAAGCCTTCGATGCCATAGCTCACGGGATTCAGGGGCATCATTAATGAGGGCTTGAACGGGGTTAGTGGAGAGCTTATACAAACTATCATATCTCTTTCCAATAACACGAGCATATTTAAAACTAGATTTCTTAGGCCAAGCAAGTACTTTACCCTCAGAAAATGCTACTTGATAACCTTTATCTTCTAGAGCGGAAATAGAGATTAAGTTTCTTTTGATTCCAGGAACAAATAAGATATCACTAAGGTGAAGTGAAATACCAGAATTTAAATTTAAAGAGGTAGTGCCAAAACCTCTTACCGAATATTGAGCATCATCACCAATTACCACATGGAGACTGGTATCCTTTTCTACTAAGTCTGAAAGATGCTCACGATGGCCTGTGATGTGTCTGGAAGCACCACTGTCAATCAGCCATGTGTTACTATCTGAGGGTATGTTGCTTGACAAGGCAAAAATAAATAAAAAGTCTTCATTTTGTTCTGAGACTTCATTTAGGTTGGCTTCCCTTTGCGAAGGTTCATTCTGACATTCTCTAGCATAGTGACCATATTTGTCACATCTAAAACATCAAACACAAGAGAGATTTCTTGGCTTCTTCCAAGAATTCGGAGAGCTGGGTGGTCTGAATTCTTTATGCCTCTTAGGATTATTCTTCTTCCAATTATCACCTTTCTTGCATTGGGTTGCAAGCATATGTTGATCATCCACTTGAGGACTCTTGAGTTTTCCTCTTGTGGCAAGGCGAGATTCCTCATGAAGGCAATCGTTCCCAAGTCGATCAAAGGTTGGGAATTCAGATCTCCCACTTATGGATTGAATGAAGGAATCCCATGAATCTGGGAGACCATTCAATGAGATCATGACAATGTCCTTGTCTTCTATGTTATGACCAATTGAGCCTAGTTGATCCTTTAGTTCAGAGATCTTCATGAAGTAAGACATAATTGAATCTTTCTTTGCCATTTTAATGTGAAGTAATTGTTGCCTTAATGCAATTGCTCTACTGAGGTTATTGATTTCATAAATAACTTCTAGATGATTGAATATCTCTCTGGCTGTAGTGAATTTGGAGATAGAGGTAACAAGGTGATCTCTGACTGAATCAATGATGAGCTTTCTGGCTTTGAGGGCATTCCTTTTAAACTGCTTTAGTTCTTCTTGATCTGTGGGTGCAGTCAGCTCTTTGTCTTGCACAAACTGAAGGAGATCATCTTCCTCAAGAGCAAGTAGGATGCGAACCTTCCAGGCAGCAAAGTTAAGTGCCCCTTCGAGCCTATCTTCAACTTTCAACCCTGTCATTGTCCTGACTGAAAATGAAACAGAATACTGGAAATAAAAGACTACTGAAATCTGAAAGTTAATATATATATAACCTAGGGCTCTGATACCATGTTAGTTTTTACTTTCAGATTAATAATTAGGGCTTTGATACCATGTTAGTTTTTACTTTCAGATTAATAATAAGAAACAGAAAGTAGATTTATAACTAGAATTGAATTAATTTTTGTTAGGTTATTCAACTTAGTAAATGACAGAAAGCATACAAAATAGATGTAAAATGAGACAAGACAATATTACCTTGGGAAAACCTCTTATGAGGAAAAACCCAGCAAGAATAGATCTTCAGATCGGATTATTAATTTAGACAATATTCTGATCACACACTTATCTCTTTAGGAGGTCTGATATGGCCACACTAGGGCTGATATAGATGACAAATCAGTATCAGGTTTGCACCTCAGATCTGCACTCTTGTCTCCATCAGACAGCAACCTGATCTGCACTTTTGATGCCTAACCCTTGACAGCAATTTGCCCCTTTACTGGAGATGATCACACCTAACGCTTTACCCCTTGACAGCAGGTGTGAATCGCTTTATGCACAGCAGATGATTGACTAAGTTCGCTATTCTTCAAAGCAAATTCGCATATGAGAGAGTAGATATATGATGTGTAAATGAGGTCAAGTTGGTCTTTATTTATATGAGGCGAGGGACCTATTTAAGGTCGGCTTGACATCAATTCTTTTATTCCTTTTTCTTTTGAGCGAAGTGTCTTTTGTAATATAGGGTCGGCCCTATTAGAGGGAACACATTTCCCTTAGGGTGGCGTGAGAAGGGCCCAGCCCTAAAGGATACACGTTATCCTTAGAAGAGATAAAGGGCCCAGCCCTTAAGGGCGGATTCCAATGTTGCCTTTAGGCAATTGGAATCGGCTGTTCACCCTAATTAAAACTAACACTTTTTTCAAACCATCATAGATGTTGGAGAGGTTAATAACCCTTTGGATACCATTGATTCAAATGCAAATAAAGACAAGTCAATGGGAAATTGCTCGTACTTGCTATCTATAGCAAGTAAGGCTCCTCAACATCCCAACTCTCATTCCAATGGTTGTGGCTCTGTTTCATATCAATGTGAAAGACCATGTATCAGCTGCCCTTTACAGCATAGCTATTAAGGGTAAGCTCAAATTGCCAATTTTATTTTCTACCACAAGAAGTTCATCAAATTTAAGTGTTAGGAGAGGTTCTATCCAAAATCAACCTCCTAGGATTGTCCAACCCAGACCCCTTAGCCCTAGAATTTCCTTGAGAAGCATTCTTAGACTAATTGGTACTCCTACAATGATTGATGATATTATTGTTGGCTCCTTCAGTGCATCACAAAATATTGACACCTAAGAATTCTGGTCCCCCACATGGTTGGTCTTCATCTACTTCCACTACTTTGTAAGGCTTCTCCTGGCACATTCATTTACACTTGTACTTGTTTGGGTTTAACCTTTTTAGGGTAGCCCCCTAGTGTCTATTTCTTTGTTTTTTGTGCTTTTCTTTTTCTTTGTCTTATGTGCTTTTCTTTGTCTTTGTTTTGTGTCCTTTTCTTGCTTTAGTGTTTTTTCTTTGAATCTAGGTGTAAATGTATTGTAATTTCCAATTTAATGGACAAGTTATATGCAGGATGGTGTATTTTAATTTTGATATTATGCCTATGACACTAATATTGCTATCTTTCTTTTATTGCAGGTAAGGAGGATGAACATGTATCGATTTCAATGCCATCTCCTTTGATTGGAATGATGTATAAATAGTAGGATGGCCACGATCAAGTGGCACCTAAAGACATGTCCGACCAAGATGTCACTTGGTCATGACCCTTACTAACATCAACCGATCCATAATTAATCGCTGCTATAAACATACCCGATAATGAATCGGTATCATTTAATGATAACAATGCTTATAAACATGCCCGATAATGAATCGGTATCATTGTTAATGGTAACAATGCTTATAAACATATCCGATCATAAATCGGTATCATTTGTTAATTGTTACAGATATAAAACATACCCGATAATGAATCAGTATCAAAGCATATAATAATGGATTAATATAATGTAAACAATAACAATAGCTATTAGCATTATATGCTATCGGGTTAATACCCCGATAGCATATTAATGCCGATATGAATCGACATTAATATGCTATCGGGTTAATAGCCCGATAGCATTTAGATTGACGACCTCATTTAGATTGACGCTTAACATAGTTAAGCAGGTCTTCAATCTAATCTATCATTATCCAATATCAATATCATAATTATGACCAATGTTATAGTCTGATGAACATAAAGCATGAATGAGTAAGCTAATAACAGAATAGAGGAGATTACTGAGTTAGGAGAGTCTTATCTTGCAGAAGCTACTAATGCATTAACACTCCCTCTTAGCTTTTGGAAGATAAAGTAACCTGCATCACATTTCTTTTTCAAAATGTCAGTCTCCAAGAATATATATCATCTATACATATGATATGAAGTACCATCATAACATAGGATACAAATATAAAACATTACTCTAAGTATGTGTAATAGAGTATCACCCAACCATGTGATATAAAAAATTCATCATTTTATTATGACAAGATATCACCTAAACACGTGATATCAGTATTGCCTAAACACGCAATACTGAGGATAAACATATGAGGATGATTAAATTCTCATCTTATCCAGGTTGTGATATGTGCACAAACATTTTATTCAAATGTTTTATCACAACACCATCATGGCACATCCATGACATACCAGAGATCCAACATGATAACTAGTTTGAGAATCATAAGATCGTCACCTTATGATGTCTGCATACAAGTGTTCATAATCTAAGAGATCGTCACCTCTTAGATATGAACATAGGGGGTAAAACCTAGAATGTCTCAACATGACAAAAGAAGTTTACATTTTCAACATCTTATTTACAAAGCATATTACCTTTCTATCATACCTAAACCCTTTCTGAAGTGATCAACCTTCACTCTGGAAAGTGGTTTGGTCAGAATATCTGCAGTCTGATCTCCCATACTAACATATTCTAATTTGATCACATTTTTGTCTACCATGTCTCGTACATAATGGTATGGGATCTCAATATGTTTGGATCTATCATGGAACACTGGATTCACTGAAAGTTTTATGCAACTTTGATTGTCGCAATGGATGATAGTCGGTTTCATCAGATTACCAAACAATCCCACAAGCAACTTTCTAAGCCACACCGCTTCTCGGGCAGCCATGGAGGCTGCAATGTATTCAGCCTCGGTGGAACTTTGCGCTACAGAAGACTGCTTTCTGCTGATCCAGGATATCATGGCTGATCCCAAACTGAAGCAGCACCCAGAGGTGCTTTTCCGATCAATCACACTTCCAGCCCAATCTGAATCTGAGAATCCGTGTAGATTAAGATCAATTTTCTTATACTTGAGACCAAGGTTTAAGGTGCCTTGTAAATATCTCATAATGTGTTTTACGGGTACCAGGTGTATCTCCTTTGGCTCACACATAAACTGACTCAAGGCATTTACTGCATAGTAGATATCTGGTCTTGTATTTACCAGATACATAAGAGACCCAATCATTTGCCTGTATAGAGTGGGGTCAGTAAAAGGTGATTCTGCTGCTGCTTCTTTAAGTTTATGAAGATTGGTTTCCATTGGAGCGGTCATAGGTCTGCAGTTGAGCATTCCAAATCTCTTCAGGATGTCTAATGTATACTTGCCTTGGTTTAGAACAATGTTGTCAGGATTCTGCCATACTTCCAACCCTAGGAAATAATGAAGGAATCCCAAGTTCTTCATATCAAATTCTTTGGATAGCTCTTTCTTGCATTGATCTATAAGGTGATCTTCTCCTGTGATTAATAAGTCATCAACATATAAAATCATTATGAGCATATTACCTTTATTCTGTTTGTAGTAGAGATTAGGATCTGCATCATTTTTAGAGAAGCCTAGTTTTGATAGATATGTGTCAATTCTTTCATACCAGGCCCTGGGAGCCTATTTGAGCCCATATAGAGCTTTCTTGAGTCTGCACACATGAGATTCTGCATGATGGATCTCAAACCCTTCAGGTTGCTCTAGGTATACTTCTTCAGATATCTCTCCATTAAGAAAAGTTGTCTTTACATCCATTTGATGTACCTTCCATCCCTTTGCTGCTGCAATGGCTAGTACAGTCCTTACTGAAGTATATTTGGCTACAGGAGCAAATGTTTCTTCATAGTCTATTCCTTCCTTTAGAAAATCCTCTGGCTACAAATCTTGCCTATATTTTTCAATGCTACCATCTGCTACATGTTTGATCTTGAAGAGCCATTTAGAAGAAACAACAGACTTCTTAGTTGGCCTAGGAACAATTTCCCATACATCATTTTTCATTATGGATTGATACTCTTCAGACATAGCATCATTCCGTACTTGATGTTTAAGGGCATATGTTACATTGTCAGGTTCATTTTTAGATAGATCATTCATAAGAGCAACATAGCTAGTAAATTTATTAGGTCTTTTGCTTTCTCTAAAGGTTCCAGAAGGAGCAGCAAACCTCTGAGCTTCTTCTACTGTTTTGGTGGCCCATAGTGGTCTTTTCTTGAGATTTCTAGGTGAGTTTTCATTTTCATTTTCAGTTTCATCTAGATTCTCCCTCTGAAACTCAGGGGCAGGATTTTCATCTAAGTTAGAGGTAGGTACATAGATTTCAGGTTCTATGAAGTTCTAAGCTCTTTTGAAAGCCAGGTCCTCTTCAAATATTACATCCCTACTTAGTTCAATATTTCTTTGACCAGGTACATAGATTCTGTAGGCTTTGGAGGTTTCACTATATCCTACAAGGAATCCTCTTTTTCCAAAAGGCTCTAGTTTTAGTCTCTTTTCTTTAGGTATATGGATATAGACAGGACATCCAAATATCCTAAGGTGGCTAATATCAGGCTTAATCTTAGTGAATACTTCCTCAGGAGTTTTGTCCTCAAGATGGGAGTGAGGGCACCTGTTTTGTATATATACAACGGTGCTGGATGCTTCAGCCCAGAGATTTGTATTAAGGTTTTGATCTAGGATCATGGCCTTGGCAGCTTCAACTATAGTCCTATTTTTCCTTTCCGCTACCCCATTTTGTTGGGGGTTATAAGGTATAGTAAACTCCCTCTTAATCCCATTATCTCTACAAAATTCTTTAAATGAATCTGATGTGTATTCTCCCCCATCGTCGGTTCTTAGGGTTTTAACTTTGTTTCCTGAGTGGTTTTCAGTTAGTGATTTAAATTCTTTAAACCTAGAGAGGATCTCTTCTGATTCTTTACTTTTCAGAAAGTAGATCCAAGTCTTCCTAGAGTAGTCATCAACAAATATTACATAATACAAGAATCCCCCTAGAGAGGATACGGACATAGGTCCGCATACATCAGAATGAACTAATTCTAGAATTTTGCTAGTTTTCCTAGTACTATTTTGGAATGCACCTTTGTTATTCTTACCTAGGGCACATCCTTTGCATGCCCCTGAATGATCTTGCTTTAACTTGGGTAGACCTGTGACAAGGTTTCCCATTGAAGATAAAGCCCTAAAATTCAGATGACCTAATCTTCTATGCCAAACTTCATTTGCATTAGTGGCTTCATGGATTAGGGCTAGATTGGGTTCCGTGCACAGCTCATACAAATAGCCCCGTCTCTGTCCAATGGTCTTTGCCTTCTTGATGGTGGAGTTCCTTGGCCAAGCAAATACTCTGTTGTCCATGAATGTCACTCTATATCCGTTATCTTTCAGTACCGATATAGAGACTAGATTTCTTTTGATGTCGGGGACATATAGTACTCCTTCAAGCCGCAAGGTTATGCATGTCTTCAATTTGATGGTGCAGGTTCCTACTCCTCTGACTGGATGTGTGGAGTCATCTCCGATGGTTACATCCTCATCACTCTCCTCTGTCATGGAATCAAGTACTTCTCTAAACCCAGTGATGTGCCTGGATGAACCACTGTCAATCACCCATGAGTTGATTTTGTTAGAAGCTTGACTTGTGAGTGCTGATTAGAATACGTATTTCTCGGAGTCATCTTCCCCTTTAGTCTTTCCTGCTTTGACAAATGTAGCATGTTTCTTGGTTCTTTCCGGGCATTTTGCAACGAAGTGTCCAAACTGATCACATCTGTAACATTGAATGTGAGATAAGTCCTCCTTTGAAGTATTCTTGCCTTGACGACCTTTTCTCTTTCTAAACTGCCTTTTCTTGTTTTGCTTGGTGGAGTTGGTGTTTAGAACTTGCAGGTCTTCATCTATATTCTTGTGTTTCATTCCCATCTTGTTCAATCTTGATTCTTCTTGGAGACAGTCATCCCTTAATCTTTCAAACTTGGGATATTTGGACCTTGCACTGATGCCTTGGACGAATGTGCTGCATCCACTAGGCAACCCATCTAAAGCAATGAGTGTTAACTCTTTGCTTTGGATCTCGTAGTCCAGAGTTGCAAGTTCATCTTTTAGAACTGATATCCGCATAAAGTAGGCATTGATTGTCTCCCCTTTGTTCATGGTGATATGATTTATTTCTCGTTTTAATGCTAGAGTTCAACTTGCATTTGATATCTCAAATGTGCTTTCAAGAGCTTTGAACATTTTATAGGTTGTCTAATGTTTTCTTATGATGGGCATTATGTTGTTTCTCACCCCATCAACTATTATTTTTATTGCCTTTTCATTTCCCTCAATCCATGTTGTTTTGTCAGGTTCATTTTCGGGTTGAGCATTTTTAGTTTGAACAAACGAATCCACTTTGTTCTCCTTTAAGATCATTTGAATTCTGAATTTCCAGGCTGAAAAATCATCGCCACCTCCGAGTCTGTCTTCGAATCTAATAGCACTGGCCATTTGAAGAAATATGATGTAGTATATAAACTTGTTCTTCAATTTGTTTCACGAAATTAAATAGCCTCAAGTTTGATCAACTTGGCTCTGATACCATGTAAATGTATTGTAATTTCCAATTTAATGGACAAGTTATATGCAGGATGGTGTATTTTAATTTTGATATTATGCCTATGACACTAATATTGCTATCTTTCTTTTACTGCAGGTAAAGAGGATGAACATGTATCAATTTCAATGTCATCTCCTTTGATTGGAATGATGTACAAATAGTAGGATGGCCACGATCAAGTGGCGCCTTGATCGGACATGTCTTTTAGACATGTCCGACCAAGATGTCACTTGGTCGTGACCCTTACTAACATCAACCGATCCATAACTAATCGGTGCTATAAACATACCCGATAATGAATCCGTATCATTTAATGATAACAGTGCTTATAAACATGCCCGATAATGAATTGGTATCATTGTTAATGGTAATAGTGCTTATAAACATATCCGATCATAAATCGGTATCATTTGTTAATTGTTACAGATAGAAAACATACCCGATAATGAATCGATATCAAAGCATATAATAATGGATTAATATAACGTAAACAATAACAATAGCTGTTAACATTATATGCTATCGGGTTAATACCCCGATAGCATATTAATGCCGATATGAATCGACATTAATATGCTATGGGGTTAATAGCCTGATAGCATTTAGATTGACGCTTAACATAGTTAAGCAGGTCGTCACTCTAATCTATCATTATCCAATATCAATATCATAATTATGACCAATGTTATAGTCTGATAAACATAAAGCATGAATGAGTAAACTAATAACAGAATAGAGGAGATTAATGAGTTAGGAGAGTCTTATCTTGCAGAAGCTACTAATGCATTAACACTAGGGCCTTTGTGTTGATGTGTAGTGGCGGGAGATCTTTCCCTTGACTGTTGTCTTAACCATTATTAAATCATTGTCTTATTTCTGTGATTTCTTTATTTACTGATCTATTTGTTTTCCTACGTGTGAATATATTAGTTTGTATTTATCTCCTTAACGAGGGAGTGTTGATGGTTGACTATCATGTTTGTTTATCCTAATTGCACCCCCTTGTATTGACGAGTTACCCCAATTGGGGTCATGACCCTTCAACTGCCTTGGTAGGGTATTTCTAATCCTTCGATCGGGGGGGGGGGGCATTAAGTAGTAGATATAATCGGTGAATAAAGGCTATACGACTCTTTGTGAAAGATATACTGTGTGTGATGCTCATGGTATATATATGCAATATGTAAATGCTCAGCATACAAATAACAACAACATGGTATCAGAGCCAGGTTGATTTTTTGCCTCTTACGTGAAAGTGCTCGTGGAGAGCGAGTTCAAGATTCGAAACTAGAGAAGAGTCTGATCGCGTCAAATATGAGTGTCTGCTTCATAGCAGGGGCGGCAACCTAAACAAAACGTTAGTGGCCCATATATTGATTTTCCAACCTAAGTTGAGAACTGGTGACTTTTTGCTCAACTAACAATTCAAATGGGTGGTGGCGAATTATCTGCAGCCCGGGGACAACGTGATTCTTGTTCATGTACGCCCCACAAGCGTCCTGTATGGTGTTGACTGGGGTTCCATCGACCTCTCTGTGGAGGACAGCAATACCGATGAGGAGTCGCAGCAGAAGCTCGAAGATGACTTCGACAATTTCACCTCCACTAAGGCTGCTGATTCTTAATTGCAGTCAAAAGGCAAGAGGGTAGCATTGGAGCAAAGGAGAAAGGGACGGACGAAATCCGCTGCAGAAGGATTTGTTCACCCTGTCTAAGAATGTGCTTGAGGTCCACGTTGCAAGTGGGCGGGTTCCAGCTCATATTTGGAATTTGAACTGACTGAACGCTCCTGCGAAGTGAGCGGCATGATCGTGAGTAGGGACATCACCATCGCTCCAGAAGAAGGCACGAAGTCTGAAGAGTCGAGCAAAAGACCAGAACTCTTCAGTGATGTTGAGGCCGGTCATCGATGGTGGATGAGGAATGAATTTCACTCCAAGTCCAAGAACACATCTCTCATCATAGTTGAGCACCCGAAAAGATAAATTGCGTATCGCTAAATTGGAGACATGATTGTCAATTTCAGACGGGCATTTTTTGGAGAAAAGAATGAAAGAGAAAAGTGTGGGATTGATGGCCGCCCCCCACAAACTTTAATGGAAGCGCAGGCGTTTGGGAATTTTGCAGACAAGGTCCACTTTTGGTCCTGCCCACGATCTCAGCTCAAATTGTGTCCTCTCCGCCCGCTTGCACTTAGACTCCGTCCACGTCCACGACTCCCACGTACAGCGCTGCGAGAGTTTGGAGCGGAGGAGGAGGGCGGCTCTGCAAATTTGACAGAGTGGTGGGGAGTCGAGGCTTTGGCGCCTCAACGAGGAACTCAAAGGGCAAGCTTGGTAGCGTCAGTGACTATTGTGTTCACCATTGCGTCTGCCTTATCGTTGTCATCAGGTACCCTAATGAGGAGAAGGACTGCAACCTTGCTGAAGTGCAACCCGCCAAACCGCTAAAAGAGTCGGAGTTGGAGATGGAGGTTGTGCCAGCGGGAACTGTGGACGAGGAGGTCAAAAGGTCGATGCAAGTACTTGGAGATTCAAAGGGAGTCTGACAAACCAACAGAGGCAACCTTGGACGAGGAGGTCAAGAGGTTGATGCAAGTACTTGGAGCTTCAGAGGGAGTCACATCATCATGAAAATTTGTTAATGCATTTTCCTCTAAGACGGAGAAAATTAAGGTGAAAGCCCTTGTTAATGCATTTTTCTCTAAGACGAAGAAATTTGAGGTGAAAGCCCTTGTTAATGCATTTTTCTCTGAGACGAAGAAATTTGAGGTGAAAGCCCTTGTTAATGCATTTTTCTTTGAGACAGCGAAATTTGAGGTGAAAGCACTTGTTAATGCATTTTTCTTTGAGACAACGAAATTTGAGGTGAAAGCCCTCGTCCATCTCTGAGACGGAGATGTGGTTCTTACCACCCTCTGGGAGTAGCCATGGTGGACGTCATGTTGAGAGACTCCATGATAGCATCATCTTCCTCAACACATACATAATGTGATGGATCTTTTTCAAAACTTGGATCACAAGACATCTCATCAAGAATGTGCACATCTTCAAGAAAATAATTTTCTCCCTCTTCTTTTTGTTCAATCTCTTGCAATGTTTGAAGGAGAGAAGGATGCACTTTGTCATGATCAAGTTTCCTATTTCCATAGAAGCTTTTCAAAAACTTGATATGTGAATCATTGAGAATCTGATTTTGTTGAGAAAAAGGTGGAGGAGAATGAGCATCATCATTATTATTCATTGTTGATCCAGAATACAATCACAGGCAAAAATTTGGTTCTCTCTTCCATCTTTTTCCTCAATCTTTTGCAGACTCTGGAGTAGAGAAGGATTAATTTTATGAGGATCAAGTTTCTTTCCATTGTAGAAACTCTTCAAGAAGTTGACTTGTTCAAGATCATCAAGACTTTGATTCTGTTGAACAACTGGTGTAGGAGAAAGATCACTTTTGTCTTCATCTTTCTTGATTGTTGTTGATTTGGGTAAATGATCATAAGCAAGAAAACCAATCTCTTTTCCATGCTTTTCTTCAATATCTTGCAACACTTGACATAAGGAGGGGTGAATCTTATCAGGAGTGAACTGCATGCCACCATAAAAGCTCTTCAAGAATTCAACTTGTATGGGCTCACCAGGAACTTGCTTCTTTTGATATATATAGTCTTCATCATCACTTTCACTGTCACTTTCCAACTTTCCTTTGTACCAAACCATTCTTCTGAATTTGATCTTTCAAACAAAGTCACCAACCTTCATTCCGAAAAAGGTAGCTTACAATTTCCGAGGAACAAAACACACTGGTATTTCAGTCCCCAACAGAGTCGCCAAAAATCTGTTGGTAAACAAATTTGTCACTGCAGTTGTTTATCTGAAACTGACCCTGTTTGCCCGAAGAGCAGTGACAAACGTTCCAACAGTTGGAGAGATTGTAGTAAAACCACAATCTTCCTCTGCGTTTGAGAGGGGCAGCTCCCTCGTATGATGGGGGTATTTGAGATATTTGTGTACTTTTAGCCTGAAAGTACATAAAGGAGACAAAACTAAAGAAAGGTGAATAATAGAAACCCCAATGGCAGACATACAAACATCAAATAGGATTTCACAAATGATGACAGATACAAAGGGGGTTTAAGCACAAAACAAGTTTTAGATATGCAAGGATGATGAAAAAAAGACAACAAACCTCAACATATGAAGAAGTAAGTTGTACTAACACATACAATTCCAGATACCAAGAAATGATGTGATTCATCAATTACATAAATTTTGGAATGGAGAATAAATGGATTCCACTAATACACAAAAGGATTATCAATTTAACATATGAGGAAGAGATAATCATAACACATAAACACATCCAATACATAGGAATCAAATGCATTCTTTGTTATTCTTTTGAAAATATACAAGTCCAAAAGCTTTGAGTACCAAATGTGAAAACCAAAAGTTCTTTAAAGTTTCTCTACAAAATTCTACAGAGTTTCCCCTCTGTAAGAGTCTCCCTTTACAATGCAAAAGCCTTGTATTTATAGGCTTACCTTGATAACCAACCCATAACCACTTTTTGTAACTACCTAACTAATCACTTAGGATAACTACCCTTTCGATGACAAGTTAGGATTTACCTAACCTTTTACAAAAGTCAAGTTCAGATTCTATCTTTAGTTACAATAAGTGAGTTAAATCACTTTTACAAATGAGAATTTGAAACTTTAAGCTTTGATGAATAACCATGTAATAAGTTATGTTGAAGTACTTCTTTGTCTTCATCTGCTTCATTTGCACTTTCAATCATCTCGCCATCCAACCATTTGAGAACACAAACATTTATCTATCCATTCAAAAACATAAGACAACTCTAGGGTCTCCATAAAGATGAAAAGGATTGTGCATTGCAAAATATCCATAGGTTGGTACCTCCATTATTGACATAATGTATCCATTCACCAACATGTTTCTTTGAAAGACATACACTACAACTTTGTCAACTAGACATCATTCCATCTTGCATGTTTGTCAATTGTCTTTGAAAAATATTTGCCATCATAACATATCGCACATGTCATCCTTTTGATACAATATGAAATCAGAAAAGTTAGACACCTTCATTGCATAGCTACCCCATACCTATTGATACCTTCATTACACATGCATGCACATTGTATGTGTGATGTAGTAATCCATCAATCCATCATGCATCCTCTAAGATAAAAATATTTTGTTCTCCAAGTTCCTTCCATGGATAGCAAGAGTTGGCACATATTTTCATATAGGAAAACACATTTAACACATAGTAGAGAGTGAATGAGATGTTTCATCAACTCAAGCCTCCGTATTGAAGATCCAAACTAGAGCTTATTCAAAATAAAAGAAATCCTTTAAAACCATTGACATCTTATCTTCTAATCTATCCTTTAGTAATTCATTGGTCTCTTCTCATATTTGTGCATCAACCTATGCTTCCACACAACAAATCCATTTTGTGCTACCTTGCATTATTCCATATTATACACCAACATTTATATGAGGCATTTTGGCAAAATGGTTATTATGTTGTGTCTACACCATACCATAGGTTGTGCATTCATATGCTTTTGTTGTGCCTGACTAAAACACAAACAAAACTAACCATGCTAGGATATCAAGTTCCTTTTTGTCTTCATAGATTTCGCCGTTAACCTTGCCTTCTGAGGATTGTAAGTGCTCACCATTATTTGAATCACAACTGTTAAAAGTGCTCCATTTTCTTTGTTTGAATCATCAACTTCAACTTGAGATCCAAGTGGGAGAATAGAAAAGCCACAAGGAAGAAAATCAACATAAGCCGAGTCTTCTTCATTGTTGATAACTTCATTGAGTATATCAACAGGAGAGTACACAATGAGGAAGCCTGATGAATCCTTACAACTCTCCTGTAGTATTAATGTTTTACTCTGGGCACTTGTTGTGAGTAGAGAGACATTGTTGCTGGGATCTTGTCCCGTGGCAATATAAGCAGTTTCATGCATTGGTCCTCCATTTGATAGCATATCCCACGTGCTAAGATATGTTCAAGAGTACTTCACTAATCCAAGGTTTTGAGAGTTTCCTTTCAAAATTCATTTCTTGCATATATATTGTAATCATTGCATCTCATCCCTCGAGATGACATCTCTGGGAGGCATTTAGTCAAACAGTTAATATACTCTTGTATTTGCTTCTACATTTCGCATTTAGTTCTATTTACTGTATTTGTCATTCGCAAGCTCTTCATTTGCTTGAAAGTTCATTAAGCCACTTTTCAACGAATCCATCGTGCAAGCCTTGCAATCATACATACCAAGAGACTGTCTGCGGAATGGTTCGTGTGCCCTCTCTAAGCTTCTACATTTGCATGTGTGACTGTGTGGGTAGTTTTGAGATCACGTCTCATTGAGGCATTTTGTCAAACAAATCACGTGCGTTGTCTATGCTCACGGTCCCTCGAGGCTTTCTATCAAACAGTGAACATGTCGTGTTTATGCTTCCACATTTCCTTCAAAGCTTTATGTCAAACGGTTAACATGCTGTCTATGCACATATATTTGCTTGGAATTTTCTAAAGACATTCCAACGAATCCACGTAATACATATCTGCAATCATGCTTTCAATAAGATGACGTCTTTTTGAGCCATTATCTCAAACAAATCAGAGGCATTGCCGAAGACTCCATATTTTACATGCATTTCTACCATCATTTCAACCATTTTTCATAAACATTACAGTTACAGCATTCCATGAGTCGACATCTCTTTGAAGCATCCTGACGAACATTATAGAATTCCATTTCGCACCTGCAGATTGCGTTTGCTTGAAACTTTTTAAAGCCTTTACAACAATTCCATTTTCTTTCATATACTGTAATCATTGAATTTCATGATATGCCATTTCCTTGAGGCAATCTGGTAAATAGTTCACGGGTTTTGTCTAGGCCTCCACTATAGCTACATCATCTTGTCGATGCTTCCACAATTGAATACACATTTCAGGGTATTTGCAACTGTGCAATTTGTGTAAACACTTTAGGAAGCCATTTATGGAGTGCACGCAACAAAACTGATTGAATGATTACGAATTTATTTTGTCGCCGCCATTTGCCAAGCTTGTTTACCAACACAACAACAACCCATCCAATAAACCCTTATATCACTCCCGCTCAATGGATGAACATAACTAACTTTCTTTCAATGCTCGAATAGAAGTTAGAAAGTTACGATTTTTGAGCAACTGAGCATATTAGGTTAGGATTGCTCAATTTTCGAGCATTTCTAACCTCACAAGGTTAGGATTTTGAAATTTTTGAGCAATAGGTTAGGCTTGCTCACTTTTTGAGCATTTTTTACCTATTAAGGTTAGAAATATAAAAAATTTGAGCAACAAAGGGCATTGACCAAAGGATCACTTGCAACTACTCCATCCGAACCTACATAAAAAAAAATTATTGCTTTTCCTCTTCAAAAAGCGCAAAATGGGAAATATATTGAAAACAATTTAAAATATTTGAATTCTTTTTAAAAGAATAATTCAAACATTTCCCATTAGACTTTAATGCCTTGATTTAGGAAAAATGGCCACAACTTTCAATTGGTAAGGAGTTAGGCTCCGAAATTCGAAACACGCCTTCAAGGTAGGAGGATGAGCAAATACCATCATTTATTCCTCATGATGATACCTCGTGTGTGGGATTTTAATTGATTTAAAGCGAGGGACATCAAAATTTGAAAGTTTAAAATATGGAAAACTGTAAACTGGGTTCAAGCAAAAATTGGTCATATGACACAAAACGATGCTTAGGACATGTTCACAAAACGATTTCCTCAATTCTTTGTAATTTTCAAAATTCATCCATTTTTCACATTTTGACTGACATATTTGTGATTGATGACAATATAGGTTAAGAACGACAACCTTGGATCACATGCTCACTCATTTCGCAGAGATACATATTTGGGCCTTCATTCGACATTGGGACCAATTCGAAGTTCAAATTTTGGGTATGTCAAATATGGGGCAACAGTCATATAGAATTAACTGTCACTAAAAAGAGTTATGATCTCATATCAGCTTCCATCACTTATCTCGCATATCACATATGAGTCACCTGAACCTGATTATAAAATTTCATCCTTAAATCCTGAGTTTAGAGCAGTGCTTAGATAGAATTATTTCTCTATGCTACCACTCTATCAACTCTCATCCTTGAAGTTGAGATTCAATATCCTAAAATATGTTAAAAGGCTTTCCCCATTTTCAGCAAGACCAGAGTTCGTCTTCACTGCTTATATGTGCAACAGGAAACTCCTAATTCTGATGCTAATATTCAATAACCTCAAAGAACCCAAGTTCTATGTACCCTTTCTCAAAGAAATTAACTTTCACCACTCATTCCACAATTTATGGAACAGCTCAATTAGAGAGAAGTGACTATATAAACTAGCTTGTGATGATATGGACAAACTGCCCTGAATGGAGGATTATTACATGGTCAGATCAATAACATGAGTTCTTCCAACGACACACGCATCTAATTTATACACCCTAGAAACTAAAAGCTTTACATTGTGGATATGAGTCCATTCCCAGAAGACGGAAATGGTGTCTTAGAAAACTTACTTCAAAGTTCAAACTAATGAAAACAGTGCATTGCTTTATCAATTAGCTTATAACAACATGAATGATCCCTATTGAATAGAGGGTAATAAAAGGCCCCATCAATAACACATGTTCTTCCACGACAAATGCTTCTGATAATTCACCTTAGGAACTCGTAATTTTAAACTTGTGAATATGGGTCCTTAACCAAAACTGGGTACTCGAAGATATACGTTAAACTAATGAAATACCTGCACTCCGTCCTATCGATAATACCGATAAAACTCGAAGTACTCTTCAGCCACTCAGGTACTAATTATATCACAAATTTACTTTCAATTAGTAGCAAATTACTAAGATAATTTTAGTAGCTACTATTCCCTAATCCGCAATTTAGTCATTTTTGTAAAAATTGAAAATGTTCGAAAATCAAAATGGACCTCAATTTCTATGTACCTGTTCAAGAAGCCGTTTGATTTCAATTACATCGTTCTTATCTGTTCCTTTAAATGCCTCCTCTCTCTCTGCTTTCAAAGCAGTTCCAGTATGGCAAAAACCTGTTAAATTTTACATCGATTACCTCAATTACTGAAATATCATCGCAACCCATTATTCCAGACAAGAGCTACAGGCTCTAAACAATTTAAACACTAAAAAAATTTAGAATACAGAGAGAGATATACAAACTTTTAGGGCACAAGATCCTTACATGAAATTTTTTGCGTAGGCCAAATTTTTACCGGTAGCTGCATTGTAACTCTGCCCAGCTTAGGCAGAGAAGAGGATTTGCGTGTCCATATGCTGAGAGGGTGTGTTAATCTAATGGCCAATGCCATTGCTCACTCAATGTCTCACCTGCTTTAGACTTCCATGTAAGATGATAATGTTTTGAAATCTATTGAGTCCCAACACCCAGTATCCTGCGGGGTAGTTTGAAATTTTCTATGTTCACCTAAACTTGAGAATTTTTATTTTTTTTAACTTTTTGGGCAAGAATTATTATCAGTTTTAATTGGGTTTTCAAATAGTGAGCCAAGGAATTTACAAGGTATGGGATCGACCAACGGCACAAATAAATCAATTTTTTTTATTAATGAATTTCACATTGCAAAAAAATTAAATGAATTTTAAAATGCATTGGTATGTTAATTTAGTTGTTAGTTGTTAGTTTAATCAATGAATGCAGAGTATCAAATTTTTTAATCAAAAATTATATAGTTTCAATTTAATATTTATTTTATACGATTAAAAAAATATCATTTTTGTGAATTCTTGTTGGTTTGTGTAGCTAAAAAAAATCATTTTTTTTTTTTCAAAAAATATAAATTATTATAAATAAAGTACATCATTTATTACTAATGAAGCTGACAAGCACATTTATATATTAATTTGATGCTTGACAGTGACATCATTGTCAAATTTTTATCCATTGCTGTATTATTTTACCCTAACTTACAAGGTCACCACATGGACCCCAGAACCTTCCTTTCTCGCCCTCCAGCTGGACCAGTGACTGGACAAGCCAATTATATGATTTTTTGCCATTTTTGGCGTGTTTGCCACATGTCTTGACCCGATTTGTTCACTGTGTCCAAAAACGCCCCAAATCGTGCATTGTCTAAAATGTGCGTGAGCCCACCTCGTCAGTCTGCCCCTACAATATCTCATAGTTGACAGGGTGGCCACATGGAATCTGATCGCATGGCCACCTTAACGACCAATTTGTGTGTTTATTCTACCCGCTACCACCCTAACCTCTTTCTCCTCCCAGCATTTACTCTGTGTCGCATCACCTTACTACCACAGCATAGCTTGGCCTTCCCGAGCAGGACGATATTGAATGCACCTGTCTTTACGCATTTCCTTCACAACTTTCCTTTTGTTCTTCCCGCTTCTTCTCGACTCTTTGAGAGCTTGCAGATGAAAACGTGTTCACCCAACCATCGGAAGATGCTCGCCTTGGCAACATTGGAAGATGCTAGACTGTGTTTTTTTGGTTCTCCCTGCATGTCCATTGAAGTGTTTGGCTCGAGTGAACGTCGCAAATTTTGCATTGTTTCAGAGTGTAAAGGTAACAAAGCACGAGTGCATTCCCTTAAACGTATTTTGATGGGTTTTTTGGATTGTATAACTTGCAAGTGTGTGTTTACTTCCCCTCTTTCGCTCTGCAAGTAGTTGTAGAGTGGCTTCAAAATTGGCGAGGAGCTCAGAGGGGTGGATTTCGGGTCTTCGTTTTCGACCCAAGTGAGGAATACTCCTCGCTAAGGCTTCCATTGTCCGATTGATTGCTTTTTCACTTCATTTCGTGCTTTACGTTTTCTATCTGTGTTTTTTCGTTTCATTTGTGCTATGAAAATGTTTATGTTCTTTGTCTATGGTTTTCTAAGGTAGAGGTTATCATAGTTTCGTTGTCGAATGTGGGTTCTTCGTCTATAATTTATTTTGCTAAAAAACTATGGTAGATTTCAATTCTTTTTTAGTTGTTATGTGCTCTATATTTGAGGGTTTTCTGTCTGTTGTATTTCTTTATGCATTATGGTTAACGGTTTTTTTCATTGTTCAATTTTTGGCGAGGGTTTGTGTTTTTGAACACTAAAATATGTGTTCATCAACACAAATATCTCCAAAAGGGAAATGTGGTCTTCCATTGCATCTCATATTGGGTTTCTCAAATGTAAATAAATTGGATTTTTTGTTTATGAAGATTTTGGTTTCGCAGTGTTGAGGAAACAAATGGGCTTTTATTTATTTCTGAAAAAAAATAGCAGGTTGTTTTTGCTTTGTAGAATTTATGCGGCATAATTTATAAATAATTTATAGCACATAATTACCTATGAAAACAAATGTAGAAGGTCTGTGAAAATAATTGTTCTAGTAGTTTATGTTAATTGTTCTAGTAATTTGAGAATTACTAGTAGTAGTTAACATAAACATAATAAGGGTTAATATGTAATGGTTAACTGTTGTAGTAATATGGGCATTACTATCGACAATTTACCATAACAATTAACAAGGGTTCATTGTTATGGTTAACTGTTGTAGTATGAAAACTACTATCAATAGTTTTTCATAACAATTAATAAGGGTTCATTGTTATGGTTAATTGTTGCAGTAATATGGGAATTACTACCAAAAACATAATAAGGGTTCATTGTTATGGTTAACTATTGCAGTAATATGACAATTAATATCAATAGTTTACATAAACATAATAAGGGCTAAATGTTGTAGTAATATGAGAATGGCTATCAACATTTTACCATAACAATTAATAAGGGTTCATCGTTATGGTTAATTGTTGTACTAATATGGGAATTGCTATAAACATAAGAAGGGTTAATTGTTATGGTTAACTGTTGTATTAATGCGAGAATTACTATTAACATAAAAATGTTGAGCTATTCCAAAAATATAAACATTAACATTAACATTAACATAAATATAAACATTAACATAAACACAAACTGCTAATATAGACTCTCATTAACTACTCATATAGAGTCTCATACACTTCATAGCCTACAACGATTGCTAATATAGTCTCGTAAACTGCCCATAGTGCAGTTATGAATATATAACTACCATATTACAGAACATATAAGAAAGCATTACACTTAATATTGCAAGCATAAACATATAACTACCCATTAGTCTAAGATATGGGGATTTTAGTGATACAAGTATTTAATGCCCTCCCCTATCTATTTCACCATGTCTACCATTTGTTCAAGGAGAACATCCTTGTTTGCTATCATGAAAGCGTCAAACTCATCCAGACTATACGCTTTATATACACCATTTTTGAAAATCCTCCAAGCCTTTGCCATTTTCATTTTTGCCTTCCGCAATGAGATCAAAATATCCCGCCATTATACTTGATTCAGGGACAATTTCTAAAGTCTCCAAGGCCATCTTCACGCCCACAACATTTTCCTCTCTTACCATACGATCGACAATGCCATATGCCTATAGACCATGTCCTGAAATTTGAACTATGGGATCAGACTCTCGTACACTTGCCCATCATGGATGTGCCCATTTCACCAGAAATCAACAACCAAAATATGGATCACTGTCATTTTCTCCTTCTCTTCTGCTTTCTGAAACAGTCTTTCAACCTGCACCTCAGGTGTCTCATTAGTTACCCCCTGCGATGCACAAATGCACTTCACCTCAAACACTTCTACCATTTTTGTGTATGGGCTTCTTTACAGCAACCATTGCCTAAACTTATGTGGATTTCCTCTACTTTTGTCCTTGTTTATGGGCATGTCATCGCTCCCTTGCCTTTTATGCACATTTTCCTAAAGATGAGTCGTTGGATAATATTTTGCTCCATTGTCAACTCAAATCTCAAATTCGATTTTGTCAGGATTTGCTATTTTTTTAGGCCTGCCTCGCATGTTTCTAATCATTGCCCTTTTGGGGGGACTTCAAGTTTGACCTTCCATCATGCCTTATTCTCCTCACTATCCTAGGTGTCCTTTATCTGTGCACAATTTCGTTGTCACGTGAGGTTCACATGTTATGTTTTTTAGTCATCCCAACCCTTCCTTATTTGTCTTTTCGATTTCCAAATGGTCACACGTGACTGTCTTTTTTATTTTACATAAACATAATAAGGGTTAATATGTAATGGTTAATTGTTGAAGTAATATGGTAATTACTATTGATAGTTTACCATAGCAATCAACAAGGGTTCATTCTTATGGTTAATTGTTGTAGTAATATGAAAATTACTATCAACATTTTTCCATAACAACTAATAGGGGTTCATTGTTATGGTTAACTGTTGTGGTAATTTATGGGAATTACTATCAACATTTTACATAAACATAATAAGGGTTAATTGTTGTAGTAATATACTAATTACTACAATAAACCCAGAGTAATTGTTATGGTAAACTATTGATAGTAATTAGTGTTGAAATGTGGTGACTGATCAGAAAAGTACTGTACACTCAGCACGTATCCTCGTCGGGGTAATTTTTGTTGATGAAAACTGACGTTGTAATAAAACCCTAAAAAGGCCGACTTTGATTGTTGCCCTAAAAACGCATGTTATAAGTGGCTGAGATGCTTAAGGCATTGTAAGGTTGATGTACTATTTTTGCTAGATAATTAGAAAGATTGGATGGCTGTGTATGGTGGACGTAACCCATTCTGGGTGAACCACGTTAAATCTATGTGTTATCTGTGTCCTGTTTTATTCCTTTATCTTTTGTATTTAAATCTACATATAATTGTTAGTTCATATTTGATTCGGATCTGCTTGAAACCCTAACAATTGGTATTAGAGCGAGGTATTCTGTAAATTGGCAGGACTCTCAGATTTGAGTGGGAGCAATGGAGGATTCCAAATTCAAGGTCGAAAATTTTAATGGCCAGAATTATCAGTTATGGAAAATGCAGATGGAGGATTACCTGTATCAAAAGGATTTGTGGCGGCCATTGGAAGGAAAGGCAAAGAAACCGACCACAATGTCAGATGAAGAGTGGGACATTTTAGATAGAAAGGCATTGGGATCCATTCGATTGTGGCTTGCACCGTCTATAGCATTCAATATAACAGAAGCAAAAACGGATGTAGATTTGATGGCAACATTGGCTAAGTTGTATGAGAAACCCTTGGCTTCGAATAAGGTATTTCTTATGAAGTGTTTGTTTAATTTGAAAATGAGTGAGGGAGGATCTATAGCGGAGCACTTAAATGAATTTAATACAATTACCAGTCAATTGTCTTCGGTAAAAATTACCTTTGCAAAAGAGGTTAGGGCTCTCTTGATTTTATGTTCTTTGCCAGAAAGCTGGAATAGCTTGATTATGGCTGTAAGTAACTCTGTCTCTGGTAAAAATACTTTGGTACTTGATGATATTGTTGGTGTTATCCTAAGCGAGGAAATGCGAAGGAAAAGCATAGGTGAGACTCCAACATCATCGGGTAGTGTTTTGAATGTGGAGAATAGAGGAAGATCAAAGGAAAGAGGAAAAGGCCCTTGGAATGAGAAGTCGCGAGGGAAGTCAAAAAAATGACGCTCTCAATCTAGAGGAAAGAATGATTGCTAATACTGCGGAAAGCCTGGTCATCTAAAGAAAGACTGTTGGTCTCGGAAAACCAAAGGAGAAAAAAATGAAAATGACAGTAAGGAAGCTAATATTGCAAGTAATACTTTACAAGATGCTTTAATCTTATGTTTGGATAATGTTAATGATTCCTGGGTAATAGATTCTGGGGCTTCATTTCATGCTACACCCCATAGAAAATATTTTCTAGATTATGTTCAAGGTGATTTTGGATAGGTATATTTGGGTGATGATGAGCCCTGTCAAATTGTTGGAAAAGGAAAGATAAAGATCAAGTTGCAGAATGGAAATGACTGGTTTTTGCAGGAGGTAAGACATGTTCCTAATTTAAGAAGAAATTTAATTTCTACAGGGCAACTAGGTAGTGAAGGTTGCATAGTTACCCTCTCAGATAGTATGTGGAAGGTCGCTAAAGGATCATTAGTGTATATGGTGAAAATGGATAACAATGATAACAATATTGAGAGACTAAAATGGATTCAACCACTAAACCCTAGCCTAACAATGAACAAAGATCCACCATAACATATGAAGATAACCTAAGACAATGCAAATAACTCAAAAATCACAAAGATTATACCATCACATGTCCAATAGGGTTTTGATCTCCATTCTTCCTATCTCCATTGATCTTGCTTGATATACTTGCTCTCAGATTTTTATATGCACAAGAGCTCAACAAAGAACGGAATGTGGTTGCAAGTGGAATTGTAGTGTAGCCAAGTACTCCAAAATCAGTCATTAGGGTTTGACAATGAAGAAAGCATCTCCTTAAATAGAAGACACAATATGAAATGGAGGGTTAAGATTGAGAGGTGTAAAAAGAGAGGTCGGCTAGGATTAGAGGGTAGGTATAAGAAATACCAAAATAATGAAAGAGGTAGGTAGTGTATGAATTAAGAGATGAATGACATGTGTCATGTGTAGAAAAGGATAATGAATTAATTAAATAAATAAAGATTTATTTAATTAATAGAAGAAGTAGGACAATTAAATAAATAAAATATTTATTTAATTTAGAAAAGGGATAATTTAAATAAATAAATGTATTTATTTAAATGAGAAATAAGGCTAGAAGAGGATAAATGAATTAATTAAATAAATAAAAATTTATTTAATTAATAGAAGAATTAGGCTTAGATAATTAAATAAATAAAATATTTATTTAATTAGACATGACAATTTTAGGTGTCTACATTTTGCCCCTCTTTGAGACAATGCAGCTTGTCGCGTTGTTTCAAAGAAAATAAGATGAACTGATACAGAGTTGCCCCAAGATGGGAATTATATGCCCCCTCGAGAGATTGGATGAAAATGTCTGAAAAGATTGCAGACAATCTCTCGATAAAAAAGACGGGATAGAATGGACTGATCAGATAAAGTGACAAAGTCACGGGATGAGAAAGACTGACTCGGGAAATGAAGGCGAGGGCTAGGCTAGGCTATAAGATAGACCACGGGCAAAAGACATCCTCATTGTCATCCACACCCTTACGAGATCACAGTGCAGAGCGAGAAAAGAGCAGCAGCAGTCAGCAGCGATGGCATTCATTCATAGATTCGACCGTGTCCGCCGATTCCAACGACCAGTCGATGCAGGAGAGCCGGTAAGTACCCGAAAACCTCCTCGTACTTTCACGCATTTCGAGTTTTGTCATAAATGCATGTTTAGGAGCAATAAATGCGCTAGGAATAGGATATTTAAAAAGTGCAAAAACGCGCAACCGCGTCTGTGTCAGCGCCAGGCGCGTCTGTGTCCAACAGGCGCGTCTGTATCGGGTCCAGGCGCGTCTGTGCCTAGAACCGCGTTTGTGTTGAATGCGGACGCGTTTGTGAAATGTAGCAGCGTCTGTGCTTTATAAAAGCGTTTATGTAATGTAGGGACGTCTGTGTTCCCTGGTCGCGTTTGTGTCTGGCATAGGCACGTTTGTGTTCATAAAACGCATCTGTGTTTCAGAAGCGCGTTTGTGCAGTATATAAGCGCGTTTATGAGTTAAAAGCGCATGTGTGTTGTAAAAGTGCGTTTGTGTGTTTAAATGCATGGTTTTAGTCTTTTAGGTCAAATCGGCAGTTCTGTGATGAACATATGCTGTCGATTGGATAAGCTGCTGAGAGGATACACTCAAGCAGGTCCTCTAGAAAGATTAGGATAGATCCAGGCACTTTGTGATGAACAGGGAGCACCAAGATAGGCAGCACTTTGTGATGAACAGGGAGTGCGAATGTGAGTGACACTTTGTGATGAACAGGGAATGTCATACACGTAGTACTTTGTGATGAACAGGGAGCACTACTAGGATAGATAGTAACACTTTGTGATGAACAGTGAGTGTCACTAGGATAGATAACCAGATGCATTTAGGTAGCAAGTAGCATTTTGTGATAAACAGTGAATGCCACGATAACTGACAAGATTGATTGTGTGACTGCAGGAGTATTTGCCGATGCTGGAGTCACGGGAGAGATTCCCATCGACTCAGAGACTGCGACCAGAGTTGTCGATTCAGGACATGATTTCCATTGAGGAGATGGGTCTCACACATATGCTCTATGCGCCCGAGTTTCGGGCCAACATGGGGTTGCTGACTGCGTTGGCCGAGAGATGGCACTCGGAGACGTGCACGTTTCACCTGCCGATGGGTGAGATGACAGTGACATTAGAGGATGTATACAGGATTCTGCATGTTCCTATTGATGGAGAGTTGATTCCCTACGACCGTGACGGTGATAGGGAGGCATTGAGACGGGTTTTTCAGGATCCCGATTTGGAGATGCGAGCAGGTCATGTAGCCTGGGATACCATGACTGCCACAGGTTTAGCATTGCCAGCAGTTGTTGGGGGAGTCATCAGTGGGTATTTGTGTCCAGACAGGGCTTCACGAGGATTGACAGTGGGCTGGGGAGGGGCATTGGAGACGCTGATGGCAGAGCACACTAGGTATGCATGGGGGCCATGTGTCCTGGCACATTTGTATTATGAGCTGCATCAGTTTGTGTACCACGGATCAGTGGGTTTGGGCTGCGGCGTGACTCTCTTGCAGGTGTGGGCCTATGAGCACCTTCCCATCACACGGCCCATTCATTTCAGAGGCAGAGGACAGGGACAGAGTTTTGTGCACCTGTATGACATAATCACATCCCAGCCTCGGATTGGGAGATTGGAGCATTGGAGGCGAGTCATTGATGATATTGACATGGTGATCTGGAGGCCGTACCTGGGGTGCGAGGAGTGGGAGGACGATGCCTTGGAGCTACCATATGTGTTTAGGAGCAGGTATCTGATGGGGCAGACGCCCTATATTCTGGAGAGGCAGCTTATTGATAAGGTGTGCAGGCAGTTTGGGCGAATCCAGCGGATGCCACGGGGCTCGGGCATGTATGCCCATACGGTCAGAGATCAGGTGCAGTTTGGCCCACTGCTATCATATGATGAGGCGGTGACGCAGCTAGCGGAGATGATGCCGATGCCATGGGACATGTGGCCAGAGGTAGATGATGCAGGGATGGACGCAGAGTACTCTGCGTATTGGGCAGAGCATCCATTTCCCAGATTGACAGATCCGGCAGAGCCACTAGATGGAGAGGGTGGAGGAGATGATGATGATGGAGAAGGGGATGGAGGTAGGGGCCGGCGGAGGCGGAGGGGGGTGGTGGGAGAGAGGTGGGTGGCACCTCGGAGGCGGAGGGGGGTGGTGGGAGAGAGGCGGGTGGCACCTCGGAGGGAGGGAGGATAGGAGAGAGCAGCTCCGGTGGTGAGAGGACGGGGTGGACTGCCCCTACAGGTGCCAGCAGCACAGGGTCCTAGATAGGGACCGAGACAGGTGCAGGCAGAGGGACAGAGACAGGTACAGCCACAGGTACCTATACAGGCACAGGGACAGGTGCAGGCAGAGGTTGAGGGACAAGCACCTGTAGGGGAGGAGCCACAGGCGGAGGCGGAGAGCGGAGACTCTGAGGAGGATGAGGTGGTGAGGCTGCGGGAGATCTGCCAGGGCCAGGCAGATGAGATTGAGGATTTGGTGCGAGAGAGGAACCACCTCAGGATCAGGGTCTGAGACACAGAGCGGGAGAGGGATCAGGCCATCCAGAGATACACAGAGGCTGAGACAGCTCTGAGGGCAGGTAGGCGGGCAGCAGAGGATGCAGGGGCAGGCTACGCATATGTTCTGCGAGCCGGAGAGGAGATCGCCTACTGGAGGGATCTATACTATGCAGCCGTGCCAGCAGATCAGCGGGCTAGGAGCTTCCATAGATCGTCGCGCACAGCGACGGCTACGGGAGGGAGCCGCAGGAGACAGGCATCCAGCGGTGGGGTCATGGGGCCTCCACCACCACCAGAGAGACAAGGGGATCCAGGGGCGAGTCCATCTATAGCTCAGACTCCGTCGAGGCGAGGCGGCTCCGAGGGAGGGAGTTCCTCATAGCTATAGTGGGCTCCCATTGTATCAGTAGATGTACCATTGTTGTATTGTAGACACCTGCGGGTGATTCTTTTGTAGCCATATGATTCTTTTGACATCATTGTATCATGACACATTTTGAGTATATATGAGAGATGATCCATTTTTTTGTGGCAGCTATATGCATGTGTACCTTATGTGATGAAATGTTCTTATGTGATATGGATGCTTATATGATGCAATGCAATATATTTTTGTTCTTTTATGTTTTATATGAGATGCATGATGCAATTGTGAATGTATGTAATGCAAATGAATATGATAATGCAAATGATTATTTACATAATGAAAATGTGAGATGTGCTAACATGTGTTGTATGAAGGATGTGATGCAATTGTGATATCTATATGTATGTATGAAATGCTTATATGTGGTGATGCAGGTGTAACTATATGAAATGCACATGTTTTTGGTGTGTCATTATACTCAGTCATGTGATAGCGGGCTACGCGGACCCGAGAAGGACAATGGAAGTCAATCAAGAAAGGGGGATGGAAGACAGAAGATATGAACATGAAAGAGCTTCTTGTGCGTTATCATCATTGAGCTTTATTATGGCAAAATAGGTTATGACAATCGAGGCATATGTTCGACCCAGAAAGTCATTGTACCTGTTTGCATGGAGATAAGACAGTCACAAACAAGGAATGCCCTAGTTCATACTAGACTCACAGTGTCCTCATATCCTTGGACAAGTCATAGCATTACTAAAAGACAATCCACAGACAGCAAATGCAAATAGGTGACGATACCCCATCCTCGCCTTTCTAGTCAAAGACATCCTGGAGATAGAATCTCTAGTCAAAGACATCCTGGAAAAGCTAAAAGACATGTCACCAAAAGATAAAATCAAAAGAAAACCAAGATTCGACACCAACATCCACTGTAGTCCTCAAGTTTAGTGTCTTTTGTCACTTGTTTAAGTCGAATTTTGATTGTGGTCACAATATTTACTTTCACAAAAAGGATAGATAGCACTGAACCATAATGTTGTCTGAGTCTGTTGAAAGATTTGATTTTGTTGAAGCTCATTGTTGCTGCTGCGTCTCATTTGAAACTGACTGAATCCATGAAACTGATACTTTATTGCGGAGAAGGCAGAACTTTATTGTGGACCTTCGATGCAGATGCTGCTTTATTACGGATTATGCGTAGATAGACTGAAGAAAGCTGGAAGAAACTGTACTCCTCGAAACATGTGATGTTCTCAGTTCCACACCCATTACTAGACGTAGGAATTGGCCGTAGTCACAGATAGGATCTGATTTATTATGGATGGAAAAGGGAGTGAAAAGGGAGGGTTATTATGAATGGCTAACCAATCTTAGGTAGATCAATAACAAGCCATGATAGGAATGGGTAAGTTTATTGTGAGTGAATAGGTTGTGAGTGTGTGCAAAGTGAAAGGATGAAAGAGAATCCTGAAGGAGGGAGGAGCAAAGTCTCTACGCATGGCGCTGGTGACCCAGTTTTCACCATGGTACTTGCCCAGGGTGCCACCGAAGTGGTTTTCACCGTTGGACGAAATTATTTCTCTTTACTTTTCTCGATTTTTCACTTTTTTTGTTGTCACAAGGCGCCTGTTTGCTAGGTTTTCACCAAGTGATGATTTTTTTTGTTTTATAATTTTTTTGTATTTTTGAAATTTTTGATTTTTTTTGTATTTTTGAATTAGGATATTCCGAAGAGCTTATGTGTAGAACCTGCGAAGGTGCATGCTGTTGATAGGATCCTCCAAGGGTTCACCTTCTGTAGTTGAGAGCTGATATGCCCCAGATCCATATACTGCTGTGATGATGTAAGGACCAAGCCAATTTGGTTCGAACTTGCCCTTCTTATCTCTGTCTTGCTGATTTTTGGGGTTCTCTCTGAGGACTAAGTCACCTACCTCAAATGTGCGAGGCTTGACCTTGTGATTGTAACTGCGACTCATTCGTTGTTGGTAAACCTTGAGATGATTAAAAGCAGTGTGTCGTCGTTCCTCCAGCAGTTCTAATTCATGTAAGCGGGAGACCCTGTAGTCTTCATCATTGATTATGTTTCTCAAGGAGAACCGTAAAGAAGGTAGCTCGACCTCAATAGGCAAGATGGCTTCAGCGCCGTAGACAAGTGAGTAGGGTGTAGCTCCTGTAGGTGTGCGGACACTGGTACGATAGGCCCAAAGTACGGGATTGAGTTGGACATGCCAGTTACGGCCAGCGTCGTCGACTGTCTTTTTAAGGATTTTGAGAATTGTTTTGTTAGACGCCTCAGCTTGGCCATTACCTTGGGGGTAGTATGGTGTGGAGAAACGGTGAGAGATATGGAAGCGCTCACAGAGTTCACGAACATCCTGATTCTTGAAGGGACGCCCGTTATCGGTAATAATGGAGGTAGGAATCCCGTATCGGCAAATGATGTAGTTCAGGATGAAAGTAGCGATTTGTTTCCCAGTAACTTGTGTAAGAGGCACAGCTTCAATCCACTTTGTGAAATACTCTGTGGCTGTGATAATGAATTTATGTCCATTGGAAGAAGGAGGGTGAATCTTGCCTATGAGATCGAGTCCCCACTGACAAAAGGGCCAAGGAGATGCAAGTGGTTGTAGTTCTTGTGTTGGTGCATGTATAAGGTCTCCATGAATTTGACACTGCTTACACTTCTTGACAAACTGATATGCATCTTTTTCCATAGTAGGCCAGTAGTATCCAGTCCTGATGAGTTTCTTAGCCAAGGTAGGACCACTAGTATGTGGACCACATATCCCTTCGTGCACTTCTCGTAACGCAATCTGAGCTTCGTCACTCTCTAAACATCTAAGGAGGGTGCCATCTAGACCTCGTCGGTATAGGATATCAGCTAGGATAACGTATCGGGAGGATTGGCGAATGAAAGTGCGGCGTTGGTTGTTCGATAGATCGGGAGGTAAGATATTGTCGCGAAGGTATGTGAATATGGAACCATATAACTGGGATTCAGGACCAACGACACATATCATTTCCGTAGGAGTGATCTCATATGATGGAATCAGCAGGTTGTCAACCAGGAACTCATAGCAGGTCTCATTTTGCGGTAGATCAATGAGCGAAGCAATTGTAGCCATGGCATCAGCAGCACGATTCTGTTCTCTTGGTATCTGCTCAAACTCTATCTTTGCAAAGTGTTGTTTCAGATCATCTACCAGTTGTTTGTAAGGCATTAGCTTTTCATCTTTTGTTTGATAATCATCAGTTGCTTGACGGATGACAAGTTGAGAATCCCCAAAAACACGAAGTTCTTGGATCTTCCACTGAACTGCAATTCTTAACCCAGTTGTTAATGTCTCGTATTCCGCTATATTGTTGGTGCAAGGAAATGATAAGCGGTATGACTTTGGTATAGAATCGCCTTGGGGAGTTATAAAGAGTATACCCGCTCCTGCCCCATGCTGTGTGTATGAGCCATCAAAGTATAGTTGCCATGGCTTTGCAGGTGATATTGTTAGAATGGACTCATCTGGAAATTCTGACTGTAGAGGAACATCATCTATCATGGGAGCATCTGCCAGTTGATCTGCGATGGCTTGTCCTTTTATGGCTTTTCTGTCCACGTATTCAATGTCGAATTCACTCAAAATCATTACCCACTTGGCCAGTCGCCCAGTAAGTGTAGCTTTGTTGAGAAGATATTTTAGTGGATCAATTCTGGCAATCAACTTAGTCTTATGAGTGAGCATATAATGTCGTAATTTTTGTGAAGCAAAGACCACAGCGAGACATGCACACTCAATAGGTGTGTAGTTCAGCTCATATCCCACCAACGTGCGACTGATATAGTAGACTGCTTTTTCCTTGCCATCAGGTATTTGTTGTGCTAGGAGTGCCCCCAATGCTGTTGGAGTAGCTGATATGTAAAGTAGCAATGGTTGATCCGGAATTGGTGGCATCAAAACTGACGGGTTCAAAAGATAGTCTTTAAGTGCCTGAAAAGCCTGTTGACAGTTCTCATCCCATTTGAACTTGATGTTTTTGTGTAGCAGGTGCTGGAAAGGGTTACACTTATCTGCAAGTTGTGCTATGAATCTTCGTATGGACTGGAGTCTCCCTTGTAAAGACCGAAGTTGACTGATATTCTTGGGTGGCGGCATGTCCAAGATAGCCTTGACTTTTGCTGGATCAGCTTCTATTCCTCTTTTAGACACAATGAATCCTAAGAGCTTCCCGGAGGTTACTCCAAAGACACATTTCTTTGGATTTAATCTTACCTTGTATTTTTCCAGCCTATCAAAAGCAACTGAAAGTATGTCCAAGTGTGTATTTCTGTCTATTGATTTAACCAAAAGGTCATCAACATAATCTTCCACCGTTACATGCATGAGATCATGGAAGATAGTAGTCATAGCTCGTTGATACGTGGCACCTGCATTTTTCAGTCCAAAGGGCATGACATTCCAGCAGAAGGTTCCCCATGGACAAGTAAATGATGTTTTATGTTGATCTTCAGGTGCAATCCTGATCTGATTATATCCCGAGAATCCGTCCATTAAAGATAACATCTCATGGCCTGCTGTGAGATCAACAATTAAATCAATGTTTGGTAATGGGAAATCATCCTTCGGACAAGCCTTGTTGATATCCCTGAAGTCTGTACATATTCGGATGCTGCGATCTGGTTTGCTAACAGGTACTAAGTTGGAAATCCATTCAGGATAATCAATTGGACGTATGAATCCGACATCCAGTAATTTCTCCAGCTCTGCCTTGACTAATAATGCCACTTGTGGATGCATTTTCCTCAATTTCTGTTTTACTGGTTTTGCCCCTGGTTTGACTGTTAAATGATGCATTACTAAATCGGGGTCTAGTCCAGGCATATCAGCATAAGACCATGCGAAGTTGACTTGTCGTTCCTTAAAGAAGCTTATGAACCTTGCTTTCTCGGCCTCTGTCAATGATTGAGCCAAAAATATGTTATGTGGAACCTCTGTTGTACCAATGTTTGTCTTTATAGTCTCCTCTACCAACATGGATGATTTTTCCTCGTATGATGCTGGGAGAATGTCAAGCCTTCCATCTTCGGGCGCCTCAGAGAGGTTTTTACCCTCAGATACGTCCTTTCTTTTTACTTTTTTAGAGTCAGATAGCGCCACAGTGTGGTTTTCGCCATAAGACCCTTGTTTTATTTTTATTTTCACATTTTTGCGACTAGAAGGCCCGACACCCTCACCAAAGTATGCCATGTTATTAAGCTCTATGGCGTATCCTGCTTTATGGTCTCCAAGAGGAAGATCATCGCGAATGCGAAGATAATCGACAATAGCTTTGTCATTTTGAAATGTATCAAGCTGTGCTGGTCCATCCTGATCCCAGTCAATGAGTTGGGGGTGAACGAGGGGAAGGTCTTTAGTGTTTTCAGAGTTCGCAAGGCTAATAGTGAAGATGTGGTTATATTCAGGTATGTCAAGATAGTCATCGAGGTCGTCAATGGCACTCTCCTCATCAGTTTCGATCGTGAGTGAGTCCAAATTATCATCACTAGTAGCACCCTTAGGGACAGATGTCCTCATCCTATGTGATCTTGACCTAGGGCCTTGAAATGAATCTTGTGCGGGATCCTTATGGGTCGGTTCTTGACCAACTCTGAATTTCTTGTAAAACTCCTCCTCCTCTGTAGGTTCCTCTGGCTCTCTAAACGTCTCGTTGAGCTCATAGTCGCTGGAGGATTTGTCTGAACCCCATTCCCATTCGTTGGAATCTGTAGAATAGTCATCTTCTTGTTGGACTTCAGCCACTTTGACTCGCCATATCTGTTTTGTTCTTTTATTGTGAATCTTGGGGTTTAGAAAACCAAGCCCCTTGGAGCGTTCCCTTCTTGTAGTTAGCTCAGGTTGTAAAGGCTCCATGACACCTTCTTTGCGTAGTCCGAGAGGGCTTTTTCCATCATACCCAAATCTTTGTAGAATTTTGAAACCTTTGCCATAGTTCTCACAGGGTATTATAATTTGATCATGTGTATCCTCTTCAGCGTCCTTATATAGCATTTTATATAAATTTTCTTCCTCTAGTTCGCCCCATTTTTGAAAGACGGTAGGATCCCATTTGAGTAGCATGATGGAGATTTGCTTATTAGGCTGTGGCCTCCCATATTCCTTGGGAGAGGTCATGACTTGTCGTAAGAACATTGTTTGATTCAGAGTGTATTCTCCCATGCCTTTGTCTTGAAACTTGGCTCTAAGTTCGCCTTGTTTGGATGTCGAGGGCTTTAATGACTCAGGATCAATATACGCTGAAGAAGGAGTAGCCTCACGATTGCTGGGAATGATAGTCTCAGTATGCGATCTCAAGTTATTGCAATATATGAATGGATTTGGATCACCATTGACCGTTACCTCGACTCCATTATGAGGAAACTTAATGCATTGGTGGTATGTTGATGGAACTGCCCTCATTTCATGAATCCACGGACGTCCTAGCAATATGTTATACGTGAGGTCTAGATCCAGGACTTGACAAACCACATCCTTTGTGACTGGCCCTATTCTTAGTGGTAAGATGACTGTGCCCTTGGACGAACGCTCTTCATCATCATAAGCCTTAATAGTGATTTGGTTTGTAGAATTTACAGCTTTGTCAGAATATCCCAATTGTTTGATGGTGCTCAATGTACAAATATTAAGACCTGCTCCTCCATCTATCAGGACTCGCTTTATTCGGTGTTTATGTATGAAGGCTTCAATATGTAGAGGTGCATTATGAGGCTGACTTATGGAGGCGTCATCGGCTTCTGTGAATGTGAGGGAGTGTGGAACGGATAGGTATCCCACCATGGCTTGAAACTGGTCCACGTTTAGATCAGTAGGGACAACAGTATCTCTCAAGGTTTTGTCAAGGACAGCTTTATGTGCAGGAGATATACGTAAGAGCTCAAGAATAGAGATGAGTGCGGGTGTTTTCCCTAATTGCTCTACAAGGTCGTACTCAGGCTTAGTTGACGGAAGATTGGTATTCTTAGTAGAGGTACCTGGCAATGTGATCTTACCTCGACGGGTTGTAACATGACATTCGGAGGTAGATGTGGATGAAGATCCCACACCTTTTAGGACAATTTTGGGTCTTTGAGAAGAATTCTCAGGATTTTTATTTTTGATAGTAATGGTAGAAATATGATTGTCCATTGAGATGTGATTAATAGTGGAATCATAATTGTAAGATGCTCTGGTGTAATTGGCTTGATCATCTGTGACTTTGCCTTTTCCCTTATCATGTTTTGGGAATGGTTCCTTAAACACCTCATGCTCTTGATTAGATGAATGTCCCTCAATCTCAATATCTCCTCTGTCAATGAGATCTTGTACAATGTTTTTCAATCGATGGCAATTACTTGTCTTGTGACCCCTGCTCTTATGAAACTCGCAAAATTCATCATCATTCCACCAATTTGGTTTGACCTTTGGTTCATATGGAGGAAAATCTGGGACTGTGATCACTTTGTTTGCTACAAGCTTTTTGAATACTGATTCAAGTGGTTCTCCCAATGGAGTGTACTTCCTTCGTGGTTTAGCAGCCGTTTGATTGTTCACTTGATTGTCGGTAGAACTTGAACCAGAAAAGACGAACTTTGGTCTTACTGTGTTGGCATCAACAACACCATCATTAACTGTGTTCTTGTTCTTGCTCCAAAATTTTGGTTTGTCCTTTCCTTTGAAGTCCTCTTTGTTTTCTTTGAATAGCTTGATAACTCCTTGTTCAATTAAGACCTTTTCTGTTGCTAGGCCCTTTTCAATGACATCCTTGAATGTAGACAAACAAGCTTTTCTGAGATCATAGCCAATAGCCTTGTTAACGTTTTGTGTGAACATCTCCACCATTTGTTTTTGCGGGATCTCACAAGAGCATCTGCTAGCTAAGTTTCTCCATCTTTGTAAAAATGTTGCGAAAGATTCTCCTTCTTTTTGTTTAGTATTGCACAAGGTAGTAACTGAGACATCTGTTTCAATGTTGTAAGAAAAATGCTGAATGAATGCTTCTGCCAAGTCGCCCCATGACTTAATACCGGGAGGTAATTGAGAAAACCATTCCATAGCTTGATCTCCTAAGCTCTGTGGGAACAACCTCATCAAGTATGTTTCTTCTGCCGCTACCTCAATGCAAGCTGTGAAGAATTGTCTTATATGTGCCTTGGGGTCTCCTCTCCCTCTATATTTGTCGAATTTTGGTGTTACAAAGTGCGGAGGAAACGGAGGCATTGGAATGCTCTTATCAAATGGATAAGGGCATATATCTCTCATAGTATATGTGGGTTTTGATGTGCCCATGTCTTCCACTTTCTTTTGTAGATCTCTAATTTGTTGCTCCAAATTATTTTTGGGAGGAGATGGATTTCTTGTAGCATATCCCATGTTTGAAACACCCATTTGAGGAGGAGCTTGTTGCATGTATGGATGATACTGATCATAAACATGTCCATATGGAGGTCTATATTGTTGCGACATGTATGGAGAACTTGGCATAACTTCTTGTTGAGGGACCCCATATTTGTTTTGTGTGTATAAACCATATTCAATAGGCCTTTCATTTTCCATTGTGTTGCCCCCAATTTTGGCATGAGGTCTCCTTGTGTCAAAATTTTGAGGATGTCCTTGTGTATCCACTTGTCTTAATTGACCCATATCTTGAGCATGTGTTTGAGCATAGGGCCTCCATGATGGTCTTTGAGCGTAAGTATCATGCATTTGAGCTTGTGTATGTGGGATTGCTGGTTTCTGAAGCAAAACTGATGGTGACTCCGGCATCATATTATTTGGTCCTCCACTATTAGGTTGAGTTTGTTGTGAAGGTCTACTTTCCATAAGTTGAGATAAGTCAAAATCATGTGGTATTTTAGCTCCACTTTGTGCCATCATGTTTAGGAAATATTGACGATCTCTCCTCATTATCTCTTCAACCAATCTATTGAATTGAGGATCCATTATAGATTCTTGTATGTCTGCTGAAAGTATTGAAGAATTGTCAACATTGTCATTGTGTGTAGCATTGTTGTTTATAGCGTTTGCGCTTTCCACATTTGGATTGTGTCTATAAACATTCATGTCTGGTAATGTAGTGTGCTCAGGATTGTAGAAGACATCATTGTCATACTCATAAGAACTCATGTTTGCGGATCTTTGAGCTTCTTTAGCTATTCTCCTAGATTTTTTAAGGCGGGTTTCAACCATGAACTAGGTGTTTAGCAATATGTGAGAGACTAGACGGAAAATATGACAAGAGTATGGAAGACCAAGAGTTGTATGGAGTGTAAATGAATCTTGAGGTGTACTTGCAATGTCCAAAGTGTAAGACCAAGTATGTAAGTAGTAGAGTAGGTGTGACTTCCAAAGAGAGGATAGTTTCTCTTGATGAGGTAAGCTGACCTTGACTCTAAGTAAGACCAAATGAGACCCAAAGGTAAGAAACCTTGATGAGGGACCACTTAGCAAAGTGTAGTTGTATGTAGTGTGTTGACAAAGTATGATGAGGACAAGCAAGTGACCTTTTGACTCAAGTTTAGACAAGTATGAATGTAAAATGAGATGTGAAGCAATGATGGACTATGTGAGACCTTAGAACAGGCTGAATGCTAGATGAAATCTGAAGAGACAACCTAGGAAGCTCAAGTATGCCGAAACTGATTTCTTTGTTTGTTTGACTGTTAAAATTTTCAAATCCTGACACAGACGCCTCTGTATACTTCACAGACGCGGTTTTAAGACACAGACGCTACTCTGTTTAACGCAGACGTGATTATGAGATTTTCCTGTTGATGCTTGTTGGGATTGTAACAGTTTTTGCAATTGTGGACATAGACGCGCCTGTATACTTCACAGACGCGATTCCCAGACACAGACGTGTCTCTGTTCGACACAGACGCTGATAAAAACACAGACGCTATTCTGTACTTCACAGACGCGTTTATCCGACACAGACGCGGTTTGAACAGACACAGACGCGTTTCTGTAACCTTCGTGCAATCTTTCCTATCTGTGAAGTTGTTTTGTTGTGACCAAATCTGATTGTTCGACTGTTTTTCGTGACAAGAGGACACAGTGTTGATGACTCAATGTTTGCTAGTGTTTAGACTCCAAAATGACTCCAAGAAAGTGTGTTGTTTGATGTAAAAAGTTTTTGCATACACTTGAAGACACAAAAGACACAATGTTTTGCTGTTTTGTCTTTGAGTGTTTGAATGTTTATCATAAGTCAAGCACAATTCTTATGGCTGGCCAAGACAATAGTTGTTGATCCCACATGGGGTTTTACCCCCGAGGCTACGCTATTCAGAGCGGATACTTAGATGCTTGACCTCACTGGCTCCACCCTCGGCACTCACTTCTCGGGTCAGCCAAGCATCAGTCCCCATGAAAACTCCCCATGGCGAACTTTGTATCTCTACTAAGAACCGTATGTGTGTGGGCCGCTACCAGAGGTCCGACCTCCTGCCCCAACAACTAGAAGGATTTGGGCCTCTAAAACAAAATGGTGCTAGTAAGGGCATCCGCTCGTGTGGCCATACATGCGGCACTTTCAGCTCTGTAAATACAAAAGGCTCCCAGCCGGTAGGGGTTACGCCCTACAAATGATCAAATAAATTTGATCAAACGGGTTTATGGGGAGACATAGTGTCGGTATGAACTAATCAGCACACGTTATTCATAGTTTTCACCATGAATACATTTGATTATAGTGGTTTGGATGAGGTGGGTTTTCCTCGCTACCACTTGGGTCGTTCTCTTCTCACTAGTAGTCCTAATGACCACACAGGAAGACAGGCCCTCTAAAGAGTAAACAAAAAGAGCCTATTGCTCAAGACACAAAAGACAATGATTCAATTTTAGTGCACCAATTGAAGTGTTTGCTAAGCTATGAAACAAGGCACACAATAAAAATTACAAAACCCTAGCTAAGGCCCTGCAACAAAATTGTTAGTAGTTTGGGTTGTTTCAAATGATAACCCCTTCCTGCAAGCACACAAGTTAGGTAAATTTTTAGAAAACCCAAAAAGACTTTGTGAAAAGGGGCCTTCAACAAAAACGTATTTGTCTCCAAAGCAAGCTGCACAAACCAGGTTAGCTAGATCTGCAAAGGTTAGCCGAAAATAAACCAGATCTGAAACCCTAAGTACAAGATCCGAAAATCCGAATCAAAAAACTTGAAAAATTTGCAAAACAGAATGCACAGACGCTGTTATACCAGACACAGACGCGTCTGTCCGACACAGACGCGGTACTGTAATTCACAGACGCGGCCACAGAACACAGACGCTTCTTTCTGCTACAGACGCGATAAGATGATGCACAGACGCGATTCGGAATCACAGATGCGACTTTCAGAAACCTACAAAAATAGAAAATGACAGAAACACAGACGCGATCCAAGATATCGCAGACGCCTCTGAAATACAATAACGCGATCCGAACACTCGCAGACGCGGAAAAAACCTAGAATGTCGTCGAAATCGTCCGATCTGCAACTTCAGAAATGCAAAATCTGCAACAAAAATGTTAAGTGCAAAGGGACAAGAGTCCCACCGGGTGTGCCAAAATGTATATGGTGAAAATGGATAACAATGATAACAATATTGAGAGACTAAAATGGATTCAACCACTAAACCCTAGCCTAACAATGAACAAAGATCCACCATAGCATATGAAGATAACCTAAGACAATGCAAATAACTCAAAAATCACAAAGATTATACCATCACATGTCCAATAGGGTTTTGATCTCCATTCTTCCTATCTCCATTGATCTTGCTTGATATACTTGCTCTCAGATTTTTATATGCACAAGAGCTCAACAAAGAACGGAATGTGGTTGCAAGTGGAATTGTAGTGTAGCCAAGTACTCCAAAATCAGTCATTAGGGTTTGACAATGAAGAAAGCATCTCCTTAAATAGAAGACACAATATGAAATGGAGGGTTAAGATTGAGAGGTGTAAAAAGAGAGGTCGGCTAGGATTAGAGGGTAGGTATAAGAAATACCAAAATAATGAAAGAGGTAGGTAGTGTATGAATTAAGAGATGAATGACATGTGTCATGTGTAGAAAAGGATAATGAATTAATTAAATAAATAAAGATTTATTTAATTAATAGAAGAAGTAGGACAATTAAATAAATAAAATATTTATTTAATTTAGAAAAGGGATAATTTAAATAAATAAATGTATTTATTTAAATGAGAAATAAGGCTAGAAGAGGATAAATGAATTAATTAAATAAATAAAAATTTATTTAATTAATAGAAGAATTAGGCTTAGATAATTAAATAAATAAAATATTTATTTAATTAGACATGACAATTTTAGGTGTCTACAATTAGTAATAGCTAAAGGTGCAAAGGTAGGCACATTATATCTGTGTACAGGTAACGCTTACTCTACCCTAGCTGCTACAGATAAAGTTACTGCAGGGACAACAACAATAAATGTTGTAAGAACAGATTCGATAATGTGGCACCATAGGCTTGGGCACATGAGTGAGAAAGGGATGAAAACCCTTCACTCCAAAAATCTATTGCCAGGACTAAAGAAGATTGATTTAGAGTTCTGTGAAAATTGTGTTTATGGTAAACAGAAAAGAGTCAGATTTCTCAAGGTTGGGAAAGAGAAGAAGAGTGAGAAGTTAGAGCTTGTACATTTAGATGTATGGGGACCGGCTCAAGTATCATCTCTTGGTGGCTCTTGTTATTATGTTATTTTTATTGATGACTCAACCAGAAAAACATGGGTATATTTCCTAAAACAAAAATCAGATGTTTTTGAAACTTTTAAGAAATGGAAAGCTTTGGTTGAGAATGAGACAGGAAAAAAGTTGAAGTGTCTTAGATCGGATAATGGAGGTGAGTATTGCAGCAAAGCATTTAAGGATTACTGCTCCTTAAATGAGATTAGAAAGCAAAAGACAGTTCCAGGAACTCCACAGGAAAATGGTGTGTCAGAGAGAATGAATAGGACTATCATGGAACGCGCGAGGAGCATGAGATTGCATGCTGGATTGCCCTTACATTTTTGGGCAGATGTTATACATACTGCTATCTATTTGATAAATAGAGGACCTTCAACCCCTTTGGATGGTGGTATTCCAGAGGAGGCATGGACTGGTAAAAAGGTAAATTATTCTTTTCTAAAAACTTTTGGTTGCGAAGCTTTTGTCCATGTTGATAAAGAAAACAGAACCAAGCTTGATGCTAAATCTCAAAAATGTACCTTCATTGGATATGGGATAGATGAATATGGCTATCGATTATGGGAATTTGAAAATAAGAAAATAACTAGAAGTAGAGATGTTATATTCAATGAGAAGGTTATGTATAAAGAACAGATGCAGGAAAAGAAGCATGAACAGGACAAACAAGAATATGTGGTGTTGGATGAGATTCCTGAAAATGAAATGCCATAGGTACCTGATGCTCAGCAACAACAGATTGTCCCACAAACTCCTGGAAGTGTTAGACGTTCTACGAGGACAAGTAGACCCCCTGAAAGATTTTCTCCTTCTTTGTATTCTATTTTATTAACGGATTCTAGTGAACCAGAAGAATATGAAGAAGCAATGCAGGTGGATGCCAAACAACAGTGGGAGCTAGGCATGAAAGAGGAGATGGACTCCTTGATGAAAAATAAGACTTGGGACTTAGTCCCTTTACTTGTAGAAAAAAAAAAAGCCCTGCCTAACAAATGGGTTTATCGGTTGAAGGAGGAGGAAGGAGGTCAGAAAAGATATAAGGCCAAACTTGTGGTAAAAGATTTTGCACAAAAAAAGGGTATAGATTATGATGAAATATTTTCTCCAGTTGTAAAAATGACTTCAATTAGAACTGTACTTAGTCTTGTGGCTGCAAATGATTTACATCTTGAACAATTAGATGTCAAAACAACTTTTCTCCATGGAGATTTGGAGGAGGAAATTTACATGTTGCAACCACAGGGATATGAGGTCAAAGCAAAGGAGAACTTGGTGTGCGGGTTGAAGAAAAGTTTGTATGGCCTAAAACAAGCACCCCGACAATGGTATTTAAAATTTGATAGTTTCATGGCTGAACACGGTTATCATAGATATCATTATGATCATTGTGTATATTTTAAGAGATTGGATAATGGCAGTTATATTATCCTGTTGCTTTATGTTGATGACATGCTTGTTGCAAGTTCTAACATGGAACACATAAATGATCTTAAACAAAAATTAGCCAGGTCATTTGCTATAAAGGATTTGGGTGCAGCTAAGCAAATTCTCGGTATGAGGATTACACGGGACAGGAAAAATAGAACCTTGAATTTGTCCCAAAGTGAGTATATAAAGAAGGTGTTGAAAAGATTTAACATGCAGGATGCAAAAGCAGTTAGTACACCTTTGGCTAGTCATTTCAAATTGACTAAGGAGATGTGCCCAAAGGCATAGGAAGAGGTTAATAAAATGTCTAACATCCCGTATTCGTCTGTTGTTGGCAGTCTGATGCATGCAATGGTATGCACAAGGCCAGATATTGCACACGCAGTGGGAGTTGTGAGCAGGTTTATGAGTAATCCGGGTATGGAACATTGGAATGCTGTGAAATGGATTCTTCGGTATTTGAAAGGAACTACTACGAAGGCATTATGTTTCAAAGGATCTAATGTTGCTCTGAGTGGATTTGTTGACTCTGCTCTGGAGGGTGATATTGATTCATAAGGAGTACTACAGGGTATGTTTTTACTATAAGGGGAACTGCAGTCAATTGGGTTTCTAGGCTGCAAAAGGTTGTTGCACTTTCAACCACTGAAGCTGAGTATGTTGTTGCTATAGGAGCTAGCAAGGAGATGATTTGGTTACAATGTTTTCTGGAGGAATTGGGTCAGACACAGGAGGATCGCCCATTGTATATTGATAGCCAGAGTGCCATTCATCTTGCGAAGAACTCTGCTTTTCATTCAAGGACAAAGCACATTCAGCTCAGGTACCACTTCATCCAGACTGTTTTGGAGGAGAGTCAGTTACGGCTTGAGAAGATTCACACAAGTGAGAATCCTGTTGATATGTTCACGAAGGTAGTTCCACAGGAGAAGTTGATTTCTTCATCAGTTTCTGTTGGTCTTCTTGATTGATAATTGTGGAATTTATACTAGTCGAGTCCTAGTGTTTTATCCAACAGATGTTGCATGTACAGTGGTGTCATGTAGTATCAGTCTCCAAGTGGGAGATTTGTTCAGTGTGGAGCCTGATCAGTCTCTAAGTGGGAGATTGTTGAAATGTGGCGATTGATCAGAAAAGTACTGTACACTCAACATGTATCCTCATCGGGGGCCAGGGTTGGGTTGGGCCTCGAGCAGGGGTTTGGGGGCGGCAGCCCCCGAGAAATTTTTTTTTGGGGGTAATTTTTGTTGATGAAAACCGACATTGTAATAAAACCCTAAAAAGGCCGACTTTGATTGTTGCCCTAAAAACGCATGTTATAAGTGGCTGGGATGCTTAAGGCATTGTAAGGTTGATGTACTATTTTTGCTAGATAATTAGAAAGATTGGATGACTGTGTATGGTGGACGTAACCCATTCTGGGTGAACCACGTTAAATCTGTGTTATCTGTGTCCTATTTTATTCCTTTATCTTTTGTATTTAAATCTGCATATAATTGTTAGTTCATATTTGCTTCGGATCTACTTGAAACCCTAACAATTAGTATATCACTAACCTTAATAATTGGTATGGTAAACTGTTGATAGTAATTAGTATATTACTACAACAGTTAACCCTTATTATGTTTATGTAAAATGTTGATAGTAAAATGTATGCATGTATGTATGTATGTATACATATGTATATATGTGTGTATATGTATACACACATATATATAAATAAATAAATATATATATACACACACACACACGTGTGTGTGTGTGTATACATATATATTTATGTATACATATACATATACATATATGTATATTTATATATATATATATATATATATACATATACATATATGTATATTTATGTATATATGCATATATATATATATATACATACATATACACATATGTATATATGTGTGTGTGTGTGTACACACATATATACACATATGTACATGTATATGTATACACTTATGTACATGTATATGTATGTGTATACATATACATGTACATATGTGTATATATGTGGACATATATGTATATGTGTGTGTGTGTGTGTATATATATGTATGTATGTATGTTACATACATATATATGTATGTAACATATATATATATATATATATATATATATATATATATATATATATATATATATATATATATATATATATATGTTACATACATATATATGTATGTAACATATATATATGTGTGTGTGTGTGTGTGTGTACACATATGCATACAAATACATATGTATATATGTGTATATATGTATATGTATGTATATACACATATATATGTATATGTATTTGTACATATACATACATATATCTCTCTCTCTCTGTGTGTGTGTGTGTGTGTGTGTGTGTGTGTGTGTGTGTGTGTGTGTGTGTGTGTGTGTGATTCAATTCTATATACTGTTTTGGAGTGAAAATGTAACAAAGCACGAGTGCATTCCCTTAAACAGTTTTTGATGTGTTTTTTGGACTGTATAACTTGCAAGCCTGTGGTTACTTCCCTTTTTTCACCTTTGAAGGTAGTCGCAGAGTGGCTTTGAAGCTATTGAGGGGTAGATTTTGGGTCTTGATTTTTGACCCAGATGAGGAATAATCCTCACTAAGACTTCCATTGTTCGATTTATTTTTTTCATTTCATTTCATGCTTTACGTTTTGGCTCTATGTTTTTTTGTTTCAATTATGCTAATTCTTTTGTAATATGCTACACTTTTAATGTAGTTAATGAGGGCCAAAATATTTATTTGCGGCTCAATTGTAAATATACATAATGATATACATAATGCAACTCAATTATAAATATATGTATGTGTCTATACATATATGTATGTGTCTATACATATATGTATATGAATATACATATATATGGATATACATCATGTAGCTCAATTGTAATTAGGATTCCAATTGGACAAACAATTATCATTGGAATTCCAATTAAAATTGGAATTGGAATTGGAATTCCGATTGCAATTGCAATTGGAATTGGAATTGGAATTCCGATTGCAATTGCAATTGGAATTCCAATTGCAATTGTAATTACATTAGGCCATGCGATCAAATTCCACACGGCCACCCTGTCAAATACAGGATGTTGTAGGGGCAGGCTAACGAGGTGGGCCCACACACATTTCAGACAACGCACAATTTGGGGTGTTTTATGGAAACGATGGACAAATCAGGTTAGAACACGTGGTAGATGCGTTAGAAATGGCAAAAAAATCATATGACTGGCTTGTCTTGTCAACATTCTTCCATATCTGACATAATTGTGGATATATACCAAAATTTAATTGCAATATTTTCATCATATGAAATCATTTTTAGTATATAATCATGTTTCACTCTACCAATTCAATCTGAATTGTAGATATGAGACATGATTTAATACTAAAAATGCTTTCGCATAATGTACTGACTTGCATAATTAAACATGGTTTTTATGACCTAAGAGCCTTTATGTGCACACCCTATCTTTAATAGTCGAAAAGAACCCACAAATATAGAGAACCTTATTGCTTCACATCAACACGGTTTATTTAGTTTCTCATTAATTATACCTTACTATGATTTGACACTGTTTTACATCCTAGCATCATACAAAATATTTTATAGTATTCAATTATGTTGCATTGTACCAATTCAGACTGAATTGTACAAATGCAACATAATTTAATATTATAAAAACTTTCAAAGAATGTTGTATGTAAACCTAGTAATACTTTGTGAGACCCTCAGCACTTAGTACTTTACATTTCCAGTTATGTTGCATGAGAAGAACAATGTTTTACAAAATTACATCATAGGAAACCTTTAGTTGTGTATTGAACGACGTTGCATTCTATCAATTCAAATATATTTAGTTATGTTGCACTATGTGACATGTTTGTATACATATGTTTATTAAGTTGATTTACATCCTCAAGGTTTATTTACACATTTCATATCATTCTTTTTCCTCAACATGGGAGCATCTTAATTATATTGATTCTTATTTTGAGATATTTCATAGACATGGCCCTGCAAATGCCTAGGGGAGTGGGGTCAATACGTGTGTGGGGTCATAAACATGTCAAGTGTAGATGAGTTCAATTACAGTTATAGGCATTTTGACAACACTTATAAGATCTTTTGATACTTTAACAAAATCACATACCACATTAGTATCCGGTCTTAGCAATGAGGGAATGTTGCTACATGAATCCCTTTTGTTGTTGAATTGTGTTGCACTCAACCATTTAAAATGAATGGGTGAGTCATGCAGCACAAATCAACACCAATAGACCTTCAAATGGTTGTGTGTTATCGTTGCACTACTAATTCATAGTGGAAGGGAGAGTGTTAGCCAAGGCGAGCATGTTTTGATGGTTGGGTGAACACGTTCTACTCTGTGAAAAAGGGGAAGTAACCACACACTTTCAAGTTATAGAGCCCAAAAATCCCATCAAAAAATGTTTAAGGGAATGCACTCATGCTTTGTTACCTTTTAACTCCAAAATAGTGCGAAAGAAACATCGTTCAATCGATCCAAACACTTCAACAGGCATGCAGGGAGACTGGTTGGGTGAACATCTTGTCATCTACAAACTCTCAAATAGTCGAGAAGAAGTGGGAAGAACAAAAGGAAAGGCGTAATTATAGGTATATTCAATGTCGTCTTGGTCGGGAAGGTTGAGCTATGTCATGGCAGTAAGGTGAAGCGACGCGGAGTTAATGCGGGGAAGAGAAAGAGTGTAGGGTGGCAACGGGTAGAAAAATAGGCAAGTTGGTCAATAAGGTGGCCATGCATTATTGCAATGGTTTTTAAAGACAATAATGCACTATCGCAGTATTGCAGTATTGTTAACACATAATTGCATGAGATGCAATATTGATGTTGAATTATTGCACTATTGGAGTAGTGCAGTATTGGTAGCACGTAATTTAAATGACTGCAATTTACATTGATTGAGACCACCATGCTTGCACCTGAAATGCAAATATGGATGCCCATGGTAGATTTATTCACGTTGATCATGTTAACATGTTCAGTGTGACAAAGAAGTGAGAAGACCAAGTCAGATCATCTGTAGTGCCCATGGATTGAGAACACCATGTCTTTAGTGATGGGATGTACATTTGCTTTTTAGGTGTCAAGCATGGTAGTTTCAGTCCATCTACACATTGTGTCATGGCAGTTTTTAAGAATATGTTGTTGCTTTATAGGGTAATATTAAAATTACAATATTGCCCTATTGCAGCATTGCAGTATTGGTAACACATATTTGCACAAGATGCAATATTGATGTTGCACTATTGCAGTAGTGCACTATTGATAGCACATAATTGTCAAAATGAAGCATTCAAAACACATTATTTGCACTATTGCAAAATTGGTAACTCATAATTGCACTATTGATTTCAATTGTACATATAGACATTTTTGCATATACCAATAAAAAAAAAAAAAAAAAAGGATTGATAGATTGTCCACTGTCCACTTTATAAATCATTTGGACCAAAACAAAAAAAAGACATGATAATTACAGTGTTGATTATAGTAGATGCCACTCATATCAAGTAGTATAGGTCTTAGAACCAACAAAAAACAAACATGGAACCATTGTCCATTGTCCATGATAAATATCATTTAAACCGATTAGGAAAAGGAGCAACAGGTGATCCAGGTTGGACCCTTGGGATGCAATGGGAACCATGTTCTCAACCCCTGATGTTGGTAGTTGAGTGCTAGTCACTTGGCTTAGGGTTGGACTGCCATATCCATTGCTACCGTGTTGACTTGGAGATGATGTGCAATATGCACTTCTCATCATTAGTGGTGGTATGCCTGCACCAAAACTCATATGAGTAGATAGGTCAAGGTGCAAAAATTAATTTGGACTCTACATTACATTTGTAAAGTTAGGCAAGTTCGTGTTAATCAAATCCTACAATATAGGATGGTTTTTGAGCAAGGGAGTGGTTGGAGTTGATGTACTAGTGAACCGCCTCTTCTTTGCCAAATCCCTTGCCTTATCATGGATGGCCCTTTCCTCTAGCTCTTGCTCGTTGAGTGCCTTCTCTTGCTCTTTCCTAGCATCATTCTCCCTCTTCTAATACTCTTTTTGCTTTTCCTTTTCTTTACGTGCAATTTCCTTTTCATTTATGTCATGTTCCTTCTTTTCCTTTGCCAAAAGACGGTTTGTCTTATTCTACTTCCTTTGCTCTTTCTTTCAGAATTTGGTTTCCTTTGCCTCTTTCTTCTTCTGCTCCTCTACCATTGCAAGGTTCATGTAGTCATCCAACGTGAGTAGCTAAGATTCGCGGCTCAACTGGATACCTTTATCAACCCCCTTTTGACGCTTTTAGTTGACATTGTGCACTGGTAGTTTCAAGAATATGTTGATCAATGGTTTTGATTGAGAAGTTTATGTGCCATTATCTTGGGAGGCTATGTTGGCATCCACATCATTGGCACATACTTTTGTTTCTTGTGTACATTCTGCATCAAATACAAGATCAACATAGTAATGCACCACCTTAGATGGTAGGGTTGGTGGTGGTGAGGGGAAACTAAAAGTCCCCTACTCATCCTGGCCCTTAATTTCAATACCTAGGTTGAAAGCACCTTCTACTACCCAACTAGGTGGTATTCGTTGAGAGGGAAGACTAAGACCATCCCCACTATTGTCCACCTGACTTTCCACCATTTGTTGAGGTGGTTCATTAGTGTCTGTTTTTGCATTCGATTCAACTTGGGTGTTGTGAGAAATATTTTATGCAACATCTTCAGTTGACACAACAACGCCTGATAGGTTAAGTATGTTTTGCACTTCAAGAAGCTTCCTCACCATCATTTATTTCGAAGGCAGTGTTGGGTTGCATGTCCTCAATGAGTGTGTCAAGGTTGAGGGGCCATATCCTAGTCCACTTGAATCTCACTTTTATGTTTGAGACCGTTAGTGCCTTTGCCAATGATTTGTTGCCTAGTTCAACAAGTTTTTCCCTCTGAATTTCCACATTGGGGTATCTTGCCAACCATGATGCTCGTTCATGTTTGAAGTATGTATGGAAACAAGAAAAGACGCTGACATCCAGGGGTTGAAGTATATGAGATGTGTGAGTGGGCAATGTTAGTAGATCAATGCCTAGCATTCTAGCCTCTTGGATTGTTGCAAGTGCAACATGACTACCATGACCATTGAAGATCAACCGGTGCATGGTTATGGTCGTGACACCCCCTGGCACGGATCGTGCAAAATGGTGAAGCCAATTCATGAAGAGTTCATTTGTCATCCAAGCATGTGGTTGAGATTCCATGCAAGCATTTGGTTCACACTCAGACATATAATCATGTAACTGTCGCTTCCCCTTAAACAAGTAGAATCCTAGAATGCTTTGGCCTGCAACATTAACACATCCATTCTTGACTTTTGGGAATGATGTAGGATACGCTCCTACTTCCTCTTATATCTAGAACCTTCATGGCCCCATTTTCTGCCTGCTTGGATGCCTATTTCATCACAATTCCATATGTGAACAGGACCATATGGATTTGCAGAATACGATTTCAAGAGTGTGTCGTAAAAAGAATAGACAATAATAGGTCTAAGGTTAAGTGCCCTGTCTTTGTCAAGACCTTCATTAATCCACAAAGTGAGTTCTAGATGTCTGCGCTTAAAACCTGACCACCAAGACTTGTTGGGAAGCTCGTTCTTGAAAGGGTTGGGTCTAGTTTCACAAATTTGAGCAACCTTTGCCTTCAAATTGACAATCTCTTGTCCATGTCCAACTGATTCCATCTCCTTGCACCATTCGACTATTAGGTCTTATTCATGAGGGATAAGGGTTGTTGGAGGACCTTTCTTGGAGGTGGTTATGAGACGGCCCAACCATTTCGAGAGTGTGGTTGTTGGGATGTCCCATTTTCTAGATGTTTCCCTAACAGACATGTCATTTTCCTCAACATCTTCGAGTGCCCCTTTCATGTCTTCTGTAGACCACCGCTTATGTGGCAACAAAACTATAGGAGGCCTCTTAGATGGAATATCCTCCCCCTGAGATGGTGTAGCCTCCTTAGTCAGTCTAGATGTTGTTGGGTAGTCACAATTGGGTCAACATATTCAATGGATGGGGGGATGGGGGGAACCTAACTCCTCTCTTATGGCTTGACCATCTTATTGGTGCTCTTTTCTTTACAACAACCTTCGTCCTCCAATCTCCCCTCTTCATCTGCACGCATGTCATAGAATGAGGATGTGGATGAAGGATGTGAACAAACCGTGATGATGTAAAAAAAACATACATAGGATTCAATAGAAATGAGAATAGAAAACAATAATGTCGAAAGTTGAAAACAGACTGTAAAACCAGATACATAGGATTCATTAGAAATGAACAGTGAACGGTATATGCAGTATTAAAATAATGAAAATAGTAATGTCCAAACTTGAAAACAGAAACTGTAAAATCATATGCATAGGATTCAATAGAAATGAACAATGAAGGTTATATGCAATAAATAAAAGAGTGCAGTATTAAAATAATGAAAAGAGTAATGTCAAAACTTGAAAACATAAATGGAATACATAAGATTCAATAGAAATGAAACTGTGAAGGGTATATGCAGTATTAAGGTAATGAAAATAGTAATGTCCAAACTTGAAAACATAAACTGTAAAATCAACACGTATAGGATTAAATAGAATTGAAACAATGAACAATATATGCAAGAAATAAACACAGTGCAATATTAAGATAATGAAAAGAGTATTGTCCAAACTTGAAAACAGAAACTGTAAAATCTAATACATAGGATTCAATAGAAATAAAATAGCGAAGGTTCAAAGTATAAAAAAATGCAGTATTAAGATAATGAAAACAGTAATGTCCAAACTTGAAAACAGAAATTGTAAAATCACATACATAGGATTCAGTAGAAATGGAACCGTTGGGTCTCAAATCAACAAATTGGATAGGTTTTAAGGAAATGCCAACTCCTATGCTCAAACCTTCCAATTGACTTGGCCAACTTATAGAGTGAACCTATTTGGTTACTAACTCTCTCACTTTAGGCTTTGCAGAACCTAGGTGGGTATACCTACTCACTAGTTGTTTTTAATGACTAATGCTTTTTATAGCAGATTAAGTATCTTGATCTGATTTCCTCCTATCTTAGAATGGCATAAATTCCCAGGATGGAGATATAGCAAATGAGTTCAAGATTGTTGTTGTAGAAGCTATTCGATCTTTGTCTTTGAAATTTATATGTATACACTATTGCTAGTCTACTCTATATTACTTACTAGACTACTCCTATTACTTTTAAAGTGAAAATGTGAATTGATGGGTTGTGTTTTGTAATTGACCAGTGCCTTTCTTTGTTGTTTGGGCTACAGAGTCTTTATGTTTCTTTAGGACTTATTGTGTAAACTTATGAGACAGTTTTTAAACCCACCCCCTCTCGATGAGTCTATCAATTACTTTTCTTATGAGCTCTACTTCAATGTCTTTGTTGTAAATTGCTTGAATGAATTTAACTCTAACCTTAAGAGACCATCCAAGGAAGAAATACGAGGAACAATTACAATTTGCAAGTAAATCTTTTATTCAAATCTACAATATAAAACACAAAGTTTTACTGGAAGAACACAAGTAACCTTATCTCCTTTTAGATAATATCACAAGCAACTGCCTATAGAAGATGCAGTAATCCACAACATATACACAAAGGAAAAACGACTAGTTTTTTTTATATATATTCGCAAAAAAAATACAATAGTATGCCTGAGGCTATCTTCTACTTCTTGTTGTTTTTTTTCTCCATATTACAAAAGCTCCCTCCTTTATATGAGAGTATACATTATCACCAAGCGTTGTGGCTTTCAACATATAACCGTTAACTAACACTTTTGTTTCGAACATTACTTCGACTAAGTATTTTCTCCCTTCATCGAAATGCTGCATTCGGTCATTATTGTCGCCTCCTCTTCGATATATATCTGATGTCTATCAGGTTTCATGTTGAAGAGACCTTGGGCTTCGATAACTTCCTTTATCCTTCCATCGAAACACTTTTTCTATCGACATCACTACACTCCTTCGATGAATGGGTCTATTGTTTCATCGAGGCCATCTTTCTTTTGATTTGCTTCCACTATCATCTTTCATCGACGAACTCATTAGTAATCTTCCTCGATAAAGTTGCATCGACGAAACAACACATATTAGAGACATGCCTTTTAGCCTCCTCGAAACTCATATTCTTATCGATATCTTTTATCGATGTAGCTTCCTTCTATTTGATCGATATCATTCTTTCGATAAGAATGCTTCTTTCGATAAGTTTCCTTCATGTTGTGTCGATGGTATTATTTCCTCGGAAGCCTTTTCCCGTTGATGAAAACTGTCTCTGCTTTCTTGGATATCCTCTTTCAATGGAATCATTGCTTTCGATGAGTCCTTTTTAGAGTTCATCGGTGTCTCCTTTCCTTCGATACCCTTTTTATATCGATGAGACATCGTTGGGTCTCATCGATACTATTTGAATTTTGGATATTTTGATAGAATGCTATTAGACTTGTTCGATAACTCATGGGTTATTACGGTATCAATGAAAATGATGATTTCTTCCAAAGATAGATGGCTTCTATGATTTAATTTCTCAAATCAAGATATTTTACTTAATTCAAATTTGATGCTCAACAGTGGCTCTGACTGGGGATGGGGGTATGCTATGGATACCTTCAAGAATCTAGACTCTCTGGTTTATATAAGGGAAAGGAGATTTAAAGAAAATGTGGCTTTTTTACAATGGCAGTGAGACCTAAACTATTGTACATGAGGATGGTTCCCCCTTTTCCCTTTAGGAAATTTTTTTTTTTAAGAATTGTCCGTGCACTGGCAGTTCTTGGACTTCTCCTGTAACATTTTGGAGAAAATAGGAATCCTCTCCTGCTCTATCCATAATCTTATAGGGTCCAAGCCATAAAGCTTCAAACTTGCCATGTTTACCTTTATCTTGACTCCTGGCATTCCACATCAAAACCAAATCACCAATTTGAAATTTCCTATATGTTGCTCGTTTGTCATACAACCTTTTCATCTGAATCTGGATTTTAATGTTTTGTTCCTGAGCTTCTGCCCTGACTTCATCGAGCTCTATCAACTGCATCATCCTTTCTTGTAAAGGGTCATCAATCTCTATCCCTCCTTGTGTTATGAATTTATATACCGGTAAGAGGTTATCTAAAGGGAGTCTAGCCCTTTTACCATAGACCAGTTCATATGGAGATTTCCCTGTAGATTTTTTTACTGTCACTCTATTTGCCCATAATGCTAAGTTCAATTTTGAATCCCATGCCTTCTTATTTTGTCCTAACATCTTTTTGATGATTTTTAGGATGTTTTTGTTACTTGACTCGGCCTACCCATTACCTTGAGGGTGATATGGGGATGAATGAGATATTATAATGCCATAATCCTTGCATAAAGCATTGTATTCTTCAGACCTAAAGGTCATGTCGTTATCAGAGACGATCCTTGTAGGAACACCGAATCTAGTGATGATATTTTCCAGTATGAATCTTATCATTGATGAATACTAAGAGGGGGGGTGAATTAGTATGCCAAAAATCTCTGCACTAAAACACTTACACAGTCTAAAGATAAACCGGTAAAGCAGTCTAACAGTCAAACTGGTTACCACACATGCAAACCAAAATGCGAATAAAGCATTCACCCACAAAACCAATACAACCATAACACAAGATATTTGACATGGAAACCCAACTGGGAAAAACCACAGTGAGATGGAACTCACAAGTCACTATCTGCAGGATAGAAACCAGACCGGTTAAGGTCTTACAATGTTCTTCACCAGAACAGATCCTGTTAGGAATCTTGATCTCTGTTAGGAGATAAGTCCGATTAAAGACTACCTTGTTAGAGGATTTTAGATTCACATGTGTGAATCACCTTGTTAGAGGATTTTACAAAGGCTTTGAGGCCTACCCGGTTAAGGGCTACAGACTTGTCAAAGATGACAGTAATCAACAAGTGTTTGATCTATCGGATAGCACAAACTGCTTGGTTAGATCCAGTATTGCTCACAGTTAATGCATTCCAGCATTACTTCAGTCTTCTCTATCTCTCTCACAGTTACAACTTGATCTTCTCAGATAAGATCATTCTCAACTTCCACCTTAAACCCTAGCTCGACATTAACCCTTTCAGCAACAACTTAAAACCCTAGACATGATGTCCTTTTAAAGGAATCTGATTTCATGTCGGTCCAATAGGATTACATTACAATTTCCTAGGTTCAATGCATCTAGACGTACTCAGTAACACGACACAAAAAGCACTGTCAATGTGTCGGCACCGTCAAACAATCGGTGGATTGGTAACTCATCACAAAATGTTGGTTGGTAACTCATCATAGAGTATTATTGGTTCATACAAAATACCAGTTGCCGGTTTGACAAAAATGAAGACTGGTAAGAATGTGTTGTGCCGCTTTGCTCCCTCGTGCCGCTTGGGATCTACGAACCGCTTAGGGTTGACATGTCGCTTCAGACCGGGAAACACATTTTGCAAAATCACCACTAGTCTAAAGACTAGAATACAACATACCGGTTCGAACAAATACCGGTTGAGCACAAGCTCATATACATAAAGGGGATGTCAATACAAGTGTGTGTCCATCAATGACAATCACAACATAAATAAAAAATGCCAACAATCTCCCCCTTTGGCATTGATGGCAACACTTAGGAAAATAAATTTTTTTGACATCTAAGTGTTTTACAACAAAAACTTTCCATTAACAAAATTGCTCCCCCTAAGCATATACACTATCCTATAATCAACATAGTGTATAGCAATTTTGCATAGAGAGCATAATCATCAAAGCATATAGCATATATCACAGCATATATCAAAATTTCAAAACCAGATACTTCTCCCCCTATGTTAGAAGATCAAAATTTTAAACCAAAAACCAGATATACTTCTCCCCCTTTGCCAACAATGACAAAGTGTTGCCGAAAAACCCTGTTTCCATATATATATATATATATATAAAGTTTATGACAATAATGAATAATACTTGTCAAAAACCAATTTATAGTCTTACAAAAATTGTTTCATGGATAGAGACCAGGACTCAAGTAGGGAGGTTGCCACTTCCTTCTCTATTTGCATCTGGGATACCTATTCCTCCATGGCATCTATTGTGCTCAGTTCCTGTGTGACTGTCAGGGCATCCAGGTTCAGATAACACTTCTGAAAAATTTGCAGTCGTGGAAGTAATACCAGTTGAAGCTCCTACAAATCTCTAGACTGTGTGTTGATCTCTTGCTCCATCTTGGGTGACTGAATCTGGAATCGGTGAACAATTTGCCCATATGTTGCAAAGGAATCATAAGGTGTCTTAAATGTGCCCAAGTAGGACTGTAAGTCTATTTGAAGCTTTTGCTTCTTGGCTAGCACATCATCACAGAACAGATGAGGTTGACAAATTTTGTTGAGTAGCAAATTTCCCTCATCCAAGGCATTCCTTATGTCCTTTTGATCTTTCAACAGTTCAGTCCTAAGCTCATTCATCTTTTTCACTAGAGCAACATTAAGAGCCTTTTGGTGCTCTTTCTTTACATTGGCCTCTACTGCTTCTTCCAGACTCTGCACCTGATCATCCACTATAGTACATAGAAGTTTGAGCTGTGTTGGTGATGATTCAATGTTAGGAAGATTAGTACCGGGGATTAAACCGGTAAGTGTGTCTACAGCCGCCTGAATAATATCTTGTTCCCATTTCCTATGAATGACTTCAAGGCGCTCTTGGGCAACCTTGATGCTCTGCATAAGCTCAGACTCACTTGTCAATTGGAGATCAATAGGACTCGAGACAGCAACCAGTTTGGCTTGGCTTCCGGTTGCCTTAGGAGTCTCCATCTGTGTGCTCTTCATTGCTTCAACTATCTTGTCTGCTTCTTCCTTCTTTTTCCTCTCCTTCTCTTCTTTCTCTTTCTCTTCTCTCTTTTTCTTCTCTTCCTCTTCCATCTTTTTCTTATCTTCCTCTTCTTTCTGCTTCTGCTCTGCTTCTGCCTTCTTCTTTGCTTCCTCTTCCTTCTTCTTCTTCTCTTCTACTTCCTTCTTCTTCTTCTCTTCCTCTTCCTTCTTCTTCTTCTCTTCTTCTTCCTTCTTCTTCTTTTCTTCTTCTTCCTTCTTTCTCTTTTCTTCCTTATCCTCTTCTTCTTTCTTTTTCCTATCATCTTCTTGCTTCTTCTTTTCTTCATCTTTTCATTTCTCCTCTTCCTCTTTTCTCTTCTCTTTCTCTTTCTTCTTTTTCTCATCTTCATCCCTCTTCTTCTTCTCTTCATGTTCCTTTGCCGCTTACTATGTGTCCTCAGCTTGTTCACCACCCTGATCGTCTTGTTGCCCCTATTCAGTTCCCTCAAAAGGTATGTTCTGAGTGACATCTTCTACCTCCAGGGCATCGAAATCGACAGTGTCAATTGGTTCTTCCACCAGGTTTCCTTCCTCATCAAAGACCTCATTCGGTTTGGAAATAACTGGTTCCTTTTCCGCTTGGAGGTTGGCCATTCGTGCTTTGTGAGAGCTGATAGCATGAGCCATATGCTGATGAGTATCTTTTTCAACACCATCAATTCTCCCCTCCAACAACCAGAGTCTTCTTCTCCTTGTGAAGAAGAGACCTTTATTTTGATCCAGGGCATCAAATAATTCTGAATTTGAGAGTTTGGGGACGTACTATGCAAAGACTTTCTCCCTAATCTCCTGTTCCTTTTCAATGGCAATGCGTCATTTATTATCTAATGCATTAAATAATGAATCTGGTGTCTGAGATTTAATCTCTAATAGTGACCAGTCATTTTTACACAAATAAAGAATGATTTCCTATAGTACTTCATCTTTCTCCTCACTATTAAAATCATCATAATAATCTACTAAATCATGAAGTATTTTTCTCCTAATATTTTTTACTATTCTTTGACAATGTGTCAAAGGTTTGTACGAGGAGATATCAATATTTACCGGTGCAGACGTTGTCGGTTCATTCTTCTTCATCTTCTTTGTCTGTCTGGCCTTCTTTGGCTTTTCATCTGACTCGGTCTCTTCAGAGTCAGGCTCATTTGTCTTCATCTTCCTTTTTCTTTCGAAGACTTTTGCCGGTGTCACCTCTAGTTTCTTCTTTGCCAGTGACCGCTTGGTCACTCTTGGAGTTGCAGTGGTAGCCGGTGCTGATGCTGCAGGCACTGCCTTGGCCTTCTTAGCTTCCAGTTCTTTTCCTTTCTTCACCGATGGTTCTTCAACCGGTGCAATCCTCTCCAAGTAGGTTCCAGTCCTCTTAGCCTTTGGATCAAGAGGCGAGGCAATAAGGGTTGAGGCATACCCTTCCAGCATGTCATACATAACCTCATAGCCCATTGGCTCTACTTCCTCCATTCTAGGCTCAACAGCCTCCATTAAACATTTGTCCACCTGCATAGTGAAACAGATGTCATCTTCGTATTTCTTCACTATGTCATCTATGATTCTTACCCTCTGACTCATCTTTCTTCTGAACTCATCAAAATATTTGTTCAGTACTTTAGGGTAGCCGGTTCCAATGGCTTGTATGTTTTCCTTTATCTATTTGGTTACCGGTTGGTCAGGGGACCACTGGACATCTCCTACACCAGGAAAGTAGCCTTGGAAATAAAAGAACAACCTTACCAGTAGTTGTCCAAACTTAAACCTCAGTGAATTATTCTGTTTAATTGCCTTAAGATTCAAAAGGAGTTGCCTCTGCATGCCGGTGCATAAGTCGAAAGATGCATCCTCTTTTATCATCTAGTAAGCGGCATTTACCGCTGTAGCTGATACAGAATTAATCCTACTCGCTGAAAATGTTTTGTATCCTATCACCATGTAGGCGTATTTCACCAGATCATCCTTGATAGGATTGACTGTCATACCCCATGAATCATTTATTGAATCGGTGAGCTTGGCTATTTCGGTTTTGCTCACTTTTCTCAGGGCTGGCACTTCCCCTATGTTATAAAAGTCGGTGACTGCATGAATTGCCTGAGGCATAATGTCATGCATCCTCTCCAGGTACATCTTGTCATCGTGGACTCTGCTCAAAATAATTTTGATGTGATCCTCCATGAAATCTTCCAGAAAATATACTGTGTTATGGAATTTCTTCTTCTCTAAGATACTAAATTCTGGTTTGATCCTTTTGTCCTTGCCGCAAAATAGACCTAACTGAGTGTGAATGGCTAAAGACCCTAGGTCTTCTATTTTGCAATCAATATAATCAAAAATTCCTTCTTCAACTATGACTCCAGTCGGAACTTGTGACAAAGCATTATATTTAGACTTCCTTTGAATAAAACTTTCTGACTCAATTGATGTACTCGAATTGGTATGAGATGCGGAAGCCATTGTAGAGTATTTCAAGAACATGAAAAATACCTTTCAAACTCGAATTTAGGGCTTCCTGATTTTGCTTCACTCCACTCTCCATCGGATGCCAAATCACCGCTTTGTGTTCTCCACTACCACTTGCAAACTGGATTTGAATCTCTTTCAAGGTTATTCAATTTCTTGAAATCTAAGCTCAAATCGCCTTTTCTTCGCTTTGCACTTGAAAAATTTTCTTTGCTCGAAAATAGATAGTGAGAAATGATTTGAAAAATGCATTTATACATGTCTCTCACCTACCATCATTAATGCTCCTCTATTAGGGCGTAAACCCTAATTTGCCTTTTTACCATTTCTAATCTTCTACCAAGCGATAGGTATCGCATACCAGTTAATGTCTTTTACTGGTGTCAACCGGGGGTTCAAAAGCATTTCGCTGTTTGCTCCCCCTAAGCCTTTAAGGCTTAGTTTGTCGGTTCTGATATTTCCACACTAGGTGCAGAAATCGGTTCCTCTTCCGACATTGTTGGTTTCTTCCTCCATGTTTTCTTCATATCCCCTTGAACTTTTATAACATCGATTTCTCCTTCTCGAGTGACCGGTATATCATCAGATATACTTTTTCTGCTTCTATAGAATCTTGCAATGTGACCCGGTTTGTTGTAGTGATAGCAAACAAGTCTAGGTGCTCTCCAAGGTCCATTGTACACATTTCCATTCTTCCTTCTGCATGTTGCAGCGGTGTGACCATGACCATGACAGATCATACAACTTTCTCTCCATTCGGTTGCTGCTTGATGACCATCGTTTCTTGACTGATGATTGAAGACATTAAACCGGTTGTGGTTCCGGTTCACAAAAGGTTCAAGACCAGTTCCTTGGGTCCTCTGAGGATATCTTCCAGTGTTATCCATCACAGACCTGCGTTCAAATGCTTTATGCCCAAACTTGTTGCATGCATAACAATGACCATTGAACTTATTGGATCTAGGTACATTGTTGATAAAATATGGAAACTTATTGTAGGCTTTGCTCCTACATACATTGGCAGTGTGTCCTTCTTTAAGACAGTTAAAGCAAACAGGTTTGAATTTTTGCTTACCTTTTCCTTTGAGTGTCAGTTGCTTCTTTGATGTTTTAGCATTTGTTCCCGAGGATTCTCCTTCCTCATGTCTAGAGAAACCAAGACCATTGGTGTTCTTTGCCGGTCTAGATGACTCAAGCTTTTGCTCTAGCTTGACAGTACTTTTGCCAAACTTAGCAAGTATTTCCATTGACTCAAAGAGTTCTTTGGAAATAACAGTGTTTGTCTCCATTAGACTTGCATTTTCTGAGATGGCTATGTTCAGTTCTCCTTGCATGTCTTCTTTTTCCATTCTGCTCTCATGAAGGCGAGTAGTCAGTGCACTAATCTCTTATTTCAACTTGGAGATCTCATGATCTCTATCCTTTATCCGATCTTCAGCTTTTCTCCGGTTCTCAAGCTCTTGACTAAACCTAATAGTCAGTCCTTCCAACTCCTTTCTCAGATTGGAGTTTGAATCATTCAGTTTATTTACTTCAGCAATCATGGCTTCCATGTTAGCTTCATCTTCAAAACTACTTTCAGATAGTTCCATCAACTTTTCTGGATGTTCTCTCCTTTTTGCTTGAGATGCCTTGTATTTGACCATAAGATCATCATAGGCTTGCTCAGACTTAGTGAGTCGTTGAGTAAGTTCCCTCATGGTGTATTCCCCCATATCTCTTTCCAAGTGGTTAAACTTATAGAAAGGTAGGCTCTGATACCAATTGATGAATACTAAGAGGGGGGGGTGAATTAGTATGCCAAAAATCTCTGCACTAAAACACTTACACAGTCTAAAGATAAACTGGTAAAGCAGTCTAACAGTCAAACTGGTTACCACACATGCAAACCAAAATGCAAATAAAGCATTCACCCACAAAACCAATACAACCATAACACAAGATATTTGACGTGGAAACCCAACTGGGAAAAACCACGGTGAGATGGAACTCACAAGTCACTATCTGCAGAATAGAAACCAGACCGGTTAAGGTCTTACAGTGTTCTTCACCAGAACAGATCTTGTTAGGAATCTCGATCTTTGTTAGGAGATAAGTCTGATTAAAGACTACCTTATTAGAGGATTTTAGATTCACATGTGTGAACCACCTTGTTAGAGGATTTTACAAAGGCTTTGTGGCCTACCCGGTTAAGGGCTATAGACTTGTCAAAGATGTCAGTAATCAACAAGTGTTTGATCTATCAGATAGCACAAACTGCTTGGTTAGATCCAGTATTGCTCACAGTTAATGCATTCCAGCATTACTTCAGTCTTCTCTATCTCTCTCATAGTTACAATTTGATCTTCTCAGATAAGATCATTCTCAACTTCCACCTTAAATCCTAGCTCAACATTAACCCTTTCAGCAACAACTTAAAACCCTAGACATGATGTCCTTTTAAAGGAATCTGATTTCATGTCGGTCCAATAGGATTACATTACAATTTCCTAGGTTCAATGCATCTAGACGTACTTAGTAACACGACACAAAAAGCACCGTCAATGTGTCGACACCTTCAAACAATCGGTGGATTGGTAACTCATCAAAAAATGTCGGTTGGTAACTCATCGCAGAGTATTACCGGTTCATACAAAATACCGGTTGCCAGTTTGACAAAAATGAAGACTGGTAAGAATGTGTTGTGCTGCTTTTCTCCCTCGTGCCACTTGAGATCTACGAACCGCTTGGGGTTGACATGCCGCTTCAGACCAGGAAACAAATTCTGCAAAATCACCACTGGTCTAAAGACTAGAATACAACATACCGGTTTGAACAAATACCGATTGAGCACAAGCTCATACACATAAACGGGATCTCAATACAAATGTGTGTCCATCAATGACAATCACAACATAAACAAAAAAATGCCAACAATCATCACCTTACTGGTAGCCTGTTTAGTAGGTATTGCTTCCACCCATTTGGTAAAGTAAAATGTGGCGACCAAGATCCATCTATGTCCCCCACTCGATTTCTCTGATATTTCTCCTATAAAGTCTATTCCCCATTGTTGAAATGGTTCTTCAACTTGCATTGGTCTTAGTGGGAGTGATCCTTGATATTTCATTTTGCTCAAAAATTTCTGACAAGCCTCACACTTCCTAACATAAGCATAGGAATCATTGAAGACTCGTGGCCAAAAATAGCCAACTCTCAATATCTTGTGTAGTAGTTTTGGTTGAGAAATGACCACCGCAAACCCCTTCATGCATCTCTTGTAGGATTTTCTCTGCTTGATGTTCATCTAGGCATAACAATAATATCCCATCCCTATTCTTCCAATACAAGTCTCCATTGATGATCACATATCTTGCGGATTTTAATTTCAGTGTTCTCTTTTGATTATCAGTCATATCATCTAGACATTTTATGTGTTTGAGATAGTACATGATGTATGTATACCAGGCTATATTTTCAATACTGAAGCTGGCTTCATCCATACCAACCTCATTTACCTGAAATTCTTCAACCTTTGCTCCTGCCATAAGTTTAGCTAGTCCCTGGCATTTGATAACTTGGGAAATTTTGAGCTCAATATTGAATTCTTGAATTTGATTGATCCATCTTCACCTTTTCCCTGTGACCTCAGTTTGCCTGAATATGTCTTTTACCGCTACATTGGGAACATGTGCTATGACTTCTGCACCTACCAAATATGGTATGAATTATTATACTGCTTTTACCAGGGCATAAGCTTGCTTTTCATTTAGGTCATATTTAATTTTGGATGAATTCAGTGACTTACTGAAATATGCAATAGGCTGTTCATAATTATCCTGGTTCTTTTGTAGCAAGACTGTCACTACTGTATGGCATGATGCAAATGAAAAAACCAAGAAGGGTTTATCAAAATTTGGGGATATCAATATTGGTGCCTCAGATATTGCCCTCTTTATGTTTATAAATGCATCTAGTGCCTCTGCATCCCAGTCAATTCTAGCTTCCTTTTTCAACATCCTCACTATAGGTTTTATGATATCTGCAAAATTAAGGATGAACCTCCTGACAAAATTGATTTGTCCCAAAAATGATTGAATAGCTTTGATAGTCTTTGGGATAGGCACTTCATCTATTGCAGCTACTCTTTCGAGGTAAATTTTCACCCCTTCCTTGGATACTATGTGTCCCAAGAGCTTCCCTTCTTTAACTGAGAAGTGACATTTCTTTGGATTGAGGGAAATTCCATATTCCAGGGCTTTCTTGAATATCTTCTCAAGGTGACCGCAATGGTCTTCAACCCTTTTTGAATAGGTTGTTAAATCATCTTGATACACTACCATTATTACATCAATCAATTCTGCAAACGCTACATCCATTTCCCTCTGAAATGTCGATCCTGCATTTGCTAATCCAAATGGCATTCTTGCATACACATATGTGCCCCATGGTGTTGTGAAAGTTGTCTTATATTATTCAGCTTCTTTAACTTTCACCTAATTATACCTCGAGAATCCATCCATCATGGACAATAAATCACATCCAGTTACTTTCTGCAGCATATTATCCATGTTTGGCAAAGGATAATTATCTTTTAATGATGATATGTTCAGATTTCTGAAGTCCACACATAGTCTTATGTCCCCATTTTTCTTTCTGACAGACACCAGGTTTGAAACCCAGGTAGAATATCTACAAGGTTTGATTATCCATGCATCTTTCATCTTTATTATCTCCTCTTTCATTTTAGGTAGTAAAGTCGGATTTATAGGTCTTTGTTTTTGTCTGAATGGTTTAGCATCAGGTTTGAGAGGTATCTCATGTTGGAAAAGATCTTCATTGTATGCTTTGAGGTCATCATAAGACCATGCAAATACATGCTTATATTTTCTGAGTAACCTTACTAACTGTTACTTCATTTTAGGGGTCAATTTATTACCAAAACATGCCTTGGTGATTCTTTGCTTCCCAAATCAATCTGCTCAACATCAGTCTATTTGACTGAGGCTCCTTTGATCTCGAATTTGTCCTGTATGTTGAAAGCTCTTTCTAATGTGACTAATCCTCTAGGTATCTTATTAGATTTTAACTGTATGATTTATTGTCCCAACAAAGTCTCCTTCCCATTTGTCATCTCTACAAAGTTATTAAAATTGATAGCTTGTGCTTGGTAGTGATCCACACAGTGCAAAAACTTTAACAAATCATTGTCATCATGAAAAAGTTGCCAGTTGTACAAATTATCCAGAATAGAAGGCCTGACTTTTATTTCCATTTCTGAGACTCCATTTAGTGTTATATCATTCTCCTTCAAAGCAACATTGGCCAAGAAGTCAGCCATGATGTTCTTTGATATGTCAATCCATTTTATTTGGAAAGCATCAAATAGTTCTATGGTATCCCATACAACATCCTTGTATTGTTTCAACCTAAGATGTTTGGAGGCATATTTTTGTTTGATTTGAGATATTACTAGTTCTGAGTCTCCAAAGACACTGAGCAATTTGATTCCATGCTTGGTAGCCACATTTAGTCCAGTGAGTAAAGCTTCGTATTCTGCAATATTATTTGTACACTCAAACATCAGTTTAAAAGAATATTTGAACGTCTCTCCATCTGGTGAAATAAATATGATCCCACCCCCACTTCCTTCCTTGCTGCATGATCCATCAAAGTACATCTTCCACACTTGATCTTTACTCTCCTTGACTGTAGACTCTATTGGGGTCAATCCTCTCAATTTTGTTTTCGTCAACTCTACTTTGAAGTTGTCCATATCTGACTGGATGAATCATACCGAATCAACAGGTTCTACCTCCTTGATGATGTATTCAGAGTGAGGTTCTCTCTCAATCCTTACCTCCTATCCATTTACTGGTATAGTAGCATATGATAAGTCTAGCTGGACATGGCCTCCTATCAGGTTCAACCATTGTTTTGACAATAACATACCATAGTTAGGAGGGACATCAACCACAGTGATGTCCGTTTTATAAGATGCTTTTGGACATGCTACCAATTTGAATTCAACATCCTTCATGACACCAACCACTGGGATGAAATGGTTATCCATGGCGTAGCATTTAACAAAATTTGTGTCCATTGACATTCCAAGTTCTTTCATGACTCCTACTGGCATTACATTTATAGCAGCTCCTGAGTCAATCATACAATTTTTTATCATCTTGTTATCTATCATTAGGGTTAAATAAAAATGGGTCTACTTGAGAGGGATTTTTTGTTATTGTTGACCCCAAATATATGGTTGGAACAGGGTTATCATTATTTTGGCTATTTTGTTTATGTTCTTTGGTCTCTTCCTTAGATACACCATTGATCACCTTCAAGGTTTTTTCTTGATACTCCAGGAACTTCATCATCTCAAGTAGTGGGACAAAGACCTTCATCTGTGTCAAGGTGTTGGCAATATCAAATGATGTTGTAGTAGGCAGTACTGAAGTGTCCATCATCCCGTCCTTATCACCCTTTTGCATCCTAGAATCTTGTAACTCCTTTTCCTTAATTAACTTTGTGTTTTCACCCTGGGTTCTACTCGGCTTAGTTATCGGTTTAGATGTTTTATTAATCTCCTTTATGAACATGCCTGATGGTTTGCCTTGTTCAGGGTTTATAGTTTTGTTTCTTAGCATATAAGTCCTTTTGGCTTGTTCAACAACAGCTGTAGTAATCCTCTCTCGGTCTTCTTTAGTAGGGATCTTCAGCCCAACTTCATCTTCCTCATCTGAGAATACTTGTTGCATACAAACCTGCTGATTAATCCACCTAGAATTTACATCATTTCCTTCACTCCCCTTAGATGAGTCACAGTCCTCAAAGGATAGTAAGTTTATCGCATGATCATCTGCATATTCTTCACATTCTTCCTCTCTTCCCTACAACTTCATTGCCACCACACACTAGTAAGGAGAATGAGGCATATCACACGCCAAGCACCACATATCTTCATCAACCACCTGGTTCACCACTTTTCTCAAAGGATCTGGTATTTGGTTACCTTCTTTCGGGTTCTTGTCCACTGGTTTTCCATCTTTCCATGTGGTATTATAAGGCATATCATGCAATATGGGCCTATCATGGTGATAAGACTGTTGTTTCTCTGTTTTATTCACTCTGACAGACAAATCCTTGAGAACATTCAACACCTTGTCCAACTTGTCATCGTCCTTTGTTTGTTTAGGGGCATTTGGATTGAACAATCTTGAATCCTCCCTTCTTCCTATAGTTCTAGCTGCTTTTCTATTATTCTCTATAGTTATGGCCGCTTTTGTGACTCCTTGAAGGGTTGTAGGATTCTTTGTCCTGAGCTCATAGTTTGTTTTACTATCAAAAGCATTCTTGTAGTACAAAATGCTAACTTCAGGAACTGGTTTTATTCTATTAGGGATTTTATTCATAACTCTATTAGATCTCTTATTGAAATCGGCCACTACTTCATTTGTATCCTTCTTGATGCTTATGATCTCATGTAAGGCAAACTCTGGGCTATTGTGGTCTTTGTATTGTTCAAGAAAAAGTCTTTTGAATTCTGTAAGGCTGTTTACTGAAAAATCTAGCAGTGCTCTGAACCAATCTCGGGCGTCCTCTGTCAATGACTACATGAACAACTTCATCTTGACATCCTCATATAGGAGACATAAATCCTCCATAACTGTGTCAAAAGCTTTGCAATGTGATTCCCCTAAGATGGCATTACTCCTAGTGAACTTTGGTATTGCAATCCTAATTTCATTAGGGATAGGATGAGGATACACCATCATCCCTGAAAAGTCGAACTGCCTGATGCGTTCTGTATTCATCAGCCCGTATCCACCTTGGAAAAAGTTTCCATAGTTTGGTCTCACATTGTTATTACCAGGAGGAAATTGGTTTTGTGGTTGAAAGTGGTTTTGATATGTAAGCATTGAACTGGTTATGCTGATACTCGGGAGGTAAATCGGGGTATGGGAAGTTGTTGGGGTGGTTGTGTTGGTGCTCGAGAGGTATATTATTATATGGGAAGTCATTCGGCCTAACATCATATAAAGGGTTTTTAGATACTCTGTAGGTGTTGGTTTTTGCACCAGTCTTATCTGTGTTGCTTCATCCTCTATTTGGTCCTTGGGCCGCACATTCACTTCTCGCTCTATATCTCTCCAAGTCATGATTAGTATCATCTTCATTGATATTTATACCCAATTTAGCACATAATTCTACACAGTCCTATACTCTTCCATCATCTCTCATCTCAATGGCTGCTTCAATCATTTATTTCATCAAGTCTACCATACGGTCTGATGCATCCACCTTGCTTGAGCCTAAGGAGCTTGAAGCCTCTGCCCTTGAATTTGGATAGTGATTCTCAAAGCCAGGATGGTGTTTCCCTTTCCACGCTCTATCCACAATTGCCGAATCCTCATCCCTGGGGTATGTGGGAACTGTATAATTTTGTTTACTCAAGGCTAGATGTGAATGGTTTTCAGAATAGTGCTGATTATACTTCCCATTCATAAAGTCATTTTTAGGTTCCATCGGACTATCTATTGATTTCTCCTTTGGATTTCTTTTACTTCTCTTCTTATCAAAGTTTTAATTGGACTATGGGGTGGCCTTGTATTATTGACCTCCTTCCGTACATAAAATTTCTTATTTCAGAGTCGCCTCCTTTCTTCTCAAAAGGAATTTGTATTTTGTATATGAGTTCCTTCCCACAACAGAGTACCTTTTAAATGAATCTCCCCAGTAGAGTCGCCAATCTGTTGGGTCTCAAATCAACAGATTGGATAGGTTCTAAGGAAATGCCAACTCCTATGCTCAAACCTTCCAATTGACTTGGCCAACTTATAGAGTGAACCTATTTGGTTACTAACTCTCTCACTTTAGGCTCTGCAGAACCAAGGCGAGTATACCTACTCACTAGTTGTTTTTAATGACTAATGCTTTTTATAGCAGATTAAGTATTTTGATCTAATTTCCTCCTATCTCAGAATGGCATAAATTCCTAGGATGGAGATATAGCAGATGAGTTCAAGATTGTTGTTGTAGAAGCTATTCGATCTTTGTGCTTGAAATTTATATGTATACACTATTGCTAGTCTACTCTATATTTCTTACTCGACTACTCCTATTACTTTTAAAGTGAAAATGTGAATTGATGGGTTGTGTTTTGTAACTGACCAGTGCCTTTCTTTGTTGTTTGGGCTACAAAGTCTTTATATTTCTTTAGGACTTATTGTGTAAACTTATGAGACAATTTTTAAACCCACCCCCTCTCGATAAGTCTGTCAATTACTGCTTCTTATGAGCTCTACTTCAATGTCTTTGTTGTAAATCGCTTGAATGAATTTAACTCTAATCTTAAGAGACCATCCAAGGAAGAAATACGAGGAACAATTACAATTCGCAAGTAAATCTTTTATTCAAATCTACAATATAAAACACAGAGTTTTACTGGAAGAACACAAGTAACCTTATCTCCTTTTAGATAATATCACAAGCAATTGCCTACAGAAGGTGCAGTAATCCACAACATATACACAAAGGAAAAATGACTGGTTGTTTTTATATATATTCGCAAAAAATAGTACAATAGTATGCTTGAGGCTATCTTCTACTTCTTGTTGTTTTTTTTCTCCATATTACAAAAGCTCCCTCCTTTATATGAGAGTATACATTATCACCAAGTGTTGTGGCTTTCAACATATAACCGTTAACTAACACTTTTGTTTCGAACATTACTTCGACTAAGTATTTTCTCCCTTCACCGAAATACTGCATTCGGCCATTATTGCCACCTCTTCATCGATATATATCTGATGTCCATCGGGTTTCATGTCAAAGAAACCTTGGGCTTCGATAACTTCCTTTATCCTTCCATCGAAACACTTTTTCTATCGACATCACTACACTCCTTCGATGAATGGGTCTATTGTTTCATCGAGGCCATTTTTCTTTTGATTTCCTTCCAGTATCATCTTTCATCGACGAACTCATTAGTAATCTTCCTCGATAAAGTTGCATCGGCGAAACAACGCATATCGAAGACATGCCTTTTAGCCTCCTCGAAACTCATATTCTTATCGATATCATTTATCGATGTAGCTTCCTTCTGTTTGATCGATATCATTCTTTCGATAAGAACGCTTCTTTAGGTAAGTTTCCTTCATGTTGCGCCGATGGTATTATTTCCTCATAAGCCTTTTCCCATCGATGAAAACCGTCTCTACTTTCTTCTATATCCTCTTTCGGTGGAATCATTGCTTTCGATGAGTCCTTTTTAGAGTTCATCAGTGTTCCCTTTCCTTCGATACCCTTTTTATATCGATGAGACATCGCTGGGTCTCATCGATACTATTTGAATTTTGGATATTTGGATAGAATTCTATTAGACTTGTTCGATAACTCATGGGTTATTACGGTATCAATGAAAATGATGATTTCTTCCAAAGATAGATGGCTTCTATGATTTAATTTCTCAAATCAAGATATTTTACTTAATTCAGATTTGATGCTCAACAGGAACAATGAAGGTTATATGCAATAAAGAAAATAATGCAGTATTAAGATAATGAAGGCCTTAAACTGGATTGTTGAAGGAAACATAATGAATATGTAAGGATTGGGTGAAGGGATCTAAATAAAACATAAGGATGTAAAACAGTAAGGGTAAGCATAAACTGAACAAGAGAAGAGATTGAAGGAAATAATGGAAAAAGGAATGAACATGTAGGAAAGCACATATGTAACTTGATAACATATAGGGTTTACATTAATGAATATAAGGGTTTGTAAAAATTGAAAGGTGTAAGGGTTTGTAAACAATACGAGGGTTTGTAAAACATAAAGTAATTGGTGAAGGAACTAAATAGAACAAAAGGAAATGAAGCAAATACTCAACCATGATAGTTTAAAATAGTAAGAAAAGTTATAAATGGGAAGAAAATAAATAAGAGCATCTAAAACAGTAAGGGGGAAGACAGGGTTTAACAATAGGAACACTTGCTATTGGAAGAAAATACATGCTTGGATGCTTGTTATGTCTGTTTCGAATATTTTGATGACTTTTGTGTCTTCCTTCTCCAATTCGATGCCTTTTGTGTCATCTTTGTGAGTCAAATGATATGATTTTATTGCTATTTTTATGATTTAAATTCAAAAGTTGTTTGTGTTGCCTCTTTAATGTCTGCACTTTTGCCATTTCAAATTTTGAATCTAGATTGCATTTGCAGTGTCAATTTGATATCGCCATTTATGTCTGAGTTGATTGGTTTTTAATGGAAAATGGTGGCCTCACGCATTTTTGTTGTCGATGCAGGTGGGAGAGAGCGTGAAGTGACCAGTACACGTTCGGTGAGGTGACTAGTTGTTGTGTTGGAGAGTTGGATACATGGGATAGAGGGCCCAAAAATGTGTGGCCTTGGGCATCTTATCGTAGGCATAAATGGTTGTAGGTGTAGGGTACTGTGTCCAGTGGTAGCCCTCTTTTGTGTCGATGGTTGTTTATGTGGCATTCTATTGTTTAGGCTGCTGACCGTAAGTACGACGACATGCCTCATTTGAGCGTAAAACTTATCCTTTTATTTTGTTCATGTGGGCACACATAAGTTCTGCATGGGGCCCTCTGTTGTGCACGTCAGTATATAGACATGTTATGAACAACTGGTGAACTATATGGTACAATTTGTTTGACTCCTTTGTTCGGAACTTAATGGTTTCAACATATATATATATATATATATATATATAAAATGTTAATTGGAATATGGACAAATTTTGGCTATTCTTTGCTGGGTTTAAAACAAGTGATTAATAGTACAAATCTGGACACGTACTGGGTGGTCAGGCGAGCCTCAGTGGGTCCCTAACTACCCATGTACTATAGTGCGTAACGGACCCCGCACATGTATTGGGGTCTCTCCCCTATATCTCTTATTTCATACCATTTTGTTTATGGTCAAAGTTAGATGTCCATTTTTTTATACATTAAAGGAATGTTGATATTTTTAAATAGAAAATTAACAAAATTAATTAATTATTAGGTTGGGTTAATCTTTGTTAAAATGTTTTATGATTAAAACAATGTAAATGTCAACTTAAAAGATTAAAAATATGAAATTAAATTATTAAAATAGAATTAATTCGATAAATATTACTAGGAGAACTCTTTTTATGGTTAAAAAAATTAATAATAATAAAAATATTAAATATGTTATTATTATTATTTGTAATGTAAGAATATTTTAGTATGTTTATTTTTAGATAAAATATGTATTTTTTTATTGTTATGTATATTTCTTTATTGTTTATTTTTAGATAAAATATGAAGTTTGTTTTGTGTTCTAAATATTCATAAACACTTTGATTATGATTGTCTTGTTTAATATTTTATTATTATTATAATCAAAAGAATACCAATCATAAACACAAAAATATCATCTTCCACAAATTTCTATGCGCTAAGTCAATGAAACATCCTAAGAAAATATGAGGATAAATAGATTACATTTACCTCTAAAATTCTACCATTTTTATTAATAAAAAAAATTAAGTTATTTTTATTTTTTAAATATATTATAACTTTTTAAGATTTTAAATTATGCTTTTAGTTATATGAAAAATAATTAAATTTTAAAATTGTTTTAAGAATTGAATTTGTCAAATGTTTTGGTTCAACATTTTAAATATAGAAAATCAAAGATACTTAATACAATTGAAAATATATTATTATTTAAATGAATATTATTTTAATAAGAGTAATATTGTTTTGTTCATAATAAATTCATTATAAATAAATTTTTGCTAAATATAATAGTTTAATAGATTTTTTGAATAACATCTAATAAATTTGTTGAAATAAATGCCCCCCATTCATTTAATCTTGGTATGAAAAACTAATTGTCTAAAATCCCAATTACTACATATGATAAATTACCATAAAGACACAACTAATAAACTATTTTCAAACTTCAAACCCAAAATAAGCAAATAAAAATCTCACCAACTCATCCTTGATCAACTAGACTAAATGTGAACAACAAATCATTAAACCCCCCTCTCTCTCTCACCATCTCCATTTACATATGTCTCTACTTTTCTCTCTAACTATTGGTAGGAACATGATGCTTTGAGTTTCTTGTTTTGATCAAAATAAGAAAAAAGCTTATAAAGAGATCATTTCGAAAGTAAAAAGAATAAAAGACACATTGTGTCACATTTGTCATAATGTAATGAATATAATAATTTCTTTTTTGTGTCTAATAAATTTAATGATGTGAGAAATATCATTTAAAAAAGAAAATAAATTTAAAGTTAATTTTATTAAGGAAAAATTTCATTTTCATATTAATAATGACTTGATTTAATAAAAGATTTAAAAAATTATATCCATAATAATTATGTTAGATTAGCCGCTTCTCTCAGCTCCTACACCTCTGAAATCCTGTCCTTGTCATGGTTGCGGTGAGAATTCTATGCGCAAGGGACCATCTACTACAAGCTTCATGGAGTTAAATGCCCCCCTCAGCTGCAAAGCCCCTTGTTTGGCCATGCCAAAATTTGCAAAGGCCGTGCGCAATGGGGTGAGGGTTTGCAAGGGCACGACGTGACCCCCCACTTCACGCTATCCTCCCCACGCAGAGATCTCCCCTCAAAGCCCCCGCCATGTGGATTTGAGGGTACGACCTCAGGACTTAAGGGAAATCCATCCCCAACTCCAACACTTGACTTTGGAAAGAACAGCATCAACACACAACATACCTACGTTTAGGGTCTCTTGTTCGCCCTCAATTCCTGAGATTCAGATGGATAGTTTGGTGGGAGATAGAGAAGACATTTTACAACAAAATGCCTTGATTTTCATATTTACTAAGGTATGGCCAAAGCTGAGTGATTTGCATTCTTGGTTCTATGAAATTTGGGGAAAGGCACTGAAGGAATAGATTTGTTTATTTCCCTGTGCTAGAGGGTTTTTGATTATTCAATTTGAATCTTGTGACAACAAAGAATGGGTGCTAAAAAATTGGTCCATAGATCTTCCAAGGAGATTTCTTGTGTACGAAACCATGGTACTCATCATTTGATCCACGAACAAAGACTTTTTCCTCTTCTTTTTTATGGGTACGACTGCCCTATCTTCCATTTGAATTCTGGGAATTAGATTGATTAGAGGCCATAGGCAATGGTTTAGGAAAGTTCCATTGCAGTTCAAATGAAACATTGAGTTACCGAAGCTCTACTTGTGCACGCATTATGTGTGGAAATGGATCTCTCCAACGGTCTCCTGGCAGAGATTGCGGTAATGGTTGGGGATCGATGTTGGATGCAGCTGGTGGATTACGAAAAACTTGCCTTCCGCTGTACAGTGTTTTTCAATTGATCACTACACCCCGAATTGTCAAAAGAAATGCACCCTTGGTGGTAGGCCTACCCGGTGGATAGATGTAGAATCCAAACATTATGTTACCACCTTGTTCTAAGGTGGGTAAGGATCTGCCTCAAGATCCTCCGCCTTTCTCTGAGAAGGACATGGATTGGCCTCAAGATCCTCCAATTCTGGAATCTAGCTCTCACAAATCTCCAAGAGATAACCCCTCCACAAATCTACCCCTTTCTAATGTTTCGTTTTTGTTTGATGCTTTGACTACAACAGATGCTTCTACTGGAGAAAATTCTGCTTCTGCACCCACAGTCTTTTCTCCCAAGAGATGAGCATTTTCATTCACATCACATTCTGAGAGAAGCCAATATGTTTCTCACAGCTCCTCCACAGTCCGAGCAAGAATGGACTGAAGTAAAAAGAAAGAAACATGCAAGGCACCAGATGACTTTAAGATCAGCAATGAAAGAGGAAAGTTGAAGGAAAGAGCAAAATCAAGTAGAGGTATAGCATATGGGAAGAACTCGTGTACACTGGTTTGATAGTTGTATGGGGATAGAAATCTACTTAAGTATATGATCAAAATTATGTAATTTATTTTATTTTAATATAAAGGGTGTTGTTCCTTAGCAGTTATTTATTGATAAAAAATAAATAAAATTGTTAGATTAAGTCTATTCTAGTATACACGAGGTCACAAAGTCCAGTCTCTTCCACTCTACATGGTATCAATAGAAAGAAAGGTACATAACATTAAATTAAAATTGACTCAAATATGATCAAATAAATAAATTGTATTAGTTGGTCCACGACCTTCTACATAAAAATAATGTCAATAAATAAAATATAAAAATGATAATGAAAATAAGTTTGTACTATTAACTTTTTATAGTTAAAATGAAAAATATTAAAAGATTTCATAGCATGGGTTAGCCCTATTGACAACTTTCATCCAATAGAATAGTGGATGAACTGATTTTGATATTTTAAAAAAAATTTAAAAAAATATATATTATAAAATTCAACCAAACTATTTTAATCCTAACATTGGTTCATTTGTTACCAACTAATAAAACCTAATGAATATTCCTCCAAATAAATTAAAGGTTAAAAGAAAAAGACCTACATTATGAATGAAGAGAAAAAAAAGAAAAGTACTGATTGTTTTTAAATATATTAGAAATTATAGTTGATAATGATAAATTAAAAGTATTAGTAAATATTGATTTTATTAAAAAATATTACATTTTGAAAAATTAATTAATTAATTTGTTTATCCATATAATAATAATTACATGACAAATACATTTATATGAATTAGATAGATTTATAAATAGAGCAATATTGGCATATCATAAACCATATATAAATACTAATGAATAGTTATTAATTAAATCATGGCTAATAAAAATTAAATAAAATTTGAAAATAGAGCGAAACTACGAAGGAATGCAAAGTCAAGGTAGAAAAGGTAAAAGGTGGATGGCAATGTCAAACCGCATAATTCCACAAGGGTTCATGGGGTTCCCTATGACCGTGTTGCTCAAGGAGATTTCATAGACCTGACATCTAATTGGTGAATAGGTGGAATGGCTTTCAAACCCACAATTGGTAATGGGAATGTGTAGATTGCTAATGATATTTCGTGCATTAATACTCATGATTGCTGCCTCAATATAAAAGTGGAGAAGCTTAAAAAATAGGAAGTCATTGCTAAGTTTGTTGGTGTTTGGACCTTAATGGAGCGAATCAAGACCTGGATTGGACACAGATGGAAAGGTTGTCACTCAGAAGTCAAGTTTTTGGTGCTAGGGTTCCTTCACATTATTTTTGCATCAGAGGTTGAAAGGGATAACATTTTTCATGGGGGTTTGTGGTTTATGGGCAATGTTGGATTGTATTTGTGTGCCTAGTCCTTTGGGTTCGACCCCAATAGCGAGGTGATTCGTGATGTACCCTTGCGGATCATATTATCTGAGATTCCGAGGAAGAACTATAGATGGAGGAGATATTGCACATCATTGGATATTTGTTGGGGAAATATCTACATAATTCTTATGCTCCCAGAGGATGTCAATTTGCTCCCCTGGCTCAAATTTGTGTTAAGGTCGACCTTAGTAAGTCAATGCTTCATTCTATCAAGTTGTGTTCTATTCTTAAGGATTCAATTGTTGAAGTGGATTATGAGGGCTTCTCAATTAGATCTTTTAAGTGTGATAGAGTAGGGCATGTGCCTTAGCACCATGTAGAAAAACCTAAGATTGAGGCAATAGGGTCAGATCCTTCATTTCCTACTAAGGATTTAAAAGGTAAGAATGGTGATTTGGTGAGAGTCACCCCTACATGGTGCAAAAGAGGATTCGGTAATTAAGCAGAAAGCCAAGTATGGGAGTGATTCAAATAAGGCCAAGGATGGTTCTATTATGAGTGTAGAGCAACTTGAAGTGTTATTAGAGATAGTGAATGAGGATTTAACGAATAAGGTTTTTGTGTGGAATCATATTTATTTGTTTCCTATACCTAGGATTGGTGTTGATAAGGAAGTCAGTAAGGAAAACTTGGAGGGCAAGGAGAACTCATGGAGTATGGTAACAAGGAGAGAGATGGAATTGGGAGGCAAAAATTTGGTAATTATGGATGTCAATGGCTTGATCTCTAAAGGCAAAAATTCAAAAGCTTTGAAAGCTAAGTTGCAAGCCTTGGAGAATTTGGAGAATGGTGCTCGTAAGTCTATGAAGAATTTTATCAAGTTGGGAGGTAAGCACCTCCCAACATGCAGGAACTAATGAAAATAATAAGCTGGAATATTTGAGGGTTCAATGACCCAAAGAAATGTCGATGATTGAAGCATCTGGCAATGTTGGAAGCCCCAAATGCTTTTTTCATTCAAAAATTGAAAATTGATTCAAGTAAGTTCAAGAATATTTTATCTAGAGTTTGGAAATAAGGTGAGAGTGTTGTGGTTGATGTTGCGGGCTCGACTTGTGGCTATGTGGAACTCTAGATGTTGGGAGGGCAAAGTGATAGATGAGTTTTCTTCTTGTATTATGGTGAGGTTTAAGAATCTCAAGGATAGCAGTAGTTTCTTGGCAACAAATATTTATGGGCCTAATATGGATCAAGGTAGGATTAGGAATTTTGATTACTTGCAAAGCTTAAGAAGGATTGACAAGGACAAAGAATATATTGTAGGTGGTGATTTTAATGCACTATTAAGTTTGAGTGAGAGGAAGGGAGGCAAGGATTAGGATTAGTGATGAGTTCAAAATAGTAGAAAAGTGCATGGTGGGGTCCATTTTCTTGCAAGAGCTTATGTACAAGGAAATTGATGCAACCATAATCGGTAAAACCCTCAAAGAGAATCAACCGGCTTATGCAGAAAGAGTAACACAAGGAAATCAACAAGAAAACATAACAAGATTACATAAACAGATCATATTATGGCTTTAGAACTTCCAACAACCATCCGGTTATCATCATATAATCAACAAAGAACATCCAGTAGTTAACCGGTTACATGCAGGCTATCAGCCAGATACAATTCAATCGAGACTCTAAGAATCAACTAGATCACAAAATATGAATCTAAATCCTTATTCTCAATTCTACTTTCTCTGCCCCTATAAACGATTACATAACAACATATTTATACCCACCGGAACATATTCAGGTCGGCCTCATAATATTACATTTACCAATGTAGGAAAATGAAATGTGTAACTAGGTCGGCCCTGAGAATTTAAAGAAATCTTTTCGAAAAATAACAACCAACCAAGAGGTGTGGTTTGGCAGGAAGGTCTGCCACATCCCAAAGAACATTAGACAAGACCCAAAATAGATCCACACACCAAGAATCGTGTCAATAATGAAGGAAAATCAACCGGTAAGCACAAGATCTGCCTCAGAACCCAGAAGCAGTCAACCGGAAGCGACAAATGACCAGAAAATAACCCAAATGAACTAAAAAAATTGGAATTAAGCACATGAACCAGCGAGGAAACCGAAAATAAGATCTACCACAAAAAGCAAGCAACTACCGGTACCAACCGGTAAGAACACAGAAAATTGCACAATGAACTAAACAAGAACAAAACTAAAATAAAATATTTTTGGTTGATGCAAGATTGCTCATCGACCGAAGATGCTCCTGCACTAGAAATGGCCTTGTTGATGGATTAGAAGAGAGTTCTTGGAATGGAGAAAATTATGTGGCAACAAAGTTCTAGAGTCAAATGGATTTTGAAGGGAGATCATAATACTAGTTTCTTTCATTTATCAACTAAAATCAAAAGGCAACACAATAAGATTGTGGTCATCCAAAACTTTGTTGGTGTTATCATTGACGACATCGCTACCATCCATGAGGAGAGTAGGAGTCATTTTATTTTGTTGTTAGGCTCTTCTTCCCAAGAGGATCATGAGGCCCAAGTAGCTTCATTGGGTAAAATTCCATGTTTGGTTTCAAATAATCAAAATGACATGTTGATGGCTCCTTTTTGCAAAGACAAAATTAAACATGTCACTCTCTCTTTAGGGGCTAGGAAATTTTTGTGCCGAAATGGGTTTCAAGTTAATTTTTTCCCAAGGTTTTTGGAGGTTGTTGAAGATGATGTTTGGAAAGTCGTTGAAGAATGTAGGAGTAGAAAATCAATGATGAATGCTTCGAATCACACATTCAATGCCCTTGTGCCAAACGAAAAAAATCCCCAATGAAAGTTTATGATTTTTGGCACGTGTTGTTCTTTGTAATACAATTTACAAGATTGCCACTAAGGATATGGTGAACTAGCTCAAGGTATGTTTAGAGGATATTATCTCAAAAGAGAAGAGTGGATCCTTAAAAGGTAGGAATATTGTTGATAGGGTCACCATTTTTCATGGATGATCCAATCAGTTAAAGCTAGGAACAAGGAAGGTATGGTGATTAAGCTTGATATGAACAAGGTGTATGATAGAGTTTCATGGGATTTTTTGATTAAGGTTCTGACTAGTTTTGGCTTTCACTAAGAATGGTGTGATTGGGTCTTTAGTTTCATCTTGTTTCTACCTTTTCTATTCTAGTCAATGGTGTGGCTTCTAGTGATTTTGAAGAAAAGCACGAGTTGAGGCAAGGTGACCCATTGTCTCCCTTCTTGTTTCTCATTCTTGTTGAATCTTTGGGAATAAATTTCAAGCAAGATGCCCACAAGGATCTCATTAAAGGCTTACAACATCAAGGCATATCAACAATATCACCCTTCTCCAATTTTTTGATGACACTCTCTTCTTTGGGGAGGCTTCGACTAGGGAGGCTAGGAGATTTCAGAAGATCTTGACTCTTTATGAGAGGGTTGCAAGATAGGTTGTGAATTGTTTTGTCTAAGATCTTCTTTCTTAAGGATAATTGTTTGCAGAGGCTAGATGTATAGGGCATTCTTGCTTTGAGGCTAAATGTTTGCCAAGAAATTATCTTGGTATGCCTCTTACTGATTTCCAAGTCATGGCTACAAATTGGAATGTAGTTGTGGAGAGAGTGCAAAGTAATCTTGCATCATAGAAGGGGCATTGGATTTATTTGGTCAAAAAAATTATGCTCATTAAATCATCTTTGGTGCCCATCTCTGTTTTTACTATGGTGGTGTTTCAAATTTCCAACAAGGTGGTGAAGATTATTGAGATGACCCAACATAATTTCTCGTGGAAGGGTTGTGATAATGATTTCAAGTTCAACTTGGTTAAGTGGTGTGGGGTTTGAAAACCTCTAGCACGATGGGCTCAGTCTTAGAAGATGCAATAGTATGAACAAGGCTTTAAGGATAAATCTTACCAGGTAAATTTATGCATAAGAGGACACGCAGTGGAGTATAATTATGCAAGCTAAATACTTTCAAAATGATAGAGATCATTTCTTCAAAGTGGTGTTTCCTTGTGGTTCCAACGTTTGGAAATTTTAACATCTTGTGGTAGTCTTCTCTGCAAGGATATTTGTTGGAGGGTTGGTAATAGTTCTAAAATAATTTTTTGGAGGGATTATTTCTTAGATGACTATGATGTCCTCATAAGATTACTTTCAATCACTTAACAATCACTTTGAAGACGTGTTTGGTGAGTGGGTGAGTAACTACATTGAGATTCCTAATTCAAGAGATTAGTACTGTTGGGTGAATATTTTGTCACCAATGTACCAATGACAAAATATGTATTTCACACACAGCTATGTTAAGACAAAGTCTTTCCTCTCATCAAGGGGAGGTTCCCTGGAAGAATTTGGGTATTTAAACAACTTTGAAATTAAATTTGGGGGTAAGCTTAGGACTTGTAATTCTCTTTTTTCAGAATTAATGTATCTCCCTTCACTTGATGATATTAATTACAACTAACAAAACTAACAACTAATAGAACTTCTTTACAATGATTTTTAATATCTCAACAATCATGTAAGCTCAAAGTCTTACGTGAGTGCAACTTACTTTAATCACCACAATTACAATTATAATCACAACTTGTAGCTCAAAGTCTCGAAGATGTGATTAATGTTCCTAAAAACTAAGAGCAACTAATAGCAATACAAAGCTTACTATGTAATCACTTAACTATCAGAAGATTTACCAAATATGCAAATAGCACAAAGTCTACTTATCACAATTAGAAAGCTCTCTTACTCACATAAACAATATCACCAATAAGATTCAAGTATTTAAGAAATGATTATGAGAACTCGACATAAGAACAATTCAATCATAAACACAATCTTCGGCCCAACACAAAGTTTGGAAACTAGTAGATTACTATCTTTATTTACTTGAATCAATCTTTACATCAAAAAGCTCAAAGTCTTTGTTGAGGCAAAAATTCGGCAGAGTCTTGCTCAGTATAATAAAAGATAAATACTTACAAATGAGGTCCTTCTTATATAGGAAAAGAAGTAGAGAAAAAGGTGGGCACAATTGACTAATTCAACTGCACAATCCCACTTGACTACAACTACTGCATAAAATGAAAATGCAACTACAAGAAAATTTGTAGTAACTAAAAATGCAACTACATGAAAAGATAGTGTTAATGGGGACACTTTATTCTTCTTTCTCCTCCTCATTGATTTTCTGGAATTCCTTGAACTGAGCCAAAACAACTTCCATCTTGTCTTTGTACGACATTGTGGTAGAGCTAGTGATAGTGTGAACTCGGGAAACTGCATATCCATCTTTCACGTACCTCTTTCTTCCATCTTTCAACATTGAGGCAAGAACTTCAAAACTAACCTGTATCTCAAGCAGTTTATCAAATGTATTTAGTGATAAGTCTTGTTCTACCTAGTGAGTAATCAGGGAAAGGAGTTCATGTATGATGTTCTCACTGGATATCAGTTTCTGATCATTAGCATACAAGAAACAAGGAATCTCAATTATCCTTGCTGAAATGTGGTCAATCTCATTATCACATTCTTTCTTTTCTTGATCTAACTCTGCAATCATTGACCTTATTATTTTATTTTTATGAGATAATAACGACATAATTTGGATGTATCTCTCTCATGTTGATATTACCTTGTTTTCTACAAGGATATCAATCCCGAAATCTCCCATTTTGCCCCAAAGAGTCATGCTCTTTTCAATGTCTTCCATTTCTTTGGACAAAGTAGTTTTGATTCCTTGTATTTGATTTTGAACAACTTCAAATTCCATCAATAACTTAAACTTTGAATCCATAAGAAGGGAACCCTCTGACTTCAAACGATTGATCCATTCATCCACTACTTGGCCCTTGCCACCTACCTATTCCATCTTTTTGAGTGCTTCAGTGTCAATTGAGGAAACAATCGGCTCAGCCTCCTTAAAAGATTGTGTGACTTTGAGAAGCACACTGGTCAGCTAATCACACTTTTGCTTCCACTCAATCTTTTTAGCTCTGTCCTCATCCAACTTGTGCATACTTGCATTTAATGCATCTTGAGAATCTTGTTAGACACTCTTATGTGTTTCAACCCCGAGTTCCACTATTTTCATTGTGTAGTCAGTAGGAAGAATATCATATTTGTTTTTGTCCGCCGTAGGTATCAAAACTTCAACATAATTTCTCTTACTAGCAAGATCCACCAACACTCGAGAAATAGGCTTTGTCTTTTTGGTCCCTTTTGCCTTGGATGGAGCTAACTGCTCAAAGTCAAAGTCATATGGTGAAATCACTTGTTTCTTCCTTTTGGGTGCCACAATATCCATCCGTGGTGGAAGATCTGCTTTGGTGGTTGGGGTTGTGGCCCCCTTTTGAGTGGTCATCGATATCTAAGACACATTCTGACTTGATAATGCAACAACAGAAGATGGAATTACTTCCACTATGGCTGAGGTAACAAGAACAAATGGTGGTTCTATTGATAAAGCGACAATAGTTATTATTGGTGTGACCCCTGAAACAACTATGGTCACAACTGTTGATGGTGTTTCAGTGGTGACAATGGTACTTACAATGGGTGGAGCTTCAACCATGATAGTTATAGAAGGCAGGGCCATTGAATACTACTCTAGAGCTATTTTCTCTAAAGAGTTAGTGAAATCCAGAATTGAAGACGCAATAATGGATGCAAGAACATCATCCAAACTCGAGAGACTAGACAATGTAACATATTCTTGATCACCCTCCTCTTGTGGTAATTCTATATTCAATCCCTCATCGTCATGTTCTTCTTCCTCTTGATCAGAATTTGATTCGATATAATAAATGACAACTTGTGTAGGAGTTGATACCTGTGAAGTAGTGGGAGTAGCACTCTCTCATTGTAGAGTTGAATCTTGTACATCTTGCATTTCCTCTTCATGAGGAATCTCCCCTTCTTCTTGTTCATTCTTTGGTTCATCTGCATCTGTCTGTTCGAAATCCTTAGATATTACTTGTGAAACTGATGAAGATTCACCTCTCTTTGGCCCTTTGACCGTGAATTTGAACTTTGGTCCCTTTCCCTTATATTTTGGTGAGGGGATTAGCGGTGAGACCTGCACATCTTCTTTGTTCTTAGTTCAATTTAAATGTTTTGCCAACTAGACCATCACTATCATCATCATCACCAGAACTGGAAGGAAGTTGCTTCATTCTAATCCCCTTCTTCAACAACCATGAATTGGTATTAGCCAAAATAGGAGCAATTCTTTGGGTAATAGACTTACTTTCCTTCTTGGACCATTGGATGAGTGGCAGGGGAGAATCAGAAATCTTTCATTCAAAGTAGACTGGGTCCACTATGTCATCAATATCTTTCATTGTGTTCAGGATCCTAGCCAAATCCAGGTTCTCATTATGTTCTAAGGTGAGGCGACTGAAATCCATCCTCCTCACATCTTTCTCATTTTCGCAATCTGCCCAGACACCTTCAAGTCGATATACATGTGTATAGCTCCTCTTGATTTTGTTCTTCATCCCATGAAAATCAAAGTTATCACGAGCTTTGAACCTCCTCATATTCACCCATTGCATTTCATCCTCCATATTTTTGGCCTTTAGGTTGGTCAATACTGAATACCGACCAATGGATTCTAGAAATTTGAGGCCATTTTTATGAGCCTCTGACTGCCTCTCATGCACACAAATTAATTGTCAATATAATTCCATGAGGATATTTTTATATGAAGGATATCTTGACAACATGAATGGTTCACCTGTAAAACACCCTATGTGGATATATGTGAAAGTAGGAAATTGAAGGAATACACAAAAAAAGAAAGAAACTCTATTGTACGTCACTTCTGAAAGTCTTCTCCTCTAAGCCTTTATCAAATAGACACTTCTAGACAACAAAGAAGGCGTCATTAACCCTTCTGAAGTGACTTCTCTGATTATCAATTGTAAGTTGACAATAGTAATCCCACACTAGCACTAGTCTTATATCACCCTTGGTAAACGAACCTAGATATTGCCTCGTGGAGGTGGCTGCATACACAAGGTATGAGGTCATGTAGAATTTCAATATTGTTTTTACCTCTTTCAACTATGCACAAAGTGCATCACTAATTTGCTCACACCAATCTATTTTGGTAGTCCCTTAACTGATTATGCTCATATAATAACACATCCAATTCTGCAAGTAATGAGAATCTCTTAGACCTTTTACTCGTGATAACATAGTGACCATATCATTGCATTCCTCATTAAAATAACTTCTATGGAAGTATTTGGGCCATCTTGAAGTAGTAGAGACCTTGACTGAAGATAAGAAAACTATATTGATCATCTTCTTACATTTTTCTTCATTCTTCTCATAACATTTTTGAGCACTATCTTTGGTTATGTCTACTACTTCTTCTACTGGAGAACCCTTAAACACATTGTTAAACAAAACACTATCTAGTGTCATAACAATATTTTTATTTGCATCCTTCACTTGTCTTATATTAGGATCGAAATGATCCGCCACTGCAAGTACAAAGTCCGGATCACTAGCTGCTACTGGGAGAGACGCATACTTATGCAACTCTGAATTGATCAAGCACATCATATAAGAGGGATCCTTTTTAACTCGATCAATAAATTATTTCATGTCTATGTGGCCAATCTCAGTGTCCCTGATTTCCTTGACATTGGATTCAATTGAGCTATCTAGGAACATATTCAAGTATTTATCATACTTGTACTTCATTTTTTTCACAGGTGGCTTGCTTGGTGAAGGCTCCAACTAACTTGAAGAAGGCTTTGATTTTCCTTGAGAAGGCTTAGAGATTTGTGAAGTTATGCATTCAACACTAAGGATTAGTGTTTTGAAAATCATCAGCATCAAACAAGCAGTTTCATTGAACAAAACAAGTTTCATGAGTCAAAAGTGACTTAGAAAAAAAACTGGACAAAAACTTGCAAGTCGGGCTTTAAAGTCCAATCTGTAAGTAAGAAAACCAATATTCGCACATCGGATTTTAAAGTTAGCTGTGTAGGGAAAAAACATCACAGGATGCATATCAGACTTTAAAATCCAACCTGCAAGAAAGGAAGAACAACTTTGCAGGTAGGAGAAAAAACTCCGGCCTGCACTTGAGCAAAGATGCAAAGGATCATGCACATCAGACTTTAAATTCTGATATGCATCCAAGGTATAGAAAAGGTACCTACATGTTGGGTTTTTAAGCCCGAAATGTAGGAAGATAGGTAGGTCATTTGTGAGCCGGACTTTAAAGTTTGACTTGCAAGTTCAAGGGATCAAACATCCCTTCGCATATTGGATTTTAAAATCCGATATGCGAAAGCATAAACATGACTTATCCTCATGTCGAGCTTTAAAATTTGACATGAGGGATAATGGGAAGGGCCAATATGTAAGTCAAACTTTAAAGTTAGACTTGCGTGAACGAGAAAGGGGCTATCAGACGCCCAAAATTCGCCCTGCACTTGAGAAAGGCTAGAAAGAAAAACAAATCGAAAGCAAAAACAAGAAACACTACCTAAAAAGCAAACCGAAATGCAAAACACGATAAAAAATTACCTCACAAGGCGAAAACAACGAAAATCTAAACCCCGATCAACTGAAGATCAAAATCTAGAGAGATCCACATGAGGAGGGAAAGAGGGCGCGCACACAGAGCCAAAAGACTAAACATAGATTAAAAAAATAAATAAAAAGCAACTTAAAACTTAAATAACATGCATTTAAACCCTAACTAAAACTTTTAGAAATGCAAAGCACGCTATGTAGGTCGGAGGAAAAACCCCGACATGCACGACAAAAGGTCTGCAGGTCAGACTTTAAAGTCCAACCTGCAGGTTAACTAAAAAATTGCAAATTAGCACATCGGATTTTAAATTTTGATGTGCATTAGACACTAACCCGCGAGCCTCTGTAGGTTGGACTTTAAAGTCCGATCTGCATGAAAGACTGCAAAAATAAAGACAACTTAAAAACAACAAAACAAAACGACAAGACGCAAAAAGCGACTAACCGACGAGGTAGGCTAGCCTTTCTTGAAGCACATGAGGTATGAAACAAACAAGTTTCATAAGGCTGCCTCATGATTTCAGCCTTGCTAAAATCAATGACAACAAGTATAAATAAAGGATGATTGCAATGAAGGAGGTATAGAAGCAAGTGGATTGAAAAAGAAGATTTGTTTTTTGTGAGGTTATGTGAAGTTGTGGTTGAGCAGTGTTGTTGTGTGTTGTTGCTATTTGGTACCAGAGGTAGTGAGCCAAAGGTTTCTTTCGACATTCTAGTGTTGTGGTAATTGTGCTTCAATGGTGGATTCTTTCTTTTTCTTTCTTCTTCTTCTGAGCAGTGAGCCTTTTACTGGCGGTTTTAGCCAGGTAGTGAACCCACATGCGGTGAGCATTCTGGCAGTGAGCCACCCTTTGTAAAAATCATCTTAACTAGTGTCACCCTTATAGGTGTTTCATAATTGAGAATTAGCATTCTCCGTGGTTTTTCGCTTCTTGGGTTTTCTACGTAAAATCTGGTGTTTCATGTGTATGATTCATGTGTGTGCTTTCTCATGCTTATATCTATTTATGGTTAAGTAATTGGGAATTAGTTCACCGGATCTATTTCTATGGAATAAGAAAAAGATTTTAATTGACAACCGATTCACCCCCTCTCTCAATTGTCCAGGATATTCAACAATAGGTATCAGAGCTTTGGTTCCTATAAAGTGAGTCTAACCACTTGAGGATGATTCAATGACACATAAATTGACTATTCCTATATTTGAAGGATTCAATTATAGTTTCTGAAGAGTGAAGATGAGAGGATATTTGATTTCTCTAAGTTATAAGACTTGGAAAGCTATGGAGACAAAGTATGTGATGTCAATAAATGGTCCTACTACCCCAGAAGAGATCGAACCCTATGAAGAAAATGAACGAGAAAGGTATATTATGTTTAGCACCTATCTAAAACTGAATTAGCAAAGGTTGTTGCATTAAATACTGCTTATGAAGTTTGGGAAAGATTGAAAAACATCTATGAAGGAAACAACATAGTTAAGCTAGCTAAGATGCAAACTGCTAAAGGCAAATATGAGAACTTGAGGATGGAAGAAGGTGAAGACATAACAAGCTATTTTTAGAAGGTTGATAGTGTAGTGAATGAGATCAGAGAGTTTGGCTGCACCTTGGATGATAAGGATGTGATAGAAAATATCATGATGACTTTACCAGAATGTTATAGTGACAAGATTTCAACTATTGAAGAAACTTATGATCTGTCCAAATTCACCAGAGAACAATTACGTATGGAACCCTAACTACATACAAGATGAAGAATTTTAGTAAAGACAAAGCAAGAACTAGAACAAAATTTAAAGCTACAAAAGCTTTAGATGATGAGAGACTAGATGAAATGGAAGCAAACTTTGTAAGAAAGCTGAAAAAAGGAACCGACAAATATAAAAGTATGTTACCTCTTAAAAAATTTTAAGTATGGAAATATTGGTCATTATACATCTAGATGTCTGGAGAGGGGAACAATCAAAAAGTTCAAAGAAAACAAGGGAAAGTTCAATAAGAAAGCCTACTATGTTAAAGATGATGTTGGTATTTTAGATGACGAGTCAGATTATGAAGATGGTGATTGTTTGTTCTAGGTAGAAAAAGATGAATCTAAACCTAGTAATAATAAGGAGATATCTAAGATTGTTTAAATTGTTGCATCGACATTTCATGTTAGAACATATAGAAATGAATGGTTGATTGATAGTGGATATTCAAATCATATGACCAGTGACAAAAGTAAGTTTGTAAAATGTGAAAAGTATGATGGAGGTTCTATTAGATTTGGAGATGACCAGACTCCTCAGATTGCTGGAATGCGTTCTATTACTTTTGATGGAAAACATAACACTCACAATGTATACTATGTAAAATGATTACATCATAATCTCTTAAGTATTGGATAAATGTGTGAGAATGGTTACAATGTTGTTTTTCAGGATGGTGGTTGTGAGAGCCATAAGAGATCCAAAACTCTTATTGCTGTAGGAAAAAGGACAAGTGGAAACATGTATCAATTGGAGGCTGCTACAGGATATTTCTTGTTATGTCAGATCAATGAAAGTTGGCTATGGCACCAGAGGATGTGTCACATCAATTTTGACAATTTGGTGAAGATTAGTTTGATAAGAGCTTTGAGAGATTTGTCGAGATTGACTAAACCGGATAATAGTGTTTGCAAAGAATGTCAAGTGGGAAAATAGACAAAGGGAACATTCATAGGAAATGAACAATCTTCTAGGTTGGACTGTTAGATTTGGTGCACATAGACTTATGCAGTCTGACAACAAGAAGGAGTTTACAAGGTAAAATGTATTTCATGCTCTTAATTGATGATCATTCTAGAATGAATTGGGTTGTATTTTTAAGAGAAAAGTTAGATTCATAAGAAAAGTTTAACATATTCAAAGCTAGAGTTGAAAATGAAGTTGATAGAAGAATCAAATTCTTGAGATCTGATAGAGGAGGAGAGTTTTTTTATGATGAATTTGAAACTTTTTGTGAGAAATATTGGATTAGAAGACATGTTTCTGCCTCTAGGACACCTCAACAGTATGGTGTAGTGGAAAGAATGAACATGCCTATACAAAAAGCAGCAAGAACTATGATCAAAGAAGAAAACCTATTGGAAGTTTACTGGAGAGAAGCAATACACACTACAATATACACTCTCAATAGAGTTCTATTTCGGAATAAATATGGGAAGACACCATATGAATTATAGCATTGAAGGATTCCATCAGCGAAGTATTTCAAAGTATTTGGAAGTAAATGTTACATCCAGAGACATGAAGTAAATCTTGGAAAGTTTGACAGTAGAGCAGATGAGATGAAGTAAATCGTGGAAAGTTTGACAGTGGAGTAGATGAAGGCATATTCCTAGGATATTCTATAAAGAGCAAGACTTACCGATGTTACAATAAGAGATTGAATAAAATTTCTTAAGCTAACAATATTTTATGATATTAAGCTAGCATGGGTATGATATGAAGATGATATTGGTCTAGAATAGAAATGAAATTAACATGATATGATAAACATGATAAAATCTATACTATAATGCTATTAAAATGATCTAAAAATGCTTATTCTAACAAAGAGAGGCAAGATGCTTAGTGTTATGAGACTATAATGTAGATGCATGAAGACTTGGAAGATGGATGAGGAGGAGGAGGAGGAGGATTTGCAGCCTTTGATCAGGCATAGGAGATTAGATATGCCACCATCTGTTGCCCTAGTACAAGTTACAACTGCACAAGTTGGTCAGGATCCACAACCATCACGACCAGGGGGTTCAAATTTTGGTGCCACCTCATGAACAACAGGCATTGATAGCCGCACTACAGTCCTCAGTACAGGGACTATAGGGGCAGTTGACGTGGGCTCAGACACATATAGCCCAGCTACAGGGACATGTCACCACTCTTTCTCTAAAGCGAGATATAGCCAAGGTAGAGGGATATAACACAACAATGATTACAGGCTACACAGACGCATATTGCTCAGCTGACAAAGATACAAAGATTGAACGACATGGTTAGGCTGAGCAACTGATGCATATGATACAATAGGAAGCATCACAAGGCTTGACCAATGATACTATCAGAGACCTTATGCGATAGTTGGAGTGGGTCAAGCACTACAGGAGTCTCTATCATCAGGTTGTGCCTCCAGAGCGGCGAGCCCCATCCTATGTTCCCAGTTCTCAGCGTGGGGGTCCTCAGAGACAAGAGGGTAACCGAGGATTTTTGGGACCTAGGAGAGATTCTGAGGGTGGTGATACAGGTGCTAGTGGCAGTCGGGGTCCTAGGCCAACAGATTCGGGTGGCAACCATTCTTAGATTACCCCTCACTTTGATGTATTTTGATCATTTGATATAGTCGATGAGATGTATATATTGATGTATTTATTTTGATCACTTTAATATGACTTGATGTACACATTTTTGTATAGTGATGATTCATATCTCCTTTGTTTATGCACTTTTTATCCGTTGAGATGATATCCAGGAACTATGGACATTTATTCTTTCCATTTGATTGATTTTGACATGATTCAATGATCTTTCTTTGGATCCACATGGTTTACTTTATGCATTGATGATATGATATTGGTATGATTATACATGATATGGATGCATTTACTTTGATGATCTAGATGCTTTGATATGCAGATCTACACGATTTTTTTTTTATGATGCAGATGATATCTATGTGATGTGTGTGATGATGTGATTTTATGATGTTGTGATCTATATGTTTTGAAGGTGATATGTGTGCCTACAATGACTTCCATTGATATGATGATTTTATGATATGAATGCATATGTGAGGAAAATGCCCCTAACATGCTCCTTAATGTTGTTTTGATGATGAAATGATATGAGAAATGCTTTGATATGCGTCTACATGTTTTAATGATTAAGTGATATGTAATTTGGATGATAATGTAAATGATATGAAGGAATCTATGATATGTAACTAAATGTGATTGCATGCACTTTAAAAATGAAATGATATGAAATGACTAATGATATGATATGGTTATGAAATGCACTCTATATTATATGACCATGCAACTAATGCACTTAAAAATGATATGATATGCACTTGATATTAAATGACAATGCAACTAATGCAATTAAAAATGATGTGGAAACGATATGAAAAAATAATCATGTACCTAAATGCAAATTTTAAATGATATGATAATGATATGAAATGATAATGCTCTTAAATGCACGGTAAATGATATGATAGGATGATATGCTGAGATGCAAAACTAACATGATAATGCAATGAGATGTATCTTGAAAATGAGATGCAAAACTAATATGATAATGCAATGCGATGTATCTTGAAAATGAGATGCAAAACTAATATGTTAATGCAATATTAAAATGATATGAACTGATCAACGATATGTAGCTAAGTGGTAATGACTAATTAATGCAGCTAAATGCATACTAATATGAAGTAATCCCTCATTGCTGATATAGTCACCCTTTCGATCAAATTTTATTGTGCTTCCCTTTTTATCATCATTTAGCCTTTGATATGTTGAAAGTTGATATAAGCATCATAGTATAATTAAACCATAATGACCTGAGTACAACTTACATGGATTTTTATATTGCAAGATGACAGAAGCATTGAGGTATAATTGAACCAAGATGATCTGAGTGTTGCTTGCGTGAAATAGACAAGAGTTAACCTATGTCCTTTGCAAATTTGAAATGTCCTCAGTGATATGTTACCTAATAAGGTCTTGTGATAAACATGCACAGTAATATGGCCTCACTCACAAACAATAGACAATGAAAAATCATGCTCCTTCCTTGCGTCTCTAGTTTCAAGATATCCTTGAGTCGCTTAGGAGATATGATATAAAAAATTAAAAACAACCATAAGTGAGCATTCATGCTATCCTATGTATTGTGTCAGATAAAACATCTTGCAAGTAGATCTTTGTTTAGTTTGTTCAATTCCCAGTTTTGCTGTCTACCATTGATAGTTTTGATCTTTGGTTTTGTTCAAATGTCTCTGTTTCAATGGTTATATGATTTGTTTGAAAATCCCTAAAAGGCGAGATGCCCCCAATTGTAGTCGAGATTTTTGTTCCTAGCTATGGACACCTTTTTTGATATGGATATATACATTGATCACCAAGCCATGATGAGATATGATGCGGATAATTGTTTGGATAATCAAGGATAGTGACTGCGCTAAGTGTGTCCAAGATTGTGTTGTGTTTCAAAAGGTTTTGCGATGGCCATAGGCTTAGTTCAAATGGATGCAAAAAGATATGATATGGGTATATATAGATGGATGAGTCGATCTATCACAAATAGTGCCTGTTGCCAGGTTTTCACTACTTGCTTTTATTGCACTTTTTGATTTTTTATGATTTTTTTTGTATTTTTCTTGATTTTTTAATTTTTTTTTGTATTTTTCCCTTTTATCCGTGCATTGGATAACCCATGTGTAGACATTTTTGAGGTTAATGTTGTTGATATGTTCATCAAACAAGTCCCCTTTTGATGTTTATAATTGATATTCCCCCGATCCATAGGCTGATATGATGACAAAAGGACCTAGCCAATTTGGTTCAAACTTGCCCTTCTTTTCCCGATCCTATTCAGTGCGGGGATTTTCCTTTAGTGTACCAAGTCAATGATTTGAAATGCTCTTGGCTTTAATTTGTGATTATAGCTCCAGCACATGTGTTTCTGATATGCTTTGAGGTGATCAAAAGCATGTTGTCGACGCTCTTCTAGCAGCTCTAACTCTTTCAGTTTGTATACCCAATATTTCTCATCTGGAATGAGTCCCTTCAATGATACTCTGAGTGATGGAATCTCAACCTCAATAGGTAGAATAGCTTCCGATCCATACACAAGTGAGTATGGTTTTGCTCCCGTAGGTATACAAATTCTAGTTCTATAGGCCCATAATGTTGGGTTGAGTTGTACATGCCAATCATGACCAACCTCGCTCACTGTTTTCTTGAGGATTTTTAGGATGGTTTCGTTTGAGGCCTCTACTTGGCCATTCCCTTGTGGAGTAAGGTATGGAAAAATAATACTAGACATGGAATCGTTTGCACAGTTGACTCACATCTTGATTCTTGAATGATCTTCTATTATCCGTGATAATGGAATTAGGAATGTCATACCGACAAATGAGATAATTCCGTATAAAAGAGGATATTTGCTTTCCGGTAATAGTAGTCAATGGGACAACCTCTATCCACTTTGTAAAATACTTTGTGGCCGTGATGATAAACTTATGTTTATTTGATGAGGAAGGATGAATCTTGCCCACTAGGTCGAGTCCCCATTAACATAATTGCCAAGATGTAGTGAACAGTTGCAACTCTTGCGCTGGTGCATGTATAAGATTACCATGAATTTGGCATTTTGGACCTTTTTTGGCAAATTGGTAATGATTCCTTTTCCATAGTCGGCCAATAATATCCCATCCTTAGAAGTTTTTTGGTGAGAGTAGGACTACTTGAATGTGTTCCACAAATACCTTCGTGAAGTTCTTGCAAGGTGATTTCAGATTCATTACGATCCAAACACAAAAGACGAGTACCATCAAGACCTCGATGGTAAAGTGTGTCAGTGGTTAGGGTGTAACGAGCTACTTGTCGAATAAAGTTGTGTTTCTAGTTTCGGGATAGATCTAGTGGAAGGATATTGTCTTTTAGGTAGGTGTAGATCTTTCCATAAAGGGGTGAGTTGGAACTGACTATGTGGCATATGACTTGGGATTCAGAATTTTCATAGGTAGGGGAAAACAATTGTTCCACCAGGAACTCATAACTATTTTGTTTGTCTGGTATTTGCAGCAGTGAGGCAATGGTTTCCATGGTGTTTGCAACTTTATTGTTAAACCTTGGAATCTGCTCAAATTTGATGTCCACAAAGTACTTCTTGAAATCATCCACCGTGCGCTTGTTGGGCATCAAATTGTCGTCCTTTGGTTAATAGTCATCATTAAACTGATTAATGACTAATTCACAGTCTCCAAAGACCTTCAACTTTGTGATCTTCCATTCTACGACCATCTTGATACCTATTAATAGAGCTTCGTACTCGACAATGTTATTTGTGCAAGGAAACATCAATATGTAAGATTTAGGGATACTGTGTCCTTCTGGAGTGATGAACAAGACGTCAACTCTTGATCCATGTTGTGTGTATGATCCATCAAAGTATAAGACCCATGGTTTTGTTGATATTGTGAGAATATCTATATCTGGAAATTCCACATGGATTGGATGAATGTCTTGTAATGGTGCGTTTTCTAATTGATTTGCTATGGCTTGACCTTTGATAGCCTTTTTGTCTGTGTACTGGATGTCAAAATCACTTAGAATCACCACCCATTTAGTTAACCTTTCTCTGAGAGTAGCTTTGGTGAGTAGATATTTTAATGGATCAATTTTTGCTACCAGCTTGATTGTGTGAGCTAGCATATAGTGTCAAAACTTTTGAGAAGCGAACATCACAACCAAACAAGATTTTTCAATGAATGTGTAGTTGATCTCGTAACCATTCAATGTCCTGTTGATGTAGTACATTCCTCTTTCCTTGCCCGCTGAATCCTCTTGTGCTAACAATGCTCCTAGTGATACCTCTATAGATGATATGTAAAGAATGAGAGATTTTCCTGCTATTGGTGGTACCAAGATAGGTGGATTCATCAGATATTGCTTGAGTTGGTGGAATGATTATGTACATCAATCTTCCCATCTAAAAAGGACATTCTTGTAGAGTAGATGAGTGAAAGAAAAGCACTTGTCAGTTAGTTGAGAAATGAATCTTCTTATGGATTGTAGCCATCCCTATAAAGATCTTCATTGATTGATATTTCTAGGAGGTGGAATCTCCATGATTGCTTGTACCTTTGTGAGATCCACCTTGATTCCCTTTTCTGAGACTATGTATCCCAAGAGTCTGTCGGATGTTACACCGAAGACACACTTTTTTAGGATTTAATCGGACGTTGAATTGTTCTAGCCTCTGAAAGATTTTGTCTAGAATCTCCAGATGTCCTTCTCTTGTGAATGATTTGGCCAATAGGTCATCTATATAATCTTCCATGAATGTGTGCATCATGTCATGAAATATGGTGTTCATTGCTCGTTGATAGGTCGCTCCTACATTTTTCAAGCCGAAAGACATAACATTCCAGCAGTAAGTACCCCATGGACATGTAAATGTTGTTTTATCTTGGTCTTTTGGTGCTATTTTTATTCAATTATAGCCTGATAAACCATCCATAAGTGATAACATAGCATGTCCTATTGTTAGATCTACAATTGTGTCGATGCTGGGTAAAGGGAAGTCATCTTTCAGACAAGCCTTGTTGAGGTCCCTGAAATATTTACAAATTATGATGCTTTTATCTGGTTTGGATATAGGTACTGATGCTCTGCAAAAAGGATTAGAAAATCTGTTTGATGGCAACACACACAAGAGCACAAGAAACAAACGTTAGTGTTAGCAACAAAAGATTATCCTAAACAGGCATATCAAGAGAGATATTAAGCATGAAATAGAAAGCATATAAACATAGAATAAAATAGCTAATCAAGATGCTCATAGTTGCTCCTCCCTTGTTCCTCTCCTCTCCAAGTCCCAAATGAGTGTAGCTCTCAGCTTTTAGCACTAGCCATGGATGCCATATGGAGATTCAAGATGGTTGAATATAATAAGCAAATGCTATGCAAGTGTAGATAGTGATGCTATGAGAAAGCTCTATGCTAATGCCAGTATAACAACAATACTCTAATGCTTCCTTTTTTGCTTGAGGAGAAGGGTTCTATTTATAGAAGAAATGGGGAAATGAAGGGTTAAGATTGAGCAATCTTAACAAGGGTTAGGATTGAAAGATATTCAATCCATGTGAGGCTTTCAACCCAATCCCATGTTGACAAGTGTCACCATGAGGAGGCTTGAGAGGAGAGATAAGGAGCATTAAATGCTTGAGGGGACATGATGGTTACCCTAGTCAAAGAAATAAATGCTTTGAAGAGACACATGGGTTAAGTTAGGGGTCAAAGTCCTTAACCATGGGTGCAAGTGGAATTAACCATTAATGGTCATGTAAGAGCCATAAGTGGTTTGGAAGACTTTAGAGGTTATTTTGTTGAACACACAAAGCATTAATTGTTTTTCAAAGACTTTGGAGTCTTTGAGAAGTGACTCCAATTTTCTTAGGAATGTGACAATATTTAGGGGATGGATTAGGTTAATTAGGAAGGGTTTAGAAGAATCTAGAAGGGGTTTAGGCATGCAAGTGGATTTTGTAGGAAAATGCAAGTGGGAGAAATTTTGGTATTTTCAATTAAAATAAAATCATTTATTTCAATTAAATGGTGTAATTTGCATTTGGATAAATATTCAAATAAATATTAATTTATTTAAATGAGAAAAAGGAAGATAAAGCATTAAAATGCTTGAAGACTTTGAGGGAAACCATTAAAGGCTTGAAGACTTTAAGGAAAACCATTAAAGTCTTAAGAATACTTTAAGGGAAGCCATTAAGTTTGAAGACTTTAAAGCCATAAAATTTGAAGACTTTAAGGGAAAACCATTAAAGGCTTAAGAAGACTATAGAAGGAAGCCATCAAGTTTGAAGACTTTAAAGCCATTAAGTTTTGAAGACTTTAAGGGAAACCATTAAAGGTTTCAAGTGGGTGAGGATAAATAGGATTTTAAATAAATAATTTATTTAAAATAGTTGTGCAACTTGCATTTGTAGGAAAATACAAGTGGGTGGAGGATAAAGGTAAATTAAATAAATAATTTATTTAAAATAATTGTGCAACTTGCATTTGTAGGAAAATGCAAGTGGGTAGAGGATAAAGGTGATTTAAATAAATGTTAATTTATTTAAATGTGAGAGGTGGGATTTTGGGGGATTTAAATAAATATTAATTTATTTAAATGTGAGAGAATATTTAATTAAATAAATATGATTTATTTATTTAATTAATGGTCTGAATTTGGTTAAGTGAATTAAATCAAATAAATTGAATAATTTATTTAATTAATAGGAGAAGAGGGTTAAGATGAATTAATTAAATATTAATTTAATTAATTATTAATTGATGGTTAAATAATCAAATAAATATTAAATATTCATTTAATTAAGTGGACAGATTTATGTGATTACAGGTACAATGTTAGAGATCCATTCCGCATAATCTATGGGTCAAATGAATCCTACATCAAGTAGCTTCTTCAGCTCTATTTTAACCAATATTGTGCAATGCGGGTTCATTTTTCTCAGTTTATGCTTGACTAGCTTAGCTCTTGGAGCTATAGATAAGTGATGCATGATCAAATGTGGATCTACTCCTGGCATAACTGCATAGGACCCAACAAAATTGATTTTCTTTTCTTTGAAGAAATTGGTGAAGTCCAGTCATTCTTGTTCTGTTAATGACTCTGCCAGGTGTATGGTCTTTGTTGATGCTTTAGTGTCGATGTTGATTGATTGAGTTGGTTCAATCAAAATTGGCGATCTCTCTTGATAATATTCAAGAAGAGTGTCAAGTCTCTCATCTTTTGGAGCCTCAAAGAGGGTTTCACCATTAAATACGTAATTTGTTTTTACTTTTTTATGATCTAATACTACCATTAAATGGTTTTCACCATTAGATCTATTTTTTATTTTGTTATTTTTTTTGTGACTAAGAGACTTGGCACTCTTTGGATTGAGAACTTTGTTATGAGATTCATTGGTGGAACATGTTTCTGGATTTACTAAACAAAGGTAATGGACAATAGTGTCATCATTTGGAAAGATAGGTATGTTAAGTTGTTTCGGTTGTTCCCAATCTATGAGTTCAGGATGTATGAGGGGTAAGGAATCATTAGGTATATTTAGGTCGATAGTTGTAAGGGTCATGATGGAAATGTTTTCAAAGTTGTTAGTAACATGAGTAGGGTCTATTACGGTACTCTCTTCAGGGTTGTCTATCTCATAGCAACGCTACTCGTTCTTGCTGGCTTCATAGATATGTTGTGGTCCAAATTCAAATGATCTAGACCCCGAGCTTTGTCCTTCATTAGGAATGGGTGCATATGTATGGATTACATCTACATCAATGTCTTCAGTTATATCCGAGCAAGTATCCCATTCATATTCATGTGATTATATTTCAAAATTACTCTTTAGGACTCTATTGTTGTATGTAATGGGGATACCATTTGGTGAGAAGAATTTGCTAACAACAAGGATAGTCCTCGCTTTTGCCTTTGAACTGACTTGCATGTCATTTGAATCAGGTTCCGTACTAGGTTGCAATCTATGAATCTATTTGTGAGAAGCCTCCTCTCTTTGTATGGCAAACTCTTCTTGTTGTTTGTCATACTCCTCTTCCTCGTGTTTGCAGAATGCCTCATCAGCTGCTTGTTGTTGTGTTAATTCATGTTTCTTTTGTTATTGCCATGTGGTTTCTTGTTGTCGATTTTATTGCCATATAGATTCTTGTTGTCGATTATGTTGCCATGTAGATTCTTGTTGTCGATTCTGTTGCCATGCAGATTCTTGTTGTTGATTCTATTGATTAGGTTGATGTTGATGCTGTCCATATCCTAGTCTAGATTTGTCCTTGGCAAGTTGTGAGTGTGGTTGAATTGGTTCTATGATACCTTCTTGTCGTTTGTTGATAGGGCCCTTTCCCGAGTATCTCATCCTTTGCATGATTCTGAATCTACGGCCATATTGCTCTATTGGGAGAGTGACACTTAACATTCTTGCATGTGTGTCTTCATCATCTTTGTACAACCAATTTAAGACATTCTGGCTTTTGTTTCATCTGCTAGTGTTCCTTCTTGAATAAACATTCCATCAAAGAGTTTGATGGATTGTGAAGATTTTTGTTTGAATGTTGATGGTTGCCCATGATATCTTGGTGAAATTGGCAATTTTGATACACATAAGGATGGTTCAAAAGAGTATTCTCCCATACCTTTGTCTTTTAACTTCATATTTTTTCTCATAATCTATGGATAGAAATTTGAGTTGATCCTCACTATTTGATGATGTGGAAGCGAGAGATTCCCTATTATATGGTACTAGAATATTTTGAGTTGCTTTGAGATTGTTGCAATACTCAAAAAGGATTTGTGTCTGCAGTGATGAAAATTTCTTGTCCATCATATGGGAATTTCAGGCACCGATGGTATGTGGATGGTACTACTTTCATTTGATGGATCCAAGAATTACCCAAAAGTATATTATAAGATAAGTCTATGTCCAAGACTTAACATAGAGTATCTCTTTGAACTAGTCCCACTTGAATAGGTAATACCACAAGCTCTTTTGATGATCTTTCTTCATCATCATATGCTTTGATTGTTATCTTTTTCTTAGGATCAATGGTTATTTCTAAGAAACCCAATGCATGGATAATTTTTAGAGTAAAAATATTTAGACCGGCTCCTCCATCTATTAGTACTTGTTTCGCTTGATGTTTATAAACCAGGACTTCAATATGTAGTGGAGTATTATGTAGATGATTTAAAGAGACGTCATCTTGTTCAGAAAATGATAGATTATGAGGCACAGTTAAATGTCCCACCATGGCTTGGAATCGATCAATATCCAAGTTATTTGGAACTGTAGTGTCAATAAGAGCTTTTTCCATAATATCCTTGTGTGTTGGTGAGATTTTGAGAAGCTCTAATATGGATATGTGGGTTGGTGTTGTGGGTTCGGAATTAGGAATCATCAAAGCAAATATAAAGACATGTTAATCATTATTAGCTCAATCATAAACACACATTGCAATGATCTAATCCTAAGCACACTCAATAGAGATATGAAAACAAAGCATTCAAAACACAAATATCATGCAAACGAGATGACGAATTGGATGCTTCTTCCATGCGACTCCATTGTTCTTCTTTCTTCTTCAAATGGATTTGTGGATCTCACCTACAAGCACACACACAATTGAAAGCAAGATTGACTTTGATGAAAAGCTCAAGAGTACTAGAAGCATAAGTTTGATAATTTGATTAGAGATTCGGGATCAGCTTTGATTGAAAATCATCCAATTTATAGAGAAATTGGAGAAATGAACAAATTAGCATGATAGTGATTCGAATAGAAATTCAAATCAAGAATAGCAAAAGTTATGACATGTTGCTATGCAAAGATTTATGACAATTTTATGATAAATTCTATGACAAATTGCTATGTCAAGACAAATTCTATGACAAATTGCTATGTCAAGAGTATGACGCATGAAGCACAAAAATAGGGAGCACTAAAGACAATTTAATTAGGTGGAAATTGCAATTAGGAAATTAGAAAATAGGTGGAATTAGGAATTAGAAATTAGAAATTAGAAATTAGGAAATTAATGAAAATTAGAAATTAGTGAATTAATTAATAATTTTTCATTTATTAATAATTCACAAAGAGGGAAAATTGATGAAAGATTAGTAAATTAGGTGAATCAATTAATAATTTTTCATTTATTAATTAATTCACAAAAAGAGGAATAATTAATTAGCCAATCAAATGAAACATTTAATTGCGACATGAAGACCTAGGATAAATAAATAAATTATTTAATCCTAGAGGAAGAAATGACACACAAGGTTAAATGATTAAATCAAAAACCCTGGAAGACGAATTAGGTCTTGAAAGATAATTGACTCGATTTAATTTGATTTTGGATTGATAAATGACCAATGTGATAAATGATTTGATTGATAAAATGCGCCAATTGACGAGGAACAATGACAAATTGATCCAAATTGACATAATTAAGACAGACAATGATCGATAGCAAAATTGATCACAAAATGACAAGATCGACAAGAGGACAAGAATCAACGACAAAATGGATTGCAAGACGACAAGATTGAAAATGACCACGATCAATGACAAATTGATCGCAAAATGACAAGATCGAACATGACAACGATCGATCGCATGATGACAAGATTGAAAAGAGGACAAAACCCTAATTAGGATTGACGATGTCCAAAATGATAAGATTGATGAGAGGACAAAACCCTAATTAGGATTGACGATGTCCAAAATGATGACAAATAAGCACGCTCATTGATGCAACAAGATAAAATCGATCAAAATCATGACTGGATAATGTTGTCAACAAGACCAAATTCGAGGACGAGATGATTGAAGAATATAGAAGAATGACTCGATGTTCGCAAATGATAAAGACCAAGTGCGTGACATAGGAGAAATGTTAATGCGATGCAAAAACCTAAAATGAGGCAATGCGCAATTGTTAAAGTATGACTTCGCAAGCGTTGACCATTTTTGGGTGTCTACAGGTGTCATCTTCAATTGATCTACCAGGTTATATTGTTCTCTTAGAGGAGTGGATATGTTGGAAGTGTTTCCTTTCAGGACATACTTGGATCGGGCCCATGTAGTTACATTTACCGGGACTTGTTCTTACTTGTCCTTGATTTTTATGACATTGATCTGATTATCGCGTGCCGATATGTGATTGATGATATTATTCTACACATGATTTATATGGGCCCCTTTTTTGTTTGAGGATGATGATGCGCCTTTGTCATAATTAGGGACTATATTCTTGAAGGCCTCATGATCATCATTGGTTTTATGACCATATACCATTATGTTACCTGTATCTAGTAAATCTTGAACCAAAATTTTCAACCTTAGGCAGTCATTTGTGTGATGCCCTTTGTTTCTATGATATGCGTCATTCCACTATTATGGTTTGAATTGAGGTTCAAAATCCCTTGTGTTTGGCAATTTAATGAGTTTGTTTGTCAATAATTCTCGAAATGTCGATTCAAGAGTTTGCCCTAAAGGTGTGAAATTTCATCGATATGGTGTCGGTTTTGTGTTAGTGTTATTTCCTTGATTGTTGGTTCCTTGATTGTGGGTTCCTTGATTGTTGGTTCTTTGACGATTGGCTGGTGGAGTAATACCTGATAAGTTTAAAACTGGTTGTTTTGTTTTAAATTTGTCAACTACACCATCATTGACAACACTCTTGTTACTTGTCCAAAATTTGGATTTGTTCGAGTTGTTGTAGTATTTGTTGTTATAGTTGTTGTTTGATGAATTAGCACCTTTTTTAAAGAATTTTAAAGTTCCCTTTTTTATTAAGGCCTCTTCTATTTGGATGCCATTTTCGATAAACTTTTGAAAACTAGGTAGATATTGTAGTTTAAGTTGATAACTCATCTCCTCATTAAGACTGTCTATAAATATTTCCATTTTCTCCTTTTCAGGTACGGTTTGGGGATATCTAGAAATCAATTGTCTCCATCTTTGCAAGAACATCATGAATGGTTCATTGTTCTTTTGTTTTGTGTTGCAAAGGTCAAGCATGGTAACCTCGTGTTGAATACTTAAGAATATTGGGAAACAAATTTGTTCACCAACTCTTCAAATGATCTGATGGGAGGTGTGAGTTTTGAAAGACATTCCATCATTTGTCCTCCTAGGCTTTGTGGAAATAACCTCATCATGTAGGTGTCATTGTGCGCAAACTCCAAGCTCGCCATGCAAAATTCCCTTATGTGATCACGGGGATTGCTTTTACCATTGTATTTGTCATACTTTGGTATTTCAGAGTTTGGTTGGAATGACACCATGTTTAAACTTCGATCAAAGGGATAAGGACAAATATCTTCTAAAGAATAGTGCGTTGTGGCCCCTTGTTGCATTTCTTGCATTTGTTGTTGAAGCGCTTGTAGTTGTTACATAAGTGTAGTGAGAGGATTGTTTCCATTGTTGGTATCTTGATTGTTGGTGTTATCTTGGTCATTAGTGTTGTCTTGGTCATTGGTATTGTCTTGGTCGGTAATGTGGGTATATGTTATTGATCTTGTCCTTTTCATGCATTCATTTTGTTTTGGTGGATCCATGTCAACATCCTCAGGGATTTTAACACCTTTTCTAGATAGTAGGAGGAATTATTTTTGTTTGTCTATTTCAATGAGTTTCTCTAGGAGTTTTTTTAGACCAGGGTCTTGTTGGGCCTCTTTGATAACATCCTTATATCTTCCTCATCCATATTTAAGTACTTTTTCCAAGTGTTAGTTTCTCTCAGTCTCATGCTTGATTTAGGTTCTTCGTCCCACTTGATATTTTTGTGGTATCACATAGAAACTGACATGACTCAATTTGATTCAATAAGTGATTGAATCTTGGGTAGATAAGCTACGTCGATTTCTCCTCCTTTGGCAAGGTGTTGAGAGCATGCCGAATTTTGTTCAAAGGAACGTGCTTGCAAATTTTCCTCATCAAACTCAATTCCTTTACCGCGTAGATAGATATGAAAGCAGTGTAAGAAAGAACGATGTTTTAGGAAGAGTTTACGGTTTATGTAGAGAAACTTCCTTCTTTTTAAGATTTTATCTTGACTTGGTTGTTTTCTCTTCAAATCAGTTTTCTAATGAAGATTCTTCCTCTTTAAGTGTTGAGGAGTGGTCATACAAGTGATCAAAGTTGACGTTTGTTGATAGGTTGATTATATACTTTGTTTGGATACTCAAGCTCACTAAGTTTGAATAGAGGGTTTGATACACCCCCTATTTTTGTGACCAAGTGCATCAAATGATATGGATAAAGTCCCCCGATATGGAAACTTGATTTGACTAACCTAAATACCTAGCTAGGTATTTGATGTTGATATTGAGTTGGATGAAAACTTATGAGCACTAGCTTGATACACTTCTGATTTGAAAGATAAAATGTGTTTGAGATAGTTGAAAAGGAAAGACCTCTTAAATGGGTACTTAAATCTATTTTTGGATCATGAGAATCTCCTCCAGATAAGCCTTTGTTTCAAATGTGCCACAAGATTGTTTAAATGCACCACAAAATGTATTGTATGTGCCACTTAATTGATTGTACGTGCCACTGTTTTGGTTGTATGCGCTACAGGATAGTTCAAATGTGCCACAGAAGAAGGAAAATGCACCACACTGTGTTTTTCTTGATTTTGACTAATGTTTGAACTGATTTTGATGTTTTGCAAGATGTTTTATGATTTCTAACAAAAATACATAGCAAGCATGAAGACAATCGTCATTTTAATTCTAAACATTGAGTGTATGTTTGTTTGAGGATGTGTTCAAATCCTTGATGTTTTCACTAGTTTAGATACACGACAAACACATCAAGTAGACTCTTTAATCAAGGGTCATCAATGATACCATAGCCCACATCTAGATACTCCTTAAGCTCAAATAGTTGTGTCACCCCCTAGAGGGCGCCCATTTTTTTTGCCTTTGTCCAAAAATTAATTCAAAGAGGATTACTCCTCAATTGAATCATTATCCTGGGAGATGTATGGTGAGTGTCTTGGGGGCGGATTATTCCCCACCCTTGCACTATGATATTATCAATGTTTGGATATTGACTCGACGAGTCTTCTAGTTCTAAATTTCATAATAAGGCTTCCCTTCGATCTTCAGTGATAAAATCCCTCAGGAGGCTTCCCAACCTTTAGAACAAAGGCTTTACGTATCTCAAGGATACTGGGGGAAGGCTAATCATTGAGAAAAAATATTGGAGGGGATTTTCATTAGCCTCCACATTTGATTATAGTGGGTTGGTAAACTTGGTGATAAAATCGTTCCCCACTTAGGCCGTTCCCCTTTCACCGACCTTATGGGCTTCTTAGGAGGGCAAGCCTTCTAAAGGATTTATCTTAATATTAAATTGAACAAAAGCAAGTAATTGTGAGTTTGGATTTTTGATCACCCAATTAAGGGGAGAGCATATACCTAACACCTTTGATGCAAATCAAACAAGTTTGTTATTTTTAGTCTTTCAAAGCAATGATTTTCTATCTTCTATTTGGAGATATTGCTCCAACAAGCATGGTGTTCAATTTTAATCCCATGTAGCAATTTGTTTGAACTTGAAAATCAAAATTTTGGTCAATGAAAGAAAATCGTGTGGTCAATAAAAGTAAATCGATTGCCAAAAGCAAAAAGTGGCTTGTTCTTTTTAACTTGCAACAAAAGATTGATTGTTCTTTTTAGATTTTGCAAAAAATGAAAGTTTGTTGGTTCTTTTTTAAATCCCAAATGACAAATGATATCCTAACTTGCAACAAGTAAACTGTGAAATTTGTGGTTCATTTTATGCTTGCAAGAAAGAAAAGTTGGATTCTTTTTAAAGCCCAAATGATGGTGAGGTTCTTTTTAGGAGCATTGAATAACAATGAGGTTCTTTTTAAACTTTACAAAAAGGGAAGTGAATTATTTTAAACCAAAATTTAAAACAAAGTAAGTAAAAAATAAAAATTAATCTCCTTTAAATCCTGAAAAACCACTGTTAAAACTTGCAAGGAAAAACAATTAGCAACTTGCAAAGAAAATTTGGTGGGCTAGACAAGCCTAAATGTTAAACCCTGTTACAAATTTCTTCTTTGTTTTATATGCGCTAAAACAAAGAGCATATGATGAGGATCTTTTTGAACTTTAAGAAAAGGGAAGTGAATTATTTTTAACCAACTTTTAAAACAAAGTAATTTTTTTTAACTAATCTCCCTTAAATCCCGCAAAACCACTGTTAAAACCTACAAGGAAATAAACAGTTAGCAACCTGCAAAGAAAATTTGGTGGGCTAGATAAGCCTAAATGTTAAACCCTATTACAAATTTCTTCTCTTTTTTATATGTGCTAAAACAAAGAGCATATGATGAGGTTCTTTTTAAACTTTACGAAAAGGGAAGTGAATTCTTTTTAACCAACTTTTAAAATAAAGTAAAAGAAAATTAACTAATCTCCTTTAAATCTTGCAAAACCACTGTTAAAACCTGTAAAGAAAATTTGGTGGGCTAGACAAGCCTAAATGTTAAACCCCGTTACAAATTTATTCTCTATTTTATATGCACTAAAACAGAGAGCATATGTGCCACAATAGTTTACAAATGCACCACACAATCCATCATATGCGTCACATAAATATGTATATGCGCCACAAAAAAAGGTAGACGCACTACAAAAAAAGGTATATGTGCAACATAAATAGGTCTATGCGCCACATAAACAAGTATATGTGCCACATAAAAAGGTCTATGCGCCACAGAAACAGGTTTATGCGCCACAAAAATAGGTATATGCGCTAGAACAGGTGTTGAATGCACCAAAAGAAACATTTTATGCGCCAAAACAAGGATTAAATGCGCGAAACCAAGGAAATGAGTGTTGAAAAATGCTGTGTGTGAACTTGCGGAAAAAAAGTTAGTGATGCTCTGCAAAATGGACAAGATTAGCAAATGACAAACAACACAAGAAACCAAAAAAAACCGTTAGTATTATTTAATCAAAAACTAATCTAAACAGGCATATCAAGAGAGACACTAAAATCATGCTAATATCTCTAACTAATGAAACAAAGATAATCAGGCATCTCCAAATGCCTCTTAGCATGCTCTTAGCTCCTTCTCCCTTGTTCCTCTCCTCTCCAAGTTCCAAAATAGTGTAGCTCTCAGCAGCTTTTTGCACTATGGATGCTTATGGAGGATTGAGATTGAAATGTTGCTCTAAATGTAAATAAAGAAGCAAATATTAAGCTATTGATACTAAAATGATTGATTTTATCCAAAATGACAATACATGAATTAATTATGCTAAAATGCTCTCTTAAAATGCCTATAGCTTAAATGCATACAAGTTTTCAGGATCTAGATTATGAAGAAATGAGCTCTATTTATAGGGAAAATGGAGCAATGGATGGTTGAGATTGAGTAATCTCAACAAGGGTCAGGATTGAATGATTTCAAATCCATGTGAGGGCTTTCAACCCAATCCCAAGATGACAAGTGTCAATGTGAGATAGGTTGAGAGGGGAGGGAATAAGCATTAAATGCTTGATATGACTTTGAGATTTAGAGTCAAGGTTGGTTGAATGAATAAACTCTTTATTCAAAGAATAAAGCTTTTATCCAATGGATAAACTCTTGTGCAAATGTGAAATGGATAAATATGGTCAAAACAATAATTGTTTGGGGAGACAAGTTTGAAATAACCATAAATGGTTATGTAAGAGCCATAAATGGTCATCTAAGAGCCATTAGTGGTTTTGGAAGACTTTGGGGATTAATTTGTTGAACACACAAAGCATTAAATGCTTTTCAAAGACTTTGGAGTCTTTGAGAAGCTCCATTTTGCTTAGGAGTGTGACAATAATTAGGGGATGGATTAGGCTAATTAGGAAAGGGTTAGAAGAATCTAGAAGGGGATTAGATTTTGCAAGTGGATTTGGTGGGTGAGGGAAAATAGGATTTTATTAAAAATAAAAATTCATTTATTTCAATAAATGTGTGCAAGTTGCATTTGTAGAAAAATGCAAGTGGGGGGGGGGGGGGGATAATGATTTAAATAAATGTTTTTATTTAATTTATTTAAAAGAGGAATAGGGGGATTTAATTAAATAAATAGATTTTATTTATTTAATTGATTTGAATTTGATTTAATGAATTAATTAAAATAAATTGAATAATTTATTTAATTAATAGAAGAATGTTTGGGGATGAATTAATTAAATATTAATTTAATTAACTAGTGGCTAGTGGATTTTTAATCAAATAAATACAAAATATTCATTTAATTAAAATGGACAGATTTGTGTGACTACAGTTAGAAATTTGTGGGAGGGCCCCACGGTGGGCGCCAAAAATGTAAGCTCAGATTGTGGTACCTGCAAGAGAGACACAAACAACACAAACACACCAATGGGACATTGCATTAGAGGTTAGAATCAACAAAAGAAGTTCAGTTAATCAAAAACTCTCAAAATCGTCTCATTGTCCTCTATCTCCAAGGATCCCTTAGATTCAAGGTGGCTCTCAGCTTGGAAGAGCACTTGATCTTGGGATGACTACTCAAAGAACGGGAGATAGTGTATGGTCTAAGATCTAAATGGATGAAACTAAGATCTTAGTGATATGCTATGGATATGAAACTAGATATGGTGCAAGATAACAAGATTAGTATGATATTAAGCTAGCATGAGTATGATATGAAGATGATATTGATCTAGAATAGAAATGAAATTAACATGATATGCTAAACATGATAAAAATCTATACTATGATGCTATTAAAATGATCTAAAAATTCTTATTGTAACAAAGAGAGGTAAGATGCTTAGTGTTATGAGACTATAGTTTAGATAAATTAAGACTGGATTGATAAAATGGAGGAAATAAAGCTCTATTTATAGAAGAAATGGTCAATTGAAGGATTAAGATTGAGTAATCTTAACAAGGGCCAGGATTGAAAGTTATTCAATCCTTGTAAGATTTCAATCCAATCCTATGTTGACAAGTGTCACCATGAGGAGGTTTAAGAGGATGTTAAGTAAGAATTAGATGCTTATTAAGCTTTGAGGGTTAACCTCAAGAGGATGAGCCATTGGATAAAGCTATTACCCAAGGATGAAGGCTATTGTCCAAGAGTTAAACTCTTGTGCAAAGTTAGAAGATGGTCAAAGGGACAACCATCATGGGCTAGGGTGATGTCTTGTAAGAGTATTAAAGGCTCTTTGAAGACTTTGGAGGTTTAGCTTGTGTGAAGGGAGAAACCTTCAAGGTTTTGCAATAACCTTTAATGGTTTGGAAGACTTTGGATACAAATTTGTAAGAGCCTTACAAATTTGGAGAACTCAACAAATTAACTTGTTGAAAAGGGAAAAGCCTTAAATGTATTTAGAAATCTTTCTTCCAAATTTGGAGAAGTGACTTCCCCTAATTTAGGGATGTGACATGATTAGAATAATTAAGGCTAGGTAAGTGGGATTAGAGGGATTCTAGAAGGATGCTTAGGATGCAAGTGGGAAAATGTAGGAGAATGCAAGTGGGAGAAAAGGGGAATTTTACTTAAAATAAAAAGATTTATTTCATCCAAAATGCATGCAACTTGCATTTGTAGGAAAGTGCAAGTGGGGGTGGGGGGTTTATTAATAAATTTGATTTATTTATATGCAAATAAATAATTTTTATTAAATGTAAATTCAATTAAAATGTGGAAAGAGAATTAAATTAAATAAATAGAATTTATTCAATTAATGGAAGAAAGGGGATTTAATCAAATGTTGTATTTAATTAATGGCTAGATAGAAGAAAAGGGGATACTAATTACACCTTATTTTAACTAATAGGTGAATAAGAAATAATTAAACAAATAAAATTAATTTAATTAGATGTGCAAGTTTTAGGTGTCTACAATTACAAAAAGAGATTGAATAAAATGGTTGAAAGTGCAAATGTGAAGGTTAAAGAAAAAATTTCCAAAGACTCTGGTATACAAGCTAGATATGAATTTGATGAGTCTACAAGTAAACAATAAGAAGAGAAGAGCAGAGAAGAAGATAAGCAGAAAGAAACAAGAACAAAGGTGTTATTACAATAAGTAAAGCTGTTGAAGAACAAGTTCTATTGTGTTTACTTTCTAAAGTTGAACCTAAGACAACTGAAGAAGCCAATAAAGATCATAATTGAATAAAAGCTATGAAGGAAGAGTTAGATCAGATTGAGAAGAATCAGATTCAAGGGAACTAGTCCCTAGATCGACAGATAAGAATGTCATTGGAACAAAGTGGGTGTTCTGAAATAAGTTGGATGAAGATGGATGCGTTGTAAGAAAAAAAGAAAGATTGGTATGCAAAGGTTACACTCAGGTTGAAGGCATTTATTTTGAAGAAACTTATGCTCCTATTGCCAGAATAGAAGCTATCAGGATGTTTTTGTCTTTTGCAACATGTAAAGATTTCAAAGTTTATCAAATAGATGGAAAGTCAAAATTTTTGAATGGGGAACTAAAAGAAGAAGTCTACATTAAGAAATCAGAAGGATTTAAGTTGTCAGACGATCCGAATATTATCTACAGATTGAAGAAGGCACTGTATGGGTTGAAACAAGCACCTAGAGCTTGGTATGGAAGGCTAGACAAGTGTTTATTGAATCAAGGATTTCAAAAAGGGTCTGCTGACAACAATCTTTAATTTAAAGTTGAATCCAATAAGATCCTAATTGTTGTTGTATATTTGGATGACATAATATTTGGAGGAAATGATGGCATGTGCAAGAAGTTTGCTAGTGAAATGCAAAAGGAATTTGAAAAGTCTATGATTGATGAGTTGGATTTTTTTCTTGGATTGCAAGTGGATGAATCAAAGTGGGTGCTCCGAAATAAGCTATATGAAGATGGACATGTTGTAAGAAACAAGACAAGATTGGTACGCAAATGTTACACTCAAGTTGAAGGCATTGATTTTGAAGAAACTTATGCTCATGTTGCCAGAATGGAACCTATCAAGATGCTTTTGGCTTTTGCAACATGTAAAGATTTCAAAGTTTATCAAATGGACATGAAGTCAACATTTTTGAATGGGGAAATAAAAGAAGAAGTCTACATTAAGCAATCAAAAATATTTAAGTTGTTAGATGATCAAGATATTACCTACATATTGAAGAAGGCACTATATGGGTTGAAGCAAGCACCTAGAGCTTGGTATGGAACGCTAGACAAGTAATTATTGAATCAAGGATTTCAAAAAGGGCCTACCGACAACAATATTTATCTTAAATTTGAATCAAATAAGATCCTAATTGTTTTGTATATGCGGATGACATAATATTTGGAGGAAATGATGGCATGTGCAAGAAGCTTGCTAGTGAAATACAAAAGGAATTTAAAATGTCTATGATTGATGAGTTGAATTTCTTTCTTGGATTGCAAGCGAATCAAAACAACAAAGGAATTTTTATTTCTCAGTCAAAGTATGTTAGAGAGTTATTGAAAAGTTTGGATTTCAAAATTCTAAACTAATATGTACTCCTATGACAACTGGATGCAAGCTGACTAATGATGATAAATCTCCTAAGACTGATGCAAGCAAGTACAAATCAATGATTGGAGGATTGTGATGGTATGATGAATCAATAAGGATCCGAACAACTACTGAGAGCGGGGGGGGGGGGGGGGGGGGGGTGAATCAGTAAATAGAAAACTGACTATACTTTCACCAAACTCAAAACAACCTCCCAAGCCAATCTCGGGACTGACTGGTTCAAACACTGAACTACAAACTTCAATACCACCGTCAAGTATACCGGTTTGATTGACATATCAAAATAACCACTTAACCAAAACAACCAAATACTTTATTGACAAAAGTAAAAGCACATTTCAGATTACAATCGGTCATCTTATCATATCTAAGTGGATTTAGTAGTTAAGCAAATTAACCATAGCAAACATAACCACAAAAACATTCACCACTTGACATAATGAGTTTGACATGGAAACCCAAATGGGAAAAACCAGGGTGGGGATGAATACCCACAAGTATTTTGAACTCTTTTGAAGTTCGCCCTGTTAGGAGACAAGCCTGTTAAAGCTTTACAAAAAGTCCTGTTAAGAACAGATCCATTTAGGGACCACCCGATTAAGGGATTGACTATAATGCCCTATTAGAAGCAATACCCTATTAGGAGTAACCTCGGTAGAGGATTTGAAATCCAAACTAATGGATCACTTGGTTAGAGGATAGCATTAAGCCTGTTAGAGCTTACCCTGTAAAGGGATTTGATTGTTATAATTGTTAGAGAACAACAGGGGTTTGCTGATCTGGTGAATAGCACTACTCTGCTTGATCAGATCCTTTTCATGCTCCTATCCACCTTCACATACTGCAGATACACCTTCTGGTTCGACAGCCAATCACGCTTACACTTAACAAAAATTGCCAACACTACAACAAAACAACTCATCAACCTTATAAGCAAAACAATAGATCGGTAACACATCACAAACCTAAGATCTCATAGAGATTATAAACAAATTGGTTCAAGTATGACCATTGGATTACATAGAAATCATTGCACATCATTCAAGACAACCTCGAATTCTCCTTGATCACCACTCCATCGATTCCAATAACTTGTCACGTGGTTTCCACTTCATGCAATGTACTCGCTCATTCCCAAGATAAAACTGTTATCTCTACATGCCAAAAATCATTTGAAACTCTTCACATACAACATGCATATGTGGCATAATCATTACCATTCATCATTTGATCATAAACCAATACATCTGATTCACCAAGCTCCATCGGTTAGGGTTTGGCTCATCAACAGGTAGGGTTACCGGTTGATCTCACTGCTTCTCAAGTAATATCGGTTTCCTTCACTAGCTCACCTACTAGTTCCATAACAACATCATTACTGGTTATAATTGACATCAATGACAACATAATAGTTCATCAATGCAATCTTCATGCAAATACCAACAAACAATTATACCTAACTACTACCAGACCGGATGTCATGTATGTTGTTTCCCTTGCAGCTAGATTTCAACAAGATCCAAAAGAGTCACATATTGTTGCAGTAAAGAGAATTTTTTAGATATCTGAAAGGTACATAAGGTTTTGGACTGTGGCATCCCAGAGGATCATATTTTACTCTAAAAGCTTATACTGATACAAATTGGGCAAAAAATTTACTTCATAGAAAGAGTACTAGTGGTGGAGCATTTGTCCTTGGCTCTTGATTAGTTGCATGGTTAAGTAAAAAGAAAGACTTTATGTCTTTATCAACCACATAAGCTAAATACATTGCAACTACATCATGTTGCACTCATATACTTTGGATGAAACAAACATTGAAGGATATTGATGTGATGCTCAATGAACCGATCTCAACCATGTATGATAATACAAGTGCGATAAATATCTCTAAGAATCCGATACTGCATTCCATAACAAAGCATATCTCTATTTGGTATCACTTCTTAAGGGAGAAGATGTTGGACAATGAAGTAACAATTGACTATGTTCCTACTAAAGATCAGGTTGCAAATATCTTTATGAAGGTTTTGTGCAAAGATACTTTTGAGTATCTCTGGTAGAAGTTGGGGGTACTACCCCTTCCTAGTTTGAACTAGTGCATTTATCAATGCATTAGTCCAGGGAACTCCGAACTTCATGTATTTTTTAGTTTGCACTAATGTTTGAGGCTTCCTCTTAGGGGGAGTTGTGTGGAATCTAAAGATGGTTGAGTTGTTGCTCACATTTATCTTTGATGTCAAAGGGGGAGAGATTGGAGAGATTGGAGAGATTGAAGATGTTTGGGAGAGAGATGAGTTATGACTCTGAATTTGTGTTTGTTGTTGATGAATGTTGCCATCAATGACAAAGGGGGAGATTGTTGCAAATGTGAAGTTGATGGTGTATCAATATGATTGTCATTGATGTCAACATGTTGATTATGTGTTTTAGTGATTGATTTGATGCTTCAGAAGTTGTTATCTAGAAGTGTTCTCAGTGATGATGGTGTTTGACAGTATTTGTAGAGCTCTGCATTTCTTCGCATTCCTAGTTTTGATAATGATATTTTGGATTTATGTTGTTCATATCTTTATCTTTGTTATTTTTATTTGGGACGTGATGATGTGCTCCAGATTTGTGGTTGTAGATACGTTCATTCTGGGTTCGGTTGACCTTGAATATTTTTGTTTTTTCTCCGGTGATTGTGGTGTATGGATAGCATGTTGTTTTAATCGATGTAGTGCATTGTGGTGTGGTCCACTTCTCATTCCTCTCCATTGTGGGAATGTTTAATGTAGACCTATTTCAAATTGTGTTACGGTAAATTTTCTTTGGCCGATTTGGGAGATTCCTAATTCAAGAGATTAGTATAAATAAAGGATGATTGTTATGAAGGAGATATAGAAGCAAGTGGATTGAAAAAGAAGATCTATTTTGTGCAAGGTTATGTGATGTTGTGGTTGAGTAGTGTGGTTGTGTGCTATTTTTGTTTGGTACTGGAGGTAGTGAGCCAAAGGTTTCTTCTTGCATTTCAGCATTGTGGCAATTGTGCTTCAGTGGTGGATTCTTTCTTTTTCTTTCTTCTTCTTTTCGGCAATGAACCCTTTTCTAGCAGTTTTAGTCAGGCAATGAGCCCACCTGTAGTGAGAATTATGGCAATGAGAAACCCCTTGTAAAAATCACCTTAAATGGTGTCACCCTAATAGGTGTTTCATAATTGAGAATTAACATTCTTCATGGTTTTTCCCTTCTTGGGTTTTCCATGTAAAATCTAGTGTTTCATGTGTACGATTCATGTGTGTGCTTTCTCATGCTTAAATCTATTTATGGTTATGTAATAAGGAATTAGTTTACCAAATCTATTTATATGGAATAAGAAACAAATTTTAATTGAAAACTGATTAACCCCCCTCTCAGTTGTCAAGGATATTCAACAAATGTCGTCTTTCTTTTTGTACCATTGAGGGATTTTGTGGGCCTTGTCTAAAGACACCTAGTTACTTCTAGATAGTTGGAATCTAAAATTAAAGAATCCTAGTTTGAAATTTATTTGGTTGGTTGCCATTGCTTTAATTTTTTGAACAATTTGCCTTGGGTGTAACAGAAGGATTTTTATGAACAAGACAAGAGAGTTGAAAGGGTGTGGGATTTGATAGAATGTTTGATGGTTGAGACAAGTTAGGTGCATTGTGACAAATTTAGGAGCATTATAGATAGTGAAGCTCATTAAGTCAATACTTGGCCTAGGTTTAGGTGGATAGGAAATGTTAGTAACTCATGGAAGAAGTTGGAGGCAATGGTGAGATGGGTAGATTTGGAAGCCGAGTGGATTAAACTCAATTTCGATGGTGTGGCAAAAGGGAATCTTGGGAAGGTGGGTAGTGAGGGTGTCTCTAGGAATGCTAATGGTCAACTAGTTGGGCTTTTTGTTTCTGATTGCGATTAAATACTATAGAAACCTAAAATTGTCATGTTTAATTAAATAAATATTTTATTTATTTAATTATTTTATCCTAAGTCTTCTATTAATTAAATAAATTCTTATTTATTTAATTAATTCATTAATCCTCTTCTAAGCCTTTCCTCATTTAAATAAATACTTTTATATATTTAAATTGTCCTTTTCCTAAATTAAATATATAGTTTATTTATTTAATTGATCCCACTTCCTCTATTAATTAAATAAATATGTATTTATTTAATTAATTCATTAGCCTTTTCTACCCATGACACATGTCATTCATCTCTTAATTCTTCTCTTACCTACCCCCTTAATCATTTAATTATTTCTTCTACCTACCCTTTAATCCTAGCCGACCATTTATCTTTATACCTCTTAATCTTATCCCTCCATTTCCTATAGTGTTCTCTATATAAGAGGATACCCTCTTCCTTTCTAAAACCTAATGACCTAATCAATCTTATGCAATCAAGCCTTCTTGCGATCAAGATATCAACCATAATTTGTTCTTTGTCGAGCTCTTGTGCACACATAAAATCTGAGAGAAAATATATCAAACAAGATCAATGGAGATAGGAGATAATGGAGATTGAAACCCTAATTGACTTGTGAATGGTAATGTTGCTTTATTTTGTTGATTTGCATGATATTAGGTATCTCTATTGGTATTGGTGAATGTTTCATTATAGGACCTAGATTGTTTGTGGTTGGATCTTTGTGGTTTTACAATAGTTTATTATTATCACTTTTCACCATATACAAATACATCCAATAATATGGTTGAGACATGGGAATTGCTTAGGGGCGTTACTCCTGCTATTCATAAAGCTTAGAAACGATTGTGAATTGAGGGTGAATCTAAGATATTGATTGATATAATTTATGGCAGTGTGCTAAAAAAATGGAGACTGGAGGTGGTTTTGGATTCTATCATCACCTCTAAGTCTGATTTTGAAGAAGTTAGATTTTCTCATATCAAAGAATGGGCAACAAAGTTGCAAATTGGGTAGCAAATTATGGTCTAAATTTTCTGATTAGGATAGAAGTAGTTGATAGGATATGGTAGTTGGTCTTCCCTTATGAAGTCATTAAATTGTTGCAAGATGAATTAAAGGAGCACCCCCTCCCTTCCCCCAATGCTAAGATGGATTGTGCCTTTGGAGACTGATATTTTTTTTGTGGAGATTGATTTTTTTTTTTTTTCTGTCATAGGTTTCTCTATGTTATGTTTTAATTCATTGTCTTTGGCCCTTGGCGAGCTCTGGAGGTCTGTTGAATTTGTAGGTGTATGCAAGTCACTATTTTGTTCAAGATTTTTGTGGCTTTTTATCATGGCCTTTGGCCTATTTTGTGGTTCCTTATACCTATAACTAGGTATTTATATAAAATAATTAGTTATTACTTCCACTTATAAGGCAATGGGGGATTAAAAGTGGATGCAAAGAATTTTTTTATTTTTTTCAAGGATGAGGATATAAAATTATAATAATATAAAATTAGCATATATATCTTAAAATCAATTTATATAGATGGTAGGTTTTTTTGCTTTAAAACTGAAAAAAATAATTTTTTTACTTAAACAAACATAAATTTAAAATCATTAAAATCTAATCAAATCCAATATGAAATAACGAAATCTTTTAATGGAAACATTCCCATGTTTTATGTTTTATATAATGGAAATAAAAAATAAATTAAATACGATATGAAATTAATCTATAAAATTGAAACATGCACATGTTGTCTTCTTTGTTTATTATTAGATTTTTGTTTTTCTTTCATGAAATTGTTGAGCTCCTAAAGTGTTGTTATTGTAGGTTACACCGAAGATTCAATGTAATAAAAATAAAATTATATAATAATAACTTAGTCTTAATAATTTTTTAAAAACTTTTATAAAGAGTTTAAATAACTTAATTTCACATTAGTAAGGAAATGAAATGGAACATCATCAATATATGAGTACATATTACATCTCCACATCAAATGTCAAATCATAAATCATAGAGTACAATAACATTATGTACAAGTAGACATGACTTAAGCTCTCTTGCCCATATTGTCACAACAATACAAAATGAATGGAAATTGTTGGAGTCTTCGACCACCAGACCACCACTAACCCAATGGTCATCCTCAAACCAAGCGATGAGAACATGGTTTGAGCACTTATCCACCCAATTATGAAGCTTACACTTCCCTGACATTGTTCCTACTTGAAGAATATTCGACACTACACAAGAAGCCTAACAAAATGAAAATAATAGATAGGATGGAATGAACTGCAACTTGATATATCTATATGCATTTCACATATGAGCATGTTATGTCCTACTATGAGGATATGGCAGAGAGAATAAAATAATAAATATCATCCATCTATTTCAATGATACACATAGATTTGACCAAATCATTTAAACTTAAAAATAGTAGGTATATCTTGATAAGAAGACATACTTCTCTCTATTAGTCCATAATCAACACTTGTCCTAGAAACGTAAATTCATAAACAAACATAGAAATAAAAAACTACTTTCCTTATCAAAGATAACTCAAAGCATGCATGCATGTGCCAAATCATGAAAATAACTCTTATTCTTTTTATGCAAAATGATAAACATCTATATGATATCTTATGCATTTCAAGTTCTAGTATGATTCGTGCAATATTTAATGTAAATGCATCTATACTAGCTAACTTTGTGTTTGTTAACAATTTTCTCTATGTTTTTCCTACTCAACACTATATAGATTTCAATCACATAATAAATAATACAAATATCTTTCTTTGTATATTAAGATGAGGTTTAGAAGTATTGAAATTAGGATTAGAAGCATTGTGATGAAGTAGATATGATGTTGGTTGTCTTGAGCATGCTACAAGTTATTGTTTTATCTCTTTTGTTGCTTTCGAGTGAGCAAATGGTGCTACAAGGATGTTTTGGTCTCTGTAAATTGATGAATTGTGAAAATGCAGAAAAGTATTTTGAAGACTATTTGGAAGAATGCTCTATATTGCTATGTGCTTGAACACATGCTCTTGCGGTTTAGGATTTAACTTGTATGTGTTATGGACATTGCATTCTTAGGTACCCACAAGATGTTTTTGGCACATATAGTATGTTCATGGTTTGGTTGCTTGTTAGGGTTAGTCCAAAAAATGCTCTACATTTCTCCACATTGGTATTTATACTCTTGCGGCTCAATGGGCGTTCTTATATTGTATGTGTGGTGTCTCAGTTTAGATTTTAGGTGATGAAGTGTACTGCAAGTATAGTTGATAATGTTTCATCTCATGATTGTGTTTTTTGGCCTTCCAAATATAAATAACTCTATATCTATTTTGTTTCGTCTTTTTTTGGTATGACAGTGTGAACAAAGTATATGGAGTTCACAACATGTTTCTATGTGGTCCACATGATAGTGGCTGATCTTTTTGGTGCTGCATATTGTCTATAGTTAGTTTCTAGGATGTTTGTGGTTATCTGATAGATAGGGACTATTCTCTTGCTCATGCTATGCAGTTAGGGGTCTACATCAATATTAGTGGTTGTGATCAGTTTTCTTTGGTCTATGTTATATCTCAATTTGAGATGCATTGTGTAATTCATTTGGATGTTGTATTTTTGGCCAAATAGTAAAATAGTACACGTTACACTATTTCAAACTTAGGAAGATGTGAACCAGTGTGCTTGATGTTTGGGGCTACATGGAAAGATGTAATAATTTGTTTTAGGTCTACTCTATCTCCTTGCTTGGACCACTTTCACTACAAATGTGTTCTTAAGCCGACTTATTGGGGTCATTGCCTTTCTCCTATTATGGTCAACCTAATTTTATGTTTTATTTGCTTGCAAATGATATATATATATATATATATATATATATATATATATATCAAATCGATTGCAAAGGTATGGATGTTGAGAAGTGAAGCATGAAGCAGTAAAAGTGCGTGGTGAAGTTTTAGAGTTGAATTTCTTAATGGTTGCTTGAGGCAGTGAGTCAAGAGTAGCTACATTCTTAGGAGATTATTGGAGGCTATGAGCTAAAAGCCTATTCATTGTAATTCAAATTTTCATGTATCATACTTTGAGATAGTGGATCTCCTTAGCATGTCCTTATATCTTTCATTGAAGTAGTGAAATTATTCAGCAAGTCCTCCAGGGAGCTGTGTGCTTCCTTAGACAATGAGCCTTAAAACAAATTGTAATCTTGTTCTTATTGGTGAGGATTTTCTCACTGTGGTTTTTCCCCTATTGGTTTTTCCATGTAAATTTGGTGTTCTCATGTGCATTGGTGTTCATAGATTTATTCCTCATTGTTGTTGATCTATTTAAGAGTTTTTGAATTATTCTAAAGGGTTTACATTTAAAAAAACACAGATTCACAACCCCCCCCTCAGTATTCAGTGTGTTTAACACTCTTTAGACAATATATGATTGGACATGAGTACTTCATCAAGCTTTAGTTTTTGGGACCCATATTTTTTTCAATCTAAACTATACTTAAGAGTGGTGTTAGTGAAGATTTTTATTTTCCTAGTGGTTCATTTATTTTCCTTGCATCCTAAGGTTTTCCTACACTTTTATCAAACTTTTTAGTTTAATAAATTTAATTTAATTAGTGGATGAGAACTATTGAGGCGTCATCATCATATAAGGCAATTACTAGATTGTTTGGTGGTCACTCCCTATTGTTTGGGTTTTTCACCTCCACCCTCTCCCTAAGTCTACATGAACTCACCATATGTCTTGTATTTTGAATATTCTATGCAACTTCTCTTTGGGATCTTGTAATGTAATTTTGTATTTCTGATTTTAATTTATAGTCCTTGTCACTTATTTCTCTCTTAAAAAGATTTCAATTTAGAGTCTTGAACATACCACAAGACTACGAGGGGGGGGGGGGGGGGGGGTGAATAAGTTCGGACCTTAAAATACTACTTTTAATCTATAAAACTTCAAACCACAATTAACTTATTATTGTAATTATGAAACATGAAAGAACACAACACAATAAACACATGAACACCAAATTTATGTGGAAAACCCTAAATAAGGAAAAACCACAGTGAGAATCACACTCATAATATGAATAACTAATTACAATGTTTTAGGCTCAAGGCTAAGGAGCTCACTACACCTGATTGGACTTGGAAGACTAAGGTCTTAGGGAAAGATACAAAGAAATTGCATTACTAAAACTAACTATCTCAAAACAAGATACAAAGAACTTCACAAGTTGCCAAAAGAAACACACTATCTTACGACATGTATAGGGAACATATGAATTGAAATGAACAAAATATTCTGATCATGACATTCTCCTTGAACCATTGTGTCGAGTGATCAATATCATGGCAAACACATCTCACATCCACTATTGTCTTAGTACACTATCACATTGAAGATATCATCATCAAAGCTCTTCACAAACTAAACATATCATTCACATCCACTTTACATCAATTCACATGCATTCCATACCTCAACTCATATAGCAGTACATCTATATATACAAGATAATTCATTAAAACCCTCAACAAGATCGACCACAGAAAAAATATACAATATTACATAAATTAGGCCACTTGGAGTGGACCAATAATACCAAACGAGGTCCACTCTAGGAGATAGAGGGGACCCAAAAACATCACAACACATCATTCTAAAACGATTCCAACAAGCCGCACATGCTAACACATTCTCCAAAGTCCGCATTAAATAAAATGTTTAGATAAACAATAAAGCACGTTAATCTGTCAACCCCAAAAGATCCTCCAATGACAAATATACAATATGGATCTACACACACCACATTGAGACCAATAACTACATCCAAACTCAACCTTCACTACATATCCAGACCAAAAGAGCATGATTCAACTAAGATAGACCACCTCAGTCAACCAGAGACCAAAATAGTTGAGAATACTTAAAACACAGAACAACATAACTTCACTTGCCAGTTATACTAGCACTAGAAAACTCAATTGAAACACTACACAAACCAAATGAACGTGTCCTCCTGTCACAACCCTTCTTAATCACTTTTTGATTTGATACAATTCTATTATATTTTTTTGGTTGAGCTATTGAAAATAATTGAATGAATATTATAAAAGAGTAAATAATGGACCCACATACACACTTGGAGAATATAATTCAAAAGGCATTATTTATTTTTATTTTTAATTTCCCATTCCCAATTATGGCACATGTTGTAGGAGGAATTAGAAGCTTCTAGAGGAATCTTCAATACCTTGCATGTAACTCCCCCACTAGGATATTAATCAATTTTGCATGGGTCTAATATTGGAAAAGAATCTCATTCTTAATTAATTTCTCTAGATAGTGGAATTAAGGGATTTTTCCTATATATTGTATGCAAGTTTTCAAAAGAGGGAGTTGGTTATGCTTTGAAGAAAGTTTTCTCAAATAGTTTGTTTTTAGTATTCATATTTTCAATTTTGGAGAATAGTTAAGTTTGTTTTGAAGAATTTTTCCAGGCTTGCAAGGAAGGATCAAGGAAGGCTAGGCTTGAATTTGGAGAGGATTCAACATCAAAAGGCTTCTCCAGGTTCCCTCTCTTTTTGTATTTGATATTTCTTTATGTAAATTTTTATATTTTCAAAGGAAATATCTCCTCCTAGATTCGTTAGTTGAATATAGCTTTTTGAAAGAAATCATTTCTTAATTGTTAGATAGAAAGGAAATCTATTTTTCATTAAAGAAATGTAGTGATAAAAAATTCTTTTCTTTTAAAATACAAATGCAGATTTCTCTTTTATTCGTTAATCTATTTATTTAATCTATTTAAAAGAAAGAAATCAGATTTTGCTTTTCTGTTTTTTTTTTAAAACTAGAGAAGATCTTGAATCAAAAAGAAGAAGAAGATAAATCATGCTTTTCAACATCTCTATTTATTTTTTTGAAAAACTCAATTTTTTTCTATCTCTGTAAGTAATTTTTTTTCTCTCTATGCATATAATCATTTGTATTTAGGAATCTCACTATGAGAAATAGTATATCGAGTATGAATTCTTCTCATTATTGTTCTGTTATTTATTTATTCCAGAAATCTCTCTCTATGAATACTATTTTCCTGAAAATCTCTCAAAGAAAGTTGTTTATCTCAAGATAAGAGCAAAATTGTTGGAAACTATCAGGCCAATGCAGGGGGGGTTGGGGGGGGGCAGAGTTATGACAACTGCTGGGAGTGGTACCCTCCACTACCCTGCGGTCACTGTTACAGCAGTGGCCGCAGGGGAGTGGAGGGGACCATGACGGTCCCCTCATCGCTGCGGGCCTGCACTTGCAGGTCCGCAGTGATGATGGGACCCGTGGCCCCCACTCCCACTTGACTAATAAAGCCACTACATAAATTTAATTTTCGGCAATTGGATTTGTTAGTTTCTTTTTTTAATTTAAATCTTAGTTTAATAAAATTTAAACTTAGGTAAATTCATAATTAAATTATCTTTAGTAAATTTACAATTAATTTATCTTTAGTAAATTTTATAATTGTAAATTAAATTATATCAAATTTTATAATTAGAATTATTCAATCTATTTAAGATCCATTGGGGCACTTAGTTGGCATTTTAATAATTAGTTCATTATTAATATGATTTGAACCAAATGTCTAAACTAATTGCTATTTTTGGGACCAATGACTTTATAAGTGATTATTCTCATGGTAGAAATCAACACATTGCTTAACCTTGCATGTAACTTACACTATCCTTGCTTCATGCGAATTACTTATACATTAATTACATTTATTAATGACAAAGTTACATTTTCTTCATCTTCATTCAAGTTACACGTTTAATTATTAATATGCGAGTTTCATAATTGTCATTATTATGCTAGTTATATTTCAAGTTTTGAATATTAAATAATTTAGTTATGGTTTTTATTCCACGTGGTTCATCAAGTAGTTATTTCAATTAATTAAGCTTTGCAATGTCTAGTTATGCACGTTCAATTCATAATTGTTTCCAAGCATGATGTTTTTCGTAGCATCTTAGTTAAGAAAACTAAATAAAGGAAGTCGAAAAACCAAAACCTAGCAGCATTCTGTATTTACGGTGCCTCTGGATCACACTTACGGGTAATGCTGTCATGTTGAACTACTGCACTTAACGCCTAATAAAGCTGCATCAACGACGTCTGTGGCATCGTCCCTATAAATCGTCGGGGAGTAATAAGGGACACTTGGAAGTTAAAATCCAAGGGGCGGGTAATCCCCCTTGGATTGATAATCTAATAAGATAATCCTTAAATGATTTTACATCCGTTGAGTTAAACCATAGTAAACCCCCTTTAAGGTTGATTGAGTGAAATGCTTTTATGAAATTGATTTAATCTCGAAGAGTTGTTAACGATTGGCAATTGGTTCAAGGGTGACGCTTATAATAGGTATTAGGATCTAGTTGTTTTAGGCCATAAGCAATAGGCCACCTTGAGCCTTTGCTTAAGTGCTACCACCGTGGGTAGCAACCGCAGAGAAACTGTCTGGGACATTGACCCTCGAAAGGGTTGCATACCCACTAATCAGTTTACATCAAACAATAGAGTAGAAAATAGAACTACATACTTTACGCCTTGATCCCGTGCCGAAACGGGTATGTAGGCAGTTTAGGGACGGAGTTGCCCCTAGTACTCAGGCGTTCGTGGATGGGGTCTAGGTTTTGGTAAGAAGAAGGATTGAGAAGAATCCTAAATTGAAAGATAAGTATAATAAAAAGGAAAAAGTAATTCAATGCATACTCGGAAGGAATCTCGTATGGATTCGCTTGACTTCCCGAGGCTTTAAGCCAAATTCTGAGACAAAATTCAAGCTTGTATTATGTTATTTTGATTTCTCCTAAGGACGACAACCTCGGTGCACTTGTATTAGAAGAGTGTAGTACTTAGTGAGTGACTCAAGACCCGAATGGTCCCGATGAGTCTAAGTCTCTGACCAGAGCACCTCCTATCCCAATTGGATAGATGCCTACCCCGTATGGGTAGATGCCTATCCCGAATTGGATAGATGAAACCTTCTGCTCCGTATGGACAGATGCCTAACCCGTATGGTTAGATGCTCATCCTGGATGGATGAATACCTAATCCTAATGGATGGATGCCCAGAGTATGCGATTGAATCAAACACAAATGATTAAATTAAGAATTAAACACACACACAAAAAAAAAAGTGGTCAAATTTTGTTGGGTTAAGTAAAGTGGGTTATTACACCTCCAAGCCACAACACTTGAATCCACTTATCCAAGAATTGCCAAGAATTCTCCAGACCAATTCTAACATATAACCTCACTGTCAAAAACAACATCAACCAACTCTATCAACTAAGCAATAAGAGACCTAAAAATTTGATAACAGAATATACATAGACCATAAATATTATATCCAGAACCACAAGACATAATCTTCACAAAATGGAGGAATGCAAAGCATTCTTCCACTGGGATATTAAATACTCTTTCTTGCATATAAATATTGTTTCTTGCACATTGAAAATTCCACTGCACCAACCTTTTAGAAACACCTCAACATCACCCCTAGACCACATAACAACATCAAAACACTCACTTCTGGACCATCTATAACACATAGTGACATCAATGACAACACCAAACGAGTTGACATCAATGACAACACCAGACAAGTTAACATCAATGACGACATAGCTCAACATAGCTCAAGTTTCTAACACTTTCTAGCAATGCAATGTTTATTTAAATAGTGAACTTTTTAAAAAAAGGACTTGGTAGAGTTCAAATTAGTGAGTTGAAAAAGAAAAATTAATAGACAATGAAGTGCATTGGCTCAATACAACTATCTTAAAATGTGGAATTCATAATTGCATGGCAAGAGTAGTAGTCCACCAAATAAACTCTTTGGTGTATGGAAATTGCATGCACGGTCTAATAGATTATTTTTGTATCCTACATTGGAGTTCATAGTTGATTTGGATAATAAACTTGGACCAACCAACTAGTCAGCCAAACATTAAAAAATATCTAATACTAATCATTGAATAATAACGAACCTAGCAAATGATAGTTTACATTCATGTGCATGCTACACCGTCGACTAGTTATAAAAAAAGAATAAATAAATAATACATTCTATAACAAAACACAATATATTATATCTATTAATTTATGAATACAAAAGATTTGATGGTCTACCAACCTTGCTAGTGCATTTCTTTATTTTTGTTTTGAGAGGTAGAATGTAAAGTGAGAGAAATAGTAAACACTGAACCCATGTAAATTATAATAAAATAATAATGGTTTTCTTGCATTAATGTATTTTAAGTGCGAATGACTAAGTTCTCTATAAAGGCTATGGAAAACATCATTTTTCCAATCTAAATCAATCTAGTAGGAAAATGATGATTTCTCATATTAGATCTCTATATAGGTTATTGCTCAATTTTTCAAACTCCATATCTTTGTAATTGCTATGAAGATTGAGAAGTAACGAATTATTGTACCAAATTTACTTTGATTTGTAGGTCTTACCAACAACCACCAAACCTTGTTAAATCAAGTGAATGCATCTAGTTGGAAATTACCATACAATTTCTAGAAAGTCTAATGAATAATTTATTTAACTCCAAATAATGAAGTTTAAGTACTTGTTAATTCAACTGGTTGTTGGTCTATTATTGTCCACTAACTTTTTGCATTTATCTTCTTGAAATAAAATTACCATAATGCATAGTTCATCTTAATAACACATTCTTATTGGCAATAGGCCATCAGTTGCATACAATTTACACACACCATATGGAAATTATGCAAATCATTAGAAGGCTATCTTAATGCGATTTGAAATGAATCTTACTTATAAGCAAGCCAAATTAAGTTTCTTGAGGTGAAGTGACAAATTTTTTCTCACATTTCATCAATTTTTGATATTTTTTGAAACCAAAATCCTCATTGTGGGGGAGGCATGATTCATGAATTAGGTCAATGGAGGTCACTAGTCAAAAATTGACTTGGAAGACCAATTCATCATCAAATTGAATGAATTGTAGTAAACACCAATTGACAAAATATATTAGAATCTATAAAAAAATGATAAAAACATCCTCAAAGGTTTTGATTTAGTTTTCTAACATGAAAGGGAAGTAAGTTTGGCGCACACACGCATTGGATACAAAACACTCATGCTTTAGCACCCAATTTGACAGCTCACGATGCAACAACAAGCACCAACTTAACTTGGGGAGGTGTTGATTTGATAACAGTAGGTGCCAAAGTGGCTTTGATACTTATTACATTAGGAACTATAGTTTATTTAGTACACCATATTCATGCATTTACTATCAAAAGTAGCTTGTCTAAACCCCACTTCGATCGAAGGTGACGCTTCACACTGTATGCACATACACATAATAGATACAAAACACTCATGCTTTAGCACCTAGTTTTATAGCTCCTATTGCAACAACAAGCACCAACTTAACCCGGGGAGGTGGCGATTTGATAGCAATAGGTGCCAAAGTGACTTGGTTACCTACTCCATTAGGAACTACGAATTTTTTAGTACACTATATTCATGCATTTACTATCGAAAGCAACTTGTTTAAAACCCACTTCAATCAAAGATAACTCTTCACCACCATTGGTTCTTGGAGCCAGGGATGCCAATAAATACATAACGAAAGGGGGCATTGCCTTAAGTTAACTCTTCCTTCCTTGCTTGGGGTTTAGTGGTACCCATGGATCCTCAATTTGATCAAAGCATTCAATTTCAGTTTTGGTGCAGGGGCACCTAGGACTTAGGCTCATAGTCCTTCCACAATTTTGGCTTGTAATGACCTTAGCCAAGTCATGTTCCTAATAAGGATTCCAGAAGGGTCCAAGGTGTGTGTGTAAAGTTTGTTTTGAGTCAAGTGTAGGCCTAGTTGAGTTAGTTTTCCTTCTAGGTTTGCATCTTGTGAGTAGGTGGTAGTTTGAGTAGGTAAATGGCCTTCTTGTTGGTCAAAAGAGGCATAACTTGGTATGAGAATTAGAGAGGTTTAGAATAGTCTTAGGTGTAATAACCCACTATACTTAACCCAACAAAATTTTGACCTCTTTTTTTTTTTAATATTTAATTTAATCATTTGTGTTTGATTCAATTGCATACTCTAGGCATCCATCCATTTGGATTAGGCATTCATCCATCCGGGATGAGCATCTAACCATACGGGTTAGGCATCTGTCCATACGGAACAAAAGGTTTCATCTATCCAATACGGGATAGGCATCTACCCATACGGGGTAGGTATCTATCCAATTGGGATAGGAGGTGCTCTGGCCAGAGACTTAGACTCATCGGGACCATTCGGGTCCTGAGCCACTCACTAAGCACTACACCCCTCTAATAGGAGTGCACCGAGGTCGCCGTCCTTAGGAGAAATCAAAATAACATAATGCAAGCTTGAATTCCGCCTCGAAATTTGGCTTAAAGCCTCGGGAAGTCAAGCGAATCCATACGAGATTCCTTCCGAGTATGCATTGAATTAATTTTTCTTTTATTACACTTATATTTCAAATTAGGATTCTTCGCAATCATTCTTCTTACCAAACCTAGACCCCATCCACGAACGCCTGAGTACTAGGGACAACTTCGTCCCTAGACTGCCTACATACCCGTTTCGGCACGGGATCAAGGCGTAAAGTATGCAGTTCTATTTTCTAATCTATGGTTTAATGTAAACCATTTGGTGGGTATGCAACCCTTTCTAGGGTCAATGTCCTAGACAGTTTCTCTGCGGTTGCTACCCACGATGGTAGCACTTAAGCAAAGGCTCAAGATGGCCTATTGCTTGTGGCCTAAAACAACTAGATCCTAATACCTATCATAAGCATCACCCTTGACCCAATTGTCAATCGTCAACAACTCCTCGAGATTAAATCAAATTTATAAAAGCATTTCACTCAATCAACCCTAAAGGGGTTTACTATGGTTTAACTTTGCAGATGTAAAATCATTTAAGGATTATCTTATTAGATTATCAATCCAAGGGGGATTACCCTCCCCTTGGATTTTAACTTCCAAGTGTCCCTTATTACTCCTCGACGATTTATAGGGACGATGCCACAAACCTCTTTGATACAACTTTATTAGGCGTTAAGTGCAGTGGTTCAACACGACGACATTACCCGTAAGCGTGACCTAGAGGCACCGTAAATACCGAACGCTGCTAGTTTTTTTGTTTTCCAACTCCCTTTGTTTAGTTTTCTAACTAAGAGGCTATGAAAACTTTTAATTAGCATCATGCTTGAAACAGTTATGAAATGAACGTGCATAATTAGACATTGTAAAGCTTAAATAATTGAAAAAAAACTACTTCTATGGGATTCATGAACCACTTGAAAACCAAATTATTTAATATTCAAAACTTGAAATATAATTTGCACAATAATGACGATTATGAAACTTGCATATTGATAATTAAACGTGTAACTTGCATGAAGATGATGAAAATGTAACTTGCTCATCAATAAATGCAAATAATGTATAAGTAATTCGCATGATGCAAGGATAGTGTCATTTACATGCAAGATTAAGCAAATGTTATTTCTATCACGAGAATAATTAATTATAGAGTCATTAGTTCAAAATAAGCAATTAGTTTAGACATTAGACAAATCTGGGTCAAATCATAATATTATGAATTAATTGTTTCTAATGAATCTAAAATACCAACTAAGTAATCCAATAAATCTCAATTAAATTGAAGGATTCCAATTATAAAATTTGATATCTTTTTAATTTACAATTATAAATTTACTAAAGATAAATAATTTATAAATTTATCTAAGTTTAACTTTACTAAACTAAAATTTAAATTAAAGAAATTATTAACAAAATCCAATTGCATAAATAATTTTTGGTAGTGGCTTTTATTGCCAAGTGGGAGTGGGGGCCACGAGTCCCGTCACCACTACGGACCTGCAGGTGCAGGCCCGCAGTGATGGGGGGACGACCATGGGCCCCTCCACTCCCTCTGCGACCATTGTCGTAACAGGGACCGCAGGGGTAGTGGAGAGTACCACTCCTCAATGAGTTTAATAACTCCGCCCCTTCCTACGTTGACCGATTAAATTTATTTTATGTAAACAATTTTTTTTTTGTAACCTACTTTATTTTATTTTATTCTTTTTTTTTTATTGTACAAATTAAATATTACAATATATATATATATATATACATATATATATATATATATATATACATATATATATATACATATATATATATATACATATATATATATACATATATATATATATATACATATATATATATACATACATACATATATATATACACATACATATATATATATATACATACATACATATATACATACATACATACATATATACACATACATATATATATATATACATACATACATATATACATATACATATATGTATATATATGTATACATATATATATATATATATATATATACATATACATATATGTATATATATGTATATATATATATACATATATATATATATACATATATATATATACATATCTACATATGTATATATACATATACATATATATGTATATATACATATATACATATATATACATATATACATATATACATATATATACATATATACATATATATATATATATACATACATATATATATATATATATATATATATATATATATACATACATATATATATATATATATATATATACATACATATATATATATATATACATACATATATATATATATATATATATATATATATATATATATATATATATATATATATATATATATATATATATATATACATTGTTTTATTCCAGTTCTATTAACAATTTAAAAATGTTATTATAAAAATAAAAATAAGAATCTACTCACAGGCATGAAAGATAATAGAGAAAATTATTTCAGATGATCTCACAGGAGCCCAAAAAAAGATACACTGTGCTTGAATTTGAGGCAGCAATACAACAGAGAACTAAATTACCTCAGAGATAGATAGATGTATAAATTTCGATTTCACAGTGATCATATTCAACAAATTTGCCTTACGTTGAGATAAACATAAATTTTTATGATGAGTTTGTCAGGAAATTAACATTCACAGAGGGAGAGGGATTTCTAAAAAGAAATAAATAACAAGATAATATTTTTCATAGGGAATTTATACAACAATATTGAGAAGAATTCATATTTGAAATACTATTTCACATAGCGAGATTTCTCAATACAAATGATTATATGCATAGAGAAAGAAACAATTTATAGAGATAAAAGAATTTTGAGTTTTCAAAAAAAAAAGTAGAGATGTTGAAAAGCACAATTTTCCAGATTCAAGATTTTCTCTAGATTTCAAAAAGCAGAAAAAGTAGAAGTCCGATTTCTTTCTTTTCTCTAAACAGATTAACAAATAAAAATAAATCTGCATTTACATGTTTGAAAAGTACTTTTATCAATGCATTTCTTTAATGAAAAATAGATTTTCCTTTCTAATAAATCTATCTAACAATTAAGTAATAATTTCCTTCAGAAAATTATATTCAAATAAAAGAATCTAAGAGGAGATATTTCCTTTTGAAAATATGAAATTTACATAAGTAATTAGCAAATGGAAAAGGGGGAACCTGGAGAAGCCATTTGATGTTGAATCCTCTCCAAATCTTCAAGCTAGCCTTTCTTGATCCTTCCTTGCAAGCTTGGTGAAATTTCTTCAACACAAACTTAACAATTCTACAAATGAAAAATATGACTACTAGAAAAAGAAAAAAAACTACTACTTGAGAAAAAATTTCTTCAAAAAAATAATCAACCCCCTTCTTTAGAAAATTGCATACAATATATAGGAAAAACCCCTTAACTCGACTATCTAGAGGAATTAATTGAAAATGAGATTCTTTTTCCAATATTGGATCCATGCAAAATTGATTAATATCCTAGTGGGGGAGATACATGCAAGGGAATTAAAGAATGAAGATTCCTCTAGAAGCTTCTAATTCCTCCTACAACATGTGCCATAATTGGGAAGGGGAAAAATAAATAATGCCTATTTAAATTATATTCTCCAAGTGTGTATGTGGGTCCATTATTTAACCTTTTATAATATTTATTCAACCATATTCAATAGTTCAACCAAAAGAAGATATAATAGAAATTGCATCAAATTAAAAGTGATAAGGGAGGGTTATGACATCTAGGAGGGTCCAAGGTGTGTGTGTAAAGTTTGTTTTGAGTCAAGTGTAGGCCTAGTTGAGGTAGTTTTCCTTCTAGGTTTGCATCTTGTGAGTAGGTGGTAGTTTGAGTAGGTAAATGGCCTTCTTGTTGGTCAAAAGAGGCATAACTTGGTATGAGAATTAGAGAGGTTTAGAATAGTCTTAGGAATGTTTAAAAAGTCACGAGTAATGACTTGTAATAGGTTGCTTAAGTTGAAAAGACAAAATGTGAAAAGTTGTAAAAGTTGTCATGACAACTTTGGTCCTAAAAGTGCTTAGCGGTGGAGTTAGGGTTAGCACATTGACCTAGGATGCCTCCATACATGGGGAAGACCATTTAAACCTCCTCTTGCATGGTTACCAAGGTTGGAAGTTTGTTTTTGTATGATTGACAATCTGAAACAACTCATTTTCGGACTGTTATCACTGTTTTTTGTCTAAATTTGCACAAAATGTGAGCACAAATGGATTGAATCCATTGATCCAATTTTGGATTGTAGTTCTTTGGTGTGTTCCAATACTATTTGTTTTATTTCATGCTTTGTATATAGGGTGTGCTAGTACTTTCATTGTTTTGTTTCCAAACAACCAGTTTTGGCTTGTAAATAACAAAGTTCTTGTAAAATGGTTGCCCCATAAAATCCCTCCGTGCTACCATCACGGTCTGTTGGGACATGGAAGGAAACCCTATGTACAGTGTAAATATGCAGGGAGGAGTTCTGGAAGTGGATTTCATCATGGTTGCCACCTTGTTCTAGGCAAGTCCAGGAGCAACCCGACTAGAGAAAATGGGGTGAAAATTGAATGCATATTGCAGAGGTGAATACCAAACCTTAGCCAATCCATTTGGGATTATTCATGAGGTACATACAGAGTTGCAGTAGCAAGGATAAACCTTGACAAGTCATCTAGATTCCCATTTCATAAACTTGAACAGTCACTGCTGGTTAAAGGCCTAGAAACCCTAGCAAACCCTCAGTTTTGGGTTAGGGCACTATACGACGAGTTGGAAGACTAAAACCAACAAAATCTCTTAGGGTTGGGTGAGTTTTTAAAGAAAAATAAACCTTGTTGCAGGGTCTTTTGGACCAATTCCCTTAAAACCCTTGAAAACCAGATTTTGGAGGCCTAATAGGGGCTCATCCTTGTAGCCCTATTTCTAGGCAAATTGGTGAAATCGGTAACGAAGATAGTGAATGCAAAACCACAAATGGGCCAAATTGAATTAATTCCATGGTAAATTCAACCTCCACGCCTCTGCAATGACTCGCAACAATATGGGGGTGAAATTGACAAGTTGATGTCAAAATAGCAAGATTGAGCATATGGGAAACACTTTGAAATGGTAGGGTTCCCAGTCAAACACTTATTGCAAACACCTTGAGATTGGAAAAGAGAAAGTACTAGAAGAGATTGGGAAGGACTTGGAGGTCTTGGAGCATAGCTAGACCTGGTGAGGTTGGTGGAATTGAGCAACACCAACTAGGTGAAGTGTGAGCAAGCTAGGTAGCCCTATCAAGTCCCTCCAAAATTCAGCCATTAATCAGCCTACTAGATTATGTCCCCCGAGCCTTGAAGGCATGTTCGACCCCACTTGAGTATTTTTATAGGAACACTTGAGCCTAACAATTAATGGGGGGCTCTCTATATCAAGAGGGCAACATCGATGTGGTCTATAGCCCATGGCATGTGGTTTTTTACTCATCTGCATTTCTGCAATCTTTGTTCATTTATGATAGATTAAACAAATGCTTAATGATATTAAGTTTCCACAATTCATAATGAATTAATACATTTATGCTTCAGAGAAAATCTCCAAAATCCTCCAGAAAAAGGCCTTAAGTGTGCTTTCAAGCCCCTCTCCACGTTACATCAAAGGATTCCCTCACTCAAAGACACTAAAGACGTTCTTCAAGAAGCTGGTGTTTACAAAGTTATTTGTTCTTTTGGCACACCCTATATAGGTGAAACGGGGCACTCCTTCAACACTAGAATCAAAGAGCATTGTGTCGACATCAAGCATGAGTGGGTGTTTAAGTCAACCCTTGCTGAACATCCCTCTTCCACTAAACACCATATTTGTTTAGAAAACACCCAAATCTTGTTCAAGGAAGACAACTTCTTTAAGAGAAAACTTAAAGAATCCATTGAAATCAATAATCACCCCTTAAACCTCAATTGGGATGATGGGTGGAGCTTGAGCAGTTCTTGGACTCCCTTGTTATCTATCCTTAAGAATTGCCACCAACCTTCTTAGCTTTTAGCTCCTTGTGCGCTTCTTTTGGCCCTTTCCTTATCACTTGCCTCTTGTCTAGCCCTCTAGGTTAGTTTTGTTTCAGTTACCTTGTTCTCCCTCCCGTGGTTTTCATTTTCCTCTTGGTTCTTTCCCTCCCTTTAGGGTTCGTCCCTTGCTTGCTTGAGCTCCCTTGGGTCCTTTTTGTTGTTGGTCCTTGTTTCTTCCTTGTTGTGGGTAGGTTGACCTTTTAGTGTCCTTGCCTTTTCCCTCCTTTTGTTTATCCCTAGCTCGTTGCTCTCTTTTTGTTTTTATTTTCATTTTTTGGGCTTGTAAATTGTGGTTTTTCTTTTTCTCATCCTTAATTTTGTATGTTTTTGTTTGTATTATTTATGTGTATTTGCCTACACACACACACACACACACACACACACACATTCATGTTTATAAATATATGAATGTGTGTGTGTGTGTGTGTGTGTGTGTGTGTGTGTGTGTGAGAGAGAGAGAGAGAGAGAGAGAGAGAGAGAGAGAGAGAGAGAGAGAGAGAGAGAGAGAGAGAGAGTTTGTATTTATATTTTTCTCCTTGTTCCATATTTTATTGTGTTTTTTTTGTATTTATTGTTCTTTTGTTTATCCAGGTTTTCTATTTTTGTTTATTTATTTACATTTACTGTTTGTTTTATTGGTGTCTTTGGTCTTGCTCTTTTTTGTTGTTTTTTTTTCTTTCGTGTATATATATACGTATATACATATAATTTCATGTGTGTATACACACACACACACACACACACACTCTTTCTTTTTTGTTTTGTTTCTTCCTTTTTCTTTCTTTTTGTCTTATGTTTTGCTCTTAGTTCTCATCTTTCTTGTTATTATTTTTTTAAGTATATGGTAGGTTTTATTTTTATTTATTAATTTTTATTCTTTTGTTTTCTTTTTGTTATTTCTTTTTTAATTTGTCTTTGGTTCTTGTGCAACCTCCCTCCGGTCTCCTATTTAGACTATCTCTAGGTCCGCATCTGTCATTTTTATCTCCTTATGCTCTCTTTTTATCATGATGATGGATCACAAAGTGTGATTCGAAACAATGATGCAAAAAATATGTACACAATCTAATCCAGAAGCATTTGTATTAAACAAATGTCATGAAAGAGCATTAAGTATAAATAATAAAATTTAATTTATAGTAATAGTCCTGGCTATTCCCAACCCATCAACAACTATTCATTGGGTTTCAACTAGACCCCTTATTATTGATAAATGACAAACTACCACTCGGACCGGATGGAAACTCTATGCTAAGAATATATTAAGAATTAAATATACAATAAATGATAAATTATTGTAATAAAAGATCACATCTCTAAAGAGAAATACAAAAAATATACTAAGAATTTACATAAAATAAATTGAGGAGAGTTGTGATTCCTATTAAATATGATTCAACGATTCTTCAATGTCGTTAGTATAAGTTTGTATAATCTTTATTGTCTAGGTAGTTTTATGTTAGTAGTATATTGGCTCTTTTGTGTTCTCCTAATTTAACTTTTTTTTTTGGGTTTTCTATGTAATCATATATTTTTCTATCTTTTACAAATAATAATATTCTAAATGAATTTTTATATTAAATATACAATTATTTAAATTTATTTAATGTTATTAATTATATTTAAAAAAAATGTTTGTAAAGCATTCAAATTTTATATTTTTAATATTTTTTAAAAGAAAGATATATTAAAAAAAATAGTAAATTTTAAATTTTAAATTTCAATTTTTTAATTTATCACAACAAATTATCAACACAATTACATTGACAGACAAAATCAATCATTTTCATAACCTCTCAACAATGTATTGCAGCGTATTCAAATGTTGAGAGTTGCATAAATAACTATTCAAATCTTTATAGTTCAAAATATGATATTTCACTATTAATTATCTATTTCAAATAAAATTTTTATACCAATGATATTGAAGAAAATTCACCTTTTAAAAAAATTTATAAATATTATCTCCTGATTAAACTTCAAATTGTCAAATATGAATATGCATATGGATGCGGTAATGAAGTTTATAACAGATAATCTTTAATACATCCCTTAATTAGCATTGGGAGCATCGAAAGATCAGGGCTAACATTCACGAAGTATACTCGAATCAATTTGAATCGTAACTCTCTACATGGCTTCTCCTGTCAACATACCTATTGCATCATTGAATGATGCCAATGCTGGGTTTATCCCCGGAAGCTGTGGATCTTTGGGAAGAATATTTGGATCTTTCTTCTTATCATCTACTGATCAGGGTGGATTTGAGAGTAGAACGTGAGGGGCTGTACGCCTTAAAATGAGTAAATTCCTAGCATGATCATCTTGGTTGGTGTTTTTGATTCTATAAATATATTAACAAATCCTCTAAAAGATGACAGTTTTTTGCTTCCACAGACAACATTCCTCCACCAGGGCAGGATGTTGATGCATAATGGCTGATTACAGTCTGCCAACCAATAACAAAGTGCTTGTAGTTTGCAATTCAGATCTCTAAGTAGTCTGCTCATCAGGAAATCTCTGGTACTTAGAAACCTTCATTCCTTTGACATGCTGGATTGCACTCATTGAATAAGGCCTCAAGAATTCCCATATCCTGTAAAGGCTGTGAGTGATTTGGACCACCTAAATCATCATTTTGGTGCAGCCAGAAGTCTTCACAAGACAAAGCATTTGCACTGGCATCAATCATTTCCTTAATGTTTGGATTTCCCATTTCCATACAAAACCAATCACAAATCTTCCCAAAACCTGGATATGGGACCTCTTCGATCTTAATAAAGCTCAGGTTGTCTATGACATCTTTACATTGCTCCAACATAGAATGTGGCATTCCAATTTCACCATAACCCAATTCAATTGCAGAGGACCCAGATGAAGAACAAGGTTCAATTTGCTGGATTCTAGCAGTGGACCCAGATGAAGAACAGGGTCCACTTTTTCTAGCAATGTCCTCCCCTTCAATTATAGAGAATTCAGGGACATTAGAGCATTGGGCATTAGGAAGATCTTCAAAGGGGCTTGCAGCTTGAAGAGGGATAGAATGTGGCATTCCAAGTTCACCATAGCCCAATTCAATTGCCAAGGACCCAAATGAAGAACAAGGCTCAATTTGCTGGATTCTAGCAATGGACCCAGATAAAGAACAGGGTCCACTTTGTCTAGCAATGTCCTCCCCTCCAATTACAGAGAATTCAGGGACATTACAGCACTGGGCGTTTGGGGAATCTTCAAAGGGGATTACTTGAAGAGGAGTAGACAGGGGAATCATGGCAATATTTTTTTCAAGCACAGAGGCAAAACTGGCTAGATTGTCCTCATGATTTTCAGAACAAAGATCAATTTGTGGGACTTCAGAGAATTCAGAACTTACAACAGCAGACTTGGGTATAGTTCCCATAGGAAGAGAATCAGTAGTAGTACAGACCTTATTAATCTGAGGATGGTTGAGCCTAGCACAGGGGCCATAAATCATCCTAGCAGCAAAGTCATAAGCAAGGGCAGCTTCCTCAGCTGTAACAAAGGTACCAAGCCATAGCCTGTCTCCTCTATTGGGCTGTCTGATCTCTGCAACCCATTTCCCCCAAGTTCTCTGTCTAACCCCCCTGTAATTACAATGGGCATTATCTGGCCCCCCTTTCCCCTTCATACACCCCTTCTTGGACCCCTTAGCAGGAGCTTTCTTCACCATTTCAGCATCACTGTGAGCCCATTTGGCAAGCTTGAGGGCTACACTCATCTTCCTCTTCCCCTTCCTCCCTCTGACAACCATTGTGAAAAACCTCAACCAGATCTTAAGCCAAGAGTAGTAATCTCGAGCAATTAAATAGCAATGAGCATAACGTGAACAACCCAATTGAACAAGATCAGTGTTCTCAAAAAACTGTTTCTTTCTCCCGGGCATAGCTGCTCAATTGCTTAGCTCTTAAAACGTGTTCTAAAACCCTCTAACCAAATAAGGTGAGAAAAAACTTGTGGCCCAATGAACAGTGTGAAAAACCCTAAACCCAGAATTTAAATTTATAATTAAACCACAGACTACAGTGGACTCTGAACATGGTATTTGGGTTTTGAAGAAGTTCGAGAGTCGAAACATTGGGAGTGGGACCGCGTGCACTCAATGTTCTTGCTTACGTCATTGATGACATAAGAAATTTCCCGCACAAATAGCTCGAACTTTACCGTACCTAGTAAAACCTTGCATCTTTTGGTTTTTATTTGTTTGTTTTTTGTGTTTTTTTTTTCACTTTCAAACTGGAAATTTATTATACTTTAATGTAAAACAGTTTTAATACTTTACGGAGGATGCGAGGGAAACAAAAGTTGCCGCGGGTTAATCTCTGTATTCCGTGGGTTTCATTACTATAGAATTTTATGGATGGGACGGGAAGTCTTACACCATGGGAAGCATTTATTTTTTGTTGATTGACTATTTTGATTTTTTAAAATTTAGGTAGTTGTAAGACTTGAAGTTTTGAGGTGGTTTATTATAAAAAATTATACGTTAGTAAAATGGTATTATTTTTAAGATTATTTAGATAAAGATATGATGTATAGTTTATTTTTAATAAATAGTATTAGACTACATTTCAAAGTCATGCACAACAATTTAAGATTGGAGAAGCAAGAAATCTAAAGAGTTCTAAAGATCAACCATTCAAAATATTACAATCTTAAAGTAATTAAGCATTTAGAGATAAAAGCTCAACAACATGTGACAAATTACAATTATCTAGCTTCAAACCCCATCAAACGTTTGTAAAATGACCACTTTTTGCTTCATTGATTCTTAACCATCGAGCCCCCCCTAGCTAGGTGATTTAGTTAAAGCAAAGTGTGCAAATTTATCTTGTTGAACAATTGTTAGAGACTAACCACATTATGAAGAAGAGGTGGGAGAAGGATGATGGCCCAATAAAGGATGAAGAAATCATCTTACATGACTATTGGAGCAATGGCAAGAACTATTGTTGTGACCTCAACTTTGTTCATTTAAGTTTTCTACATAGATTACTAACCATAAAGATCCTCCTAGCAAGGTGAAAGAATTAAACAAGGTGCGTGGAAATTTGTTTGCCAATTGATGGAGCCCAACCACATTGCTAAGAAACATAGAAGAGAAGGATGATGGCCCAACAAAGAATGAAGAGACAACCCTACATGACTATAGGATTAATATTAACGAAAAATTATTTTTGCAACCTCAACTTTGGCCCCTACATGTAGAGAATGAACATGAGGTTGATCACAATGTGGAAAAGTAGGTGGAACATGAGTAATTGTATAAGGCATGTTGCTCCAATATTTCAATAGAGTTTGGAGATGGATCATCTCCAAAATGACCTTGCTTGCATTTGAATTGAGATAATCATAATTTGTCACTATAAATAGAGAACAAATCAATTAATATGTAAAGTACAAAATTTTCTTTCTTCCCAAATACAAAAAATAATCTCACTTGGAAAGTGTGCTAAATCTATGTGAATTTCACAGCATAGGCGAATCCCCTAGAAGAATATTAGGCCAACTAAATAGCCTAGGTCAAAAGGGTTTGAATAATTTGTGAATCTATGACCAAGTTGACATAGCTCTATTATAGAACCAAAAACACATACTTGGTGGTATTTGTTGGTTTAGAGAAAAGACACTATTGGTTTTACACTCCCAAGTGGACCAAGTGTTTCCCCACATATAAGCCCTGGTAAAGAATTCATTAGGAAATGCAGACAAAATTGGGTTCAAGAATGGTGTTCTCATGCATGCAAAATTTAGCAAGTCATGTAGCTTCTTGGCATCAGGTTAGAATGCAAATTATAAGAAAACAATAGAACACAAGGAAAAGGCTCTATGGTTATGGTTGTGGAAATTGATCTACTTAGCATGAAAATAAACTAACTTGAAAGAAAACTATTTGATTAACTTGTATAAGAAACATTAATTTATACAATAAAAAGTAGCAAACAAATGGAAGTTGTTTATGTTGTTCTAGGTTGATTACAGTGTTTTAGATGCCCTCAATTATATATAAACTAAAGGAGCGACAATCAAAACAATTAGCAATGGAAAAGACAAAATAACTACTTTAAAAAAAATTATAAAAGTTGTCAACTTATAAATAGATAAATTGTCAAATTATAGTAGTGAAAAATTCCCTAAAACAATTTTATCAACCAAAATTTAAAGAATGTTTAACATTGATATTTGAAAAGAAAAAAAAAGGATTTCAATAGAGAAGTGGGTTTAACAAAAAAAAAATGAAAAGAAAGGAACTTTGAGTGAGAAAGCATTTTTGGTTAAAGAAAGCAACTTTACAAGAATATCAGTTTTGACAACAAAGTAAGTTTTGTAGAAATTATTATGAATAAAGATCAATTTCATCTTAAGAATAAGCTTTAGTTTTATTTTTTTGATTGGTAGTTATGAGTATATTTTATTAATGTAAAAGTAGTTTAATGCATAAAAGATATCAAAATCAAAATCATGGATTAACCTTTGTATCAGTCTCTGATCTAGAAAATACTTGTAACACCTATACCACGCAAACCACAAGATGCTAACCATAAACCTACACATAAAATTAACACCCTACCTGCATATAGTCAACTATCCGACCACCACCAAGATGTGGCTTTTGCTGCCACAATTACATTATACAATATTTAAACAAGAAATAGGCCCTACAACCATCCACCCACAAGATGAAACAAAAACTAAGACAAAATTGTAGACTTTTCTTCTTTTTACCCAGTCCATTAACCCAATAATCTTCGGGAGTGAATTTTGTTTTCTTCTCTGCATCCTTCTACTTTGCATCTGTTCCAACTATAGCTCCACTTCCCTCTTACGAACAAAGTCCTTTAAAGCCTCCCAACCCACACATGCCTCCTTCGTCCAAGCATCACAATTAGCTCCATCATTCCAAAGGATGAAGGGCCTATACTTAGCGTCATTTCCATCTTGCATTATACCTTCTCCAAACTATTGTCACAATCCTTTACCCACTTTTTCTCTTGCCATAATAGAGGTCATCCGACACAAAGAGTGATCTGGGACAAATACTCGTGCCACCCACACCACCTCCTCCTTCGAGCCAAACACCAACCCCCACGCAACTACCATGAAGATAATATTGGTGTTTGTTCTGTAACGAAACTCCAACCTCAAGTACTCCTCACCAAGCAACACTTTCATAATCTGCAAGAAAATGAGGTCATCAATTTTAAACAAACCCTAGAGCCTTTTCTTTGAAATTTTACCAAAAAACGCAAGTTATTGTTTAATGGAATGAAACGAAAAATTCACCTCTATGCTCGCTATTTTTTGCTCTCTGGTCACCACCCCTATCACAATCTCAATTGCTTCCTCTACACACCTCAACTCTGGGAGTACAAATCGGTCACCCATCCTTGCATTAAAATAGACCACATCACCCCTTGTCAAATCCACATTTGATGATCATTAAGCCATTCTCCTTCGATAGTGTATGATTCAAACTTCAGCTAGCTCCACTCCTCGATAATCCTCTCAAATGCCTTCACCGCCCACCTCATGCAATAATGTAGACGATTTGGAAAGTGCATCACCTAGATCATTGCCTTCTCTTAACACATGAGAAATTTAAAAATAAAGGAAGGTTTGTAATTCCAATTTTATTAATTGAATATATTTGTTGATTTTCCATAAAGTTGCCTCGCCTTTCATAATAGCATTAACAATTATTTGTGAATTACCCTTCAAATGCAAACAAGGATTCGATAGATGTTGTACCATCCTCACTCCCCACAATACTACCTGCAACTTTGCTTCATTGTTTGTGCCATCTACTAATCTCCTTGCCCCAATAACTAGGATATCACCTTACCAATCTTGAGAAACAAATCCAACCCCAGAAGGCCCCTTGATGCCCTGTTGAAGTTCACCTTAACCCAACCTTCCTTGGGCTTCTACCATTCAATTCCTACCCTTAATTCCCCTTTCCCCAACTTCTTTTCTGGATCCACCGAGGAAAGCCCATTAATGGGCAAGAATAAGCTTCAATTTAATAATGTGAATGTTTTCTATTCCTTTCAAGGATTATTATGACAAGTCTATTTAGAAAACCCCTCTTGAACCTTCAATGAGCAATATAAAACTTGAAAATGAATGATAATGCAATTGGGGAAAGTGATTTAGTGTTTTGGGGAGGAATATGAGGTGTGATTTATTAAGTAGGATTAACTCAAACCATTGTTCGTAAATATAAAAGCATATTTCTTTAAATTGAGTGAGAAATATATAAATGCTAGAGATTAATTTGTTATAATGTTGCTAGGATAAAAATAAGAAATTGTGTCTTAATAATATTGAACAATATAGATAAATTATTTGATTAAAGAATTGTCAAGATTGAAAATTTGTTTGAAATTAAAAAAAAAATGAAAATTAATTAAATTAAGATTAATATAGCCTAAAAATGTATTCAAATATACTTATTTCTAATGTACAATATCATAATTAACTCAATTATGATTAACTAAGCTGAAAAGAAAGGCAAAACTACAATATTAACCTTTTATGATTGTGGAGTTTTATCCTAATTTCAGAAGACTACTATCTAGAATTTTCCAAGAGCTTGAGAAATTGTTGGGGATTGATGAAAGTAACTAAAAAAGGGATAAAAATAGTGGAAAGAGCAATTGATTGTGTTTGCAATAGAGTTAATAATGATTGGGCATTGGTGCCTCATTTTTTATTTTATTTTTGCCTTCTACAAAATATTTGAGGGTGTATTTATATTTGAGAACGGTGCTATGGAGAGGTGGGATAATAAGGAAGTGAAGTAGGTCATTTAAGGAAAATAAAACAAGTCCATACAATGGTTGTTTAATTCTTAAAGTTATCATATATATGTTTTACTCAAAACCATTAATCTTAATAAGAAATAATTTTAACAAGAGCTGCACTGCAGCGAAAGTCCTGCCAAAATGCCAGCAGGATAGTTTTGCAAATCAGGGACCAGCTTCCGGCTTCTGTGTAAGCAAATTATGCTTGAAATAATGCTTAAAATAGCATATTCTGGGAAGGATAATGTTCTTAATCATTAGAGCATTCCAAGGTAAACAACTTTGAAGGTGGTTATCTAAGTTTTACTACATAATGGATTACATACAACAAGAATTCATCATTTCATCTATTTATGAGCTGATTTTGCACTGTTAACTACCCATAGCAACAATTCAAAAACAACATACACAAACCACATACAAATAACAGGCATCCTCACAAATTATTATGGAGAATCATTCGCCATTTTAAAAATACACTTAATCTCTTAGGATCCAAGCAAATGAAGCGAATTCAACATAAAACACATGGTCTACCATAGACTTGTGTCGAAGATGGCTTAGTGACCTAGTTGGTAATGACGGGTCTAACACGTTTCACAATTTTTGTGAGATTGAATGAAGTGCAAAGTTTTGCATGATCTCAATCATTTATTTAGACTACACTATGTAGTAGTGTATGGAATGTTACAGAAGCATTGGATTAATTTAGCATCCAGTTGAAGGTTTACATACTTTTATGGTTCCGGTCTTGGTTCTAGGTATCAAAGAATTCATGTTCTTACCTGTAAATAATGTAGTAGCATCTTTGGTTTTGCAGGGATCTAACAAATACATTGAGTACCATCATCTACAGGGACAAATAAGATCACTGTCCATTGTTCTTCCATATTCATTTTGGACTCAAAATTGGGGGTCAATTTAAGGAGATATGTTCTTGTTATGGTTACTCCTCACAGGCATAAAAAGGGCATTAGTAGTACATATGAAACAGAAACAGGACTAGATCATTACAGAAAAAAAGAAATCAGTTTTTCCAACTTGTTGCAATGCCATTTGCAGAAATTTTGCAACCAAACATTAACATATTTATGGGTTATCTTTACTAAAATTAGCCAAAAAACCATATTTGGCTTGATATGCTAGAAAGAAATACCAGGAGATTTAAAAAAAAGGAAAGATCTTGTCAGTGTTGGATCTTTATTAGATTAATTCTTAAGTAGTTATACTGCTCTAACAAATGAAGCATTAAAGAGCAGTTGGAAAATCATTTGCTACTTACTAAATTGAGCTAGAATACAATTTTTTTGACAGATTAGGATGAGCATGTCAAACTCACCCATCTAGCCCCTGTATGAACAGGTCCATGGAAAGGATAAGGAAATTTAGAAGAAGATACCATCAGGCCTTGAGAAATAACCAACTTGGCTTTTTGTGTCGTATCAAATTCATTAAAGTACTGAGAGATGGACAATCCAAGGAACAAAGAAACTCCAGTAATGAACAGGTTCCGCAGAGAGTTCATTTTTGTGAACTGTAAAAAGGAAAGACCAATTGCCGTTGGAATAGACACAACAACAGAGACCATATTTAGAGGCTGAAAAATATTTAAAACTGGGTGCAAAGACCATTGCTAGATAATGAGATTGAAAAATATTGGCTTACCAACTAGCCCGAATATAACACAATACAACGCAGCAAAAATTGGGAAAGGTATTGATGCAAAGAGGGCTCCGAATTTTCCTGTATCAGCAAACAAATACAGTAACAAATGTGACAAAATAACAATACATATGACCCTGTGCAAGCCACATTGGAAATTTTAAAATACCCCTAGGGCTCTATCACCCTATCCCCAAACAAAAGGACCCCCTACCTAAGATTGAAAATAATATCATGAACCCTGTAGAAATCTGCACCACACGGCGGCTACCAACTCGAGTTACCCCAAGAAGTCCAATATTCTCACTGAAACAAGATGGCATGGTCCCAGGCTGTAAATTTTGATTGCCAGTCATAAGCCCTAGAAAAAACAACAGGTTCTAGAATTTAAAAGAATAGAGATGAAAGCATTATCCTTCTTACATTGAAACTATTGAACCAGTTCCTGTTCCAAAAAGACCACCCAGGAGTATCCCAATGCCCTGTTAGAAGCCATAGTATAAAAAATTATGTCATTCATGTGTGGAAGACAACAAACTTGAAAAAAGTGGAAGATATGTCGCTAAAGATCACATCTTAAATTCATACCTGCCAACCAATGCCACGACTAAGAACATATGCTGGAGGAGGTGTCGCACTGGCAAGCCTGGATGCAGCCAAGTATGCTACAGTTGACTGAAATTATAATTGAAAAAGTAGATTATTATGAAACAAGGGTAGCTTGTGTGAGACTAATAATAATCAAGAAATGATAGAATAGACCAGCCCCTTTGACGTGATGAATTATGAAAAAATGATCCAAAGCAAAGTATATATCACCTCAATCATGGAAACTAAAACTAGAGCCATCATTCCAAATGTATGGCCAGCATTAAAGGTAGGGGCTCCCCATTGAAGTGGGTAGGGAAATTTCACCCTGCAGTTGTTGAAGTCACTCTTATTTTAAACCTTTATTACAGGTTTGAATGCAGTTCATAAAATACCGAAGACAAACTCATCAAGACATCAAACATGGCCTTTAAACAGATCAAAGCATAAAATTCCTTACCAGGGAGTGGATGATAATAGGTGTGATTGATCAGTACGGCAATGGACTTTTGTTAAATCAGAACTGCGCTTGTAAGCTCCACTCGCAGTCAATAGATGTGCATATGCCCAAAAAAGGGCCACACATAAAAGCACTCCAAAACGTTCAAAAACTAGCAGATCTTTTACACGCATATACCTCAAATATTGCATCACCAAAATACTACAAATACTGCATCACTAAAATGTTATGTGAAAACATATAATCAGATAAATAATTTCATAAGCCTTACAAACTTATTTAAAGAGACTCCCTTGAGCCTTGATCACTGATATACCAGAGCAAAGGCGATGAATACAATAAGTGCTAGTAGAACCGTGCAATTATAAATGGTTTTCTACAATTTGTTAATCCATTCAATTATATATGGCTTTCCTGCAAGACCTTGAAATATTCTACAATTTGTTAATCCATTCCTTTTAAAAACATGGGTCCTACTAGAACAAAAAAACAGCAGCACACAGTGGGGTGATTGCCTGTTGACAGGCTATAGCAGCAGAGCACCTAGCTCATTGTTCAGAAAATGTCTATAATGGTGTATGAAATAGAAATGTAGGATAATCGAAGGAAAAAGTTGAGATCCCTGTCAACAAGGCACTCACACTGCAGTTTGGCTACGTGAATCATCCTGCAAGGTGCCACGTACACCACTTAATTTCCACCTTCCAAAGCCTGTGGTCTTTTCTTTCGAGGTTCTGCTAAATCTACAGTCTGTAACACTCTGCCAGAGACCTTGGGAAACATGCGTTCTCTCGTCTCATACTTCCCATTTTCCTTCTGACAATCTCTTGCGACCGAATTCAGTCCAATCAAATCTCAGAAAAATAATTTTCTGAGATTTTAAACTTAAAAAACTTGCATGTTTCTTAGATTGAACATAGCACCAAAGAAGGAAAAATGAAATTCTAATCTCTTATTGGTTGCAGCTGTTAAAGATTAATCAGGAGTTAATGTTTAGCCCCTCCGCTATGTAGGCAGGAACTATGTAGGCAGGAACTAAAAAGGCACTGTGGAAGTTATGAGATCATTAAATATAATTAAACTTGAAAATGAAAGGAAATATAATTAAACAAAGTGAAATTTGGATGGGGGTGAGGTGTGAATTATCAAATGAGTCCAAACAAAACCTCTAATACCTGATTATGATAAATAAAAAAAGTAAATTTTCTTAAAACCAACAAGAAAAAAGAAATGCAAGAAAATTTCTTAGTTGCAATGTTGTTAGGACAAAAAGATAAAACATTTCTTTGTTGTTGATTTGATAAAAAATATATGTAAAAATAAGATCTTGAACTTCAATGGTGTGGTTTAATACAAAAGCGAAGAGAATGGACTTGTATCCTTAGATGTGACCACATTCTCTTTTACTTTGTGTAAAACTCTAGCTAGAATTTGGAGAACCAAATGAGGATTGATACTAAAATATAGATAAAGTGAAACAAATAAAAACTAACAATAGTTGCAAGATTATTTCTAATGGCTAAGTAACATTTCCTTAATTTTTTTTTACCTATTGTAAGTTATTTGAGTGTACATTTATAATTAAGAAGAATGTTATGAAGATGTGGGTGAAGGAGGTGGAATTAGTTATTTTGGAAAGAAAAAATGAGGAAATAAAGTCATTTAGTACTCAAATATTTAATAATGACGACTTAGCCAAAAATAACACTTTTCAATAGACATCAATTTTAAAAAATCCTTAGTGATTACAAGATCACTATGAAAATTATGAAATCAATGTGCTAGTTTTGTAATTGTCACCTAAGGAAAACTAGTGGTTTTTCCTAGATCAACACAATAAAAGCAAACAAAAAAATTCCAAAAGAGAGGAAAGACTCTAAGGAATAGAAAGGAATATGAAACATATCAGAAGAGGTTTAGGATGATTGGTTGGTTGGGTTTATAATAGTTGCCAAATATTTTTGCCACTTTTTGTGCCATTTAAGGTTTTGAGGGTGTCCTCGTCATTAAACTCATAAATGTTGACCTGTGTATTTTTTGGTACTTATAATTAGCCATAGTCTATATGCTCATGCTACAAGCTTGAATCGAATAATGAAGAGATCATATCTCATTAAACTTCTATCTCACTAACAAATAAGCAATGATTCATTCATATCCTTTGTTTGTAATTATGAATTGGGTTTGAGCATGAACAATTTCTAATATTGTCAACATGAATGGTTGGGTTGCATTAAAAAAATTGGTGCATACGTGGAGACACAATATATTTTGGGAAAGGTTTGTTGTACACCTTGCAAAATAATGTATAAATAAATAATCAATTGTGATGCATCTGGAGATGTGGATACCACATCGGTTTAGTATTCTTAGGAACAATTATATATTATATGATATATCAAGATTTAATGTGGGTGTCACATTCATAAAATATTTAATAGTAGAGTCACTTAGTAAAAAAATAATTTGGGGATCACTGTTTAGTGAGAGCATGGTTTCTAGGCGCATGATTTGTGTAATATCACTTTGTGGTTCTATGCAAGATTATTCTATAAAAGTAAATGCACTAGTAGTTATTGAGATTAGCTTGTATATTTTTTTAGCATTTTATTGGAGGTAGAATTGAACATCTACTACAAGTTGTATATGTGATTAGAGGAAGCATAGTTGGTATGTGTGGCTACATGGTTCTCATTTTCTTGTTCGTGTGGAGAAGTGCAACTAAGTTACTTGTTGTTTCAGAGGCCTTGCATTAAGACTATAGAACTGTATTATAATATTTTTCTTAACATAATACACAGAACTGTGTGGGTGCTTTTTGAGTCTAGGTTCTCCTTTGAAAGTGTTTTCTTAAGGTACATCTAGTGTTATATGGTATTCTTGTTATTCTTTTACACTGTGAATTATAAGCACTTGTTTTGTTTTATTTCTCTCATGACAATTATGTAGAATCGATATTTTGTTTAAAATTTCCTTTGAATTGGTATTAGAACATAGATTTTAGGTTGTGGGAGGATACATTCCTAGGATAATTGATCCTTTGTATGAGTGTATCTTGTGCATAGTTGAATTCATGATCATGTAGGATAAATATTTAATATGGAGTAGTCAAGATATTGTTGTAAACTCAAATTAATCCATAAACAAGAGTGTGGAAGATGATGAAATATCATAAGCATGAGATAGAAAATCTACAAGAGATCCTTCCTTATAAAGGTGAGAATGATGAGGTGAGAAGGTAGGAGTGAAACTCTAACTACCCCTCCAAGAATGAGACATGTATAGGTTTTTGTCGATAAGTGTTGGGGCACTTGGTGAGTACATATGAGGTGATACAAAGGGTGATATGTATCCCAAGTGAGCTTAAGTATAATGTGAATATGACTCTCCTAGGTAGGCTAAAAGTAACTAGTTTAGTACTAACTCTTTTTCACACTTACACCCCACCAAGTGATACTTAAGGGGAAAGATGATATGTTGAGAGGATGAATATCCAAAAAAGGGCCTGATAAGGTACTCACGTATAAATAATTATCTCTCACAAATGGAGAAAAGGAGAAAACCTAGTGGGTATTAAAATCCTCTCCAAAAGAGAGAAATGAGAAGGAAAAAACCTCCTAAAAAGCTGTCCCATGAAGATGAAGAACTTATAAATCATGAGTAAATTGTAAACTCTACTGAAGATGAAGTGATGGTATCTACTGAAATCAATGAACTTCCAAATAATATAGATCAAGATAAGAGATACAAAACACTCCATTAGTGATGCATAGTACACCGCTCAACCATGAATACACAGATGGATCGAAGGCTTACACAGTCTATGAAGATTGAGATGCAAATATTACTATGATCAAGGAACACAAACAAAAATGCACGAGTGACTTGTGGTACACTAAAATGTGAATGGTGTTGTACATAAGTATTAGAATCTAAAAAATATGATAAATACAAAAATATTCCCCAAATGGAGAGATGAAGAAAGTAGTTCTATGCGATCACCCCAAAAAGGTGAAGTTTGCTCCTTTGAAACCAAGGATGAATTAGCATTTAACTATGTGATTATACCACCCTTAATATTGAAAAGGATTAAATATAGGTAGATCAATTGGAATTGGACATAAAAGTGTGTACAAGAATGCAAAAGTAACATAAACCCCACTATGATGTACAAGTAATTGAAAAATGGTGGAAAAAATTCCAAGGTAGACATTCATGAGGCAAAAATCAATAGGATTGATTTTTATAATGACAAAAACTAAGGCACTAAACAACCCTCATTACACTTTATAACTTAATGCAAGCATAAAAGAGGCACAATAGATGTGCAAAATTCCCCCCCTAAGGAGCAAAAAATTAGTTTTGCAACATTTATATGATTGGATTTACAAACTATATAATTTTTTTAGATTTATCACAAGTTATTGTTATGAGGTGGATAATGAAGGCATAACTTCAGCATGCCTTTCAAACCTCAAAAATGATAAAATAAAAAATTGAAACCTCCATAAATTTTATAATGATATAATACCTTATTTTAGTACATTTATAGTTTCCAAAAGGTGGATTTTATGTATAAATCCCCCCAAAAAAAACAAATTTAGAATTTAGAATTCTACAATATACTCAATATAAACTAATAGTACCATTGCATAGAGCTTGAAAAAGTGACACTAAAAAAGGGTCTATATAAGCCCAAATGAACCTTATAAAATTCCAAAAATGGGAATTTTGTGCAAGCTATCCTTTGAGAACCACTATTTTAAGAAATATCCATACATAAAATTAGAAATAAACTAAATTGCTAGATAAAGCTTAAAATTTACACCATTTCAAAAAATTATACTTTTCAAAACACTTCTGCATGACCAACATTGTAAGTCTATTTACTACAAGGGAAGATGTAGTAGCCTCCATAGGTACCCAAAGTACCTTGCTTTATTTATTTGTTCCACTTTTAATTTTTTAATTTTTTAACAAATAAAAAACTCGTTATGATAAAAAAAATTGAGATTTATTTTTTGATATATAAAAGTGGCTAAGTGGCCACACCCATTACATAAAGGGCTTCAAAGAAGCTAAAAAAAATCCACCCCCATATACCAAGAAATGATTTATAGTGAGAGCCTCAAGGCCAAAAATACAAGTAAAATGGACCACTAATTGAACATACCCAAAAATATATTTTTACCAACAATCAACCTGCTTCCTCCTCGTTACTAACCCAACTATTTTCTAGAGGGGGCCTTACACGATTCCCCACACTAGTTAGCAACTTCAATAGTTCCATACCACTTGAATCTTCAACTTTCTTAGCTGAATCATTGCCCCCAACTTCCTAGATGACAATGGGGATCCAAGGGATATTATAAAATAGGGTGAGTCTCAAATAGGGGAAGAAAACCCAATTCTTGAAACTACATTTCTCCACAAAATTCATCATTTTTTTCCCTCCAATGGGCTCAAACCACTCATTCCATGAGCAAATTTTCCATTTCCCTATCTTCTTGTAACTCCAAGATCCATGCAAGAAACATGGATACAATATCTAAATTGATGTGGTATTAGAACATGGAGTTGATGTATGTGTCGTCAAGCACCATTTTGTTTGCTAGTAATACATCTAGGTTGCTATCATTAAACACATTTTGTAACCTTGCATCTAAGATGCGGCCTTGAAGGCCATCTATTTGTTTTCCACCTTGAGACTAATCATGGTATCCATGTGGAGACACAATGAGGCACATATCCATTTGTTTTCATTTCTAACACATCTCAAGCAAGGAATTCAAATGCATGAGGATTTATTCCTTTGTCTTGCCATTGATGCAAGCATCCTTTGTTAGCCAATCATCCCATTCTTCCCATTTCAATTCATGACAAACACAACTCAAATTCAATGACCATGCCACATCTGCCATGCCAATCACTCAATTGGCCAATCTATCCTCACAATTTCCCTCTCCATAGATATGAGAAATCTTCACATCTTTTAAGCCTAAAAGTGTGTCCCACATTTGACTCAAACCACTTCTTCAACTTCCAATTGAATGCATCTTTCTACTTAAGGGAATTGACTACTAACTGTGAATCACCTTCTAGGTGAATTTTTCTAAATTTGAATTTCTTGTATAACTACACCTCTAGCCATACAACCTAGAATTATGCTACGTTTATTTTTGCTATTAGCTAATTTTTTAGAGTCTTCCCCTCGGAATCTCAAATGATGTGACCAATCCCTGAGGGACTTG